>NC_143576.1:135781839-136097486 GCF_048544385.1 Mastigoproctus giganteus
CTAAATTTTGGTATCTATTGTTCATTTTTCTTATTTTATCCCAAACTGTTTTAGTATTTGCAGTTCTATTTATAGTTGAGGCGAAACGTATCCAGGAGGCTTTCTTGCATGCCCGTCTGACATATCTTGCTCTTGCTCTCATTTTTTTAAAATGTATTAGATTGTCTGTGGTAGGATTTTTGCGAAAAATATTCCATGCTCTGTTTCTATCTCGTTTTGCTTGGGTACATTCCTCATTTCACCAAGGCTTTGGGAATAGGGGAAGTTTGGTAGACGTTTTTGGTATTGATTGTTCTGCTGCTTGGCTAATTTGATTCGTTACATATTGTACTGCTTGGTCAATGGTTAGTTGTTGGACTCTCTGTTGTTCGATTACTGCTAAATTTTTGAATTTTTCCCAGTCTGCTTTGTGAAATTTCCATTTGGGTTTTCGTCTGGATTGACATAGGGTGTCTTTTGTTAAAGTGACAATAATGGGGTAGTGGTCACTGTGTAATGGTTCATCATGAACTGTCCATTCTAAAATAGGATATAATGCTGGGGAGCATAAAGTAAGGTCTATCGCTGAGCTTGTTCCTGTTGGAAGGTGGAAATACGTGTGTTTTCCACTGTTCAGGAGGATTAGATTTTTGGCATCTATTACTTTTTCTATTTGATGTCCTCTTTTATTAAAATCAGTATTTCCCCATAAATGGTGATGTCCATTTAGATCCCCCATTATACAGTAGGGAGGGGGTAGTTGATCTATTAGTTCTAAGTCTTCGTAATTTATTTCCTGGTTCGGAGGTAAATATATTGATACTATTGTTATTAAACGACTTGTTGCAATACGTACTGCTACTGCCTCAAGAGTGGTTTGTAGGTGGACTGCTTGGACTGGTATGTGAGCGTTGACAAGGATTGCTACTCCTCCATGGGCTATAGAATTATTTATTCGGTCTCGTCTATGTATACTGTAATTCTTGATTAAGATTGCATCGTCAGGTTTTAGATAAGTTTCTTGTAAGCAGAAACATATCGGGCGATATTGAGAAATTAAATCACGAACATAGTCAATATTCTTACGGAAACCTCAGCAATTCCATTGAATAAAAGTACTACTCATTGTTTTGTTTTAGATGAGTTTTCTGGTTGTTTTCTCGTTACTGTTTTAAATTTTTCTGTCTGTGGTTTGTCTTTTTTAGGGAAATATGGCTTTCCAGTGTCCATATCTTCCTCGGCAAATATTTCTAGAACGGGCTCTTCTTGTTGTGTTTTTCCTGCTGTGTCCATTTGTTCAGCAGCATGGTGCATTATTATGGAGGTGTCTTCTTTGGTTTTTCCCTGCGGTGGTGAAAATACTGTTGGTGGAACTGAGATAGGGGTGTTTGCCGCCTGTTCTCGTTTCTGCTGTTTTGGGGGCATGAGCCATTTGCGTGCCCAGTCTGACAACGATTCATTTGGTGCTATTGTAACGTCGGTTTGTGATCCTGTTGTTTGTTGGTTCTGGGTTATTTGCACTACTTGAGCTATCTGTGCGTAGGAAGGTTTCCTTGTGTTGGCTGGTTGTATCGTCTTTCTGGCTTCCTGGTATGTAACTTTGTGTTCTGCTTTGTATTTTTGGATTTTCCTTTCCTGTTTCCATCTTTCGCATTCTCGAGAGTAGGCAGTGTGGCTTCCACCACAGTTTGGGCATTTAGAGTGCTCGGTTGTGCATTCTTGATTGGTGTGTTCTCGGGAACCACATTTGGCACATATTGCTGTTCCTCTGCATGTTGTTTGTGAATGTCCGTATTTTTGACATTTAAAGCATCGAATAGGATTTGGTATGTAGGGTCGGATTTGACAAAGCAAGTATCCTGCTTTCACGTGCTGTGGTGGACTTGGAGTGTTGAAGGTTAAAATGATATTTCTGGTCTGGATGATTATTCCTTCTTTTTTGACCGTTATCCTTTTAACATGAATGACTCCCTGGGTTTTCATTTCTTGTAATATTTCTTCTTCTGTTATACTGAGGAGATCCCATTCAGAGATTACTCCTTTCGAGGTGTTTAAAGTATTATGGGGTGTAATGGATACTGGGATTCCTCCAAAAGTGGACGTTTTCATTAATTGCTCTGACTGTCGTATATTGGCTGTCTCAATTAATAGGTCGCCTGATTTTAATCTTTTTACTGCTTTTGGAGTTCCAGCTATGCTTTCCAGACATTTTTGTATCAGGAAAGGGGATAATTTTCCAGTGGACTGTTCGCTCGTAGAATGAATAATGAGATACTTTGGAGCAGGTATCTCATATATATCGGTTTTTTGCCTTTTGGCCATGTTTGTACAAATTTCTTCATGTTCTTGAGTTGATTGGGCCATGTTTGAGGATTTTGTGATTTTGTTGTCAGAATCCATGCTGTTTGCTCCTTTTCGCCCTGGGAGTGAGAGCTTTTCCTCCCAGGTTTCCAGCCCCACCACGTGGAGGCAGGAGTGGTGCCACCTAGTGACCAAGCGGAGAAAAAAAATAGGTTAGTAAGTGATTAATATAAAGAAAGGTGACTTTCCTTTCTGTATTAGTAAGTTTTAATGTGCTAAATGTTATTAATATATACAGTAGGAGTTTAAGGAGATTGCAAAAACTCACACAAAAAATAAGCTCTTTATAATAACTGGCACGCTAGAAAATTCGCTCGAATCACTACGCTTGGCACTCGGGGCCGCACCTTGAACAATGTTAAACCTCAAATGCACTTCTCAGTCCATCTGTTTAAATTATCTAGATCTTCCTGTCAATAATCAGCTATGTCAAACTTTACATCATCATAAAAACATCATCAACCTGTGTAAACTTAGACAATAATCCTGGTAAGCTTTAATCAATATTGTTAATAAATACTGCAAAAAGTGGGGGAGGGGATCCAGCATTGAACCATAAGGCACTCCAATAATACCATTAAGTCCAAGAAGGGTAGTGCCCATTTGTAATGACCCGCTGTCTTCTGCTATTCATCCGTCCCTTTATTCACAGACGAAAGTATCCCTTAATGCTACACTGATTCAATTTGTAAGCAGTGTTTCATGTGGAACAGTGTCAAAAGCTTTACTAAAATCTAAATATATAATGTCAAAATTATTTTCATCTAGTTTCTTGATTGCATCATAGTAGCTAATAAAATTAGTCAGAATTGGATTAGCTATTATGATGGAATAGTTAATTCCATCATAATAGCTAATCATAATAGCCCCCGCCCCCTGCAACAAACCCATAAAGAGATTTCCACAGAATTCCAATTCTATTAATATGATCCTGCAATACCTCTAACTACTGACTCCACTTTAATCTTAAAAAAAATAAGAAAACGGTATAGGTTAGGGCTAAAGCCTCAGTTACGTAAATATTTTAATTAATGTACAAATTAGTGCATTTGCATCATTTCTGTGCATAGCCAATTACATAAGTAGTTTTAAATTGGCATCATTAAATATATCCCATATTGTGAATACCTTCACAACAGTTGCCATGATATTGCACTACCTCGAATAAGTAACGCTTCACCATAGGAGAAGACTATTGTTACTTATTCTCAGCAGATATCATCATCATTTAGATTACGGTATAGTTTAGTTTAGGGGTTTAGCCTTTAGATTATGGTATAGTTTAGGGCAAAAGCCCTAAACTATATCATAATCTAAAGAGGAGAGTGGGTGCGAGAGTACAGGTGAACAGGCAAAGTTTTTATGGCTCCAACAAATAGAGAAATTTTTGCTTTTTTATTGACTTAAATTGGCATATTAATTTATTTTTTAGAGTTGCTTTATATGCCTAGTAACAATACTTTAGTTTAAATTGAATTTAGATAGAGATTTTGTAGGTTATTACTTAGTATCGGTAAGGATATCAAATCAACGTTTTAATTATACTTAGCCGCTTTATTGACTTAGTTAGATTAAATTATTTTCTATAAGTAGCTTACAGACATAGTCAAGCTCCGTGGTTTATTTTGAATTTAGATAGTGCGATTTGGAAAGTAAAAAAAAAAAAAAAAAAAACATCGTGTCCATACATTTTTTTTTTTTTAGGAGCATTAGTAACTAAGGCCATATTGCTCCGGGAATACGTGTTGGTCATTCCCTGACCTTTCCGCATTCTCCGTATTTGGTGGTGATGGGCTCGAACCCAAGTCTAATCAAGAAGCGTGCTACGCACTGCTGCTCCTTCCCACCTGGCTATGGAGGTGCCTTATGGGAAGATTAACCGTTCATAACTTGCTGCCATTGTTATAAGATAAAACGTGTGCTAGCGTAAGGCTTAACGGAAAACTAGATAGCAAGTATAGTAGTATCAATTAAACAGTAAAATTTATTAATCTTTTATTAAATTTCATTGTCAATCGAATTGTACTTTTTTAACTAAATAAATATAGCGACCTAGTTATTACAAACGTAACATCATAAATTAACACATATAAGTTGACAGGGGATAAGAAAGTCATATCGTAACTCGGGATAATATTTGATACTGAAATATATATATATATATATAGTGTTATAACTGCATTGGGATATAGATTTAGGATTATATTTTGTATTGGAATTTTACTGAACTTGAATAGAAATTATGACTCAGACCAGACCAGCAAAGCAAAAGCTCAAACTAGTGGAAGTGTTGTGGCTCAGAGGAGAACTGAGGGGGGGGGGGGGCAGTTGTCCTCTGAATCACAGTCTATTGAAATGCACTGCTTGTTTGATGTTTGTGGAGCAATCAGGAACGGGACATGATATTGTCAACGGGAATGTCTTTGTGTGTGCGCGATGTAAGGAGTGTGAGGAAATCAGGCACCAACTCTGCATTGTTATGGGCTTATATGAGAGCTTGAAGGACAGGGTGGATGGCCTTGAAGGATTTAAATTGAGGGGCCCATCAAGCTCTCAGCTGCCCACATTAATGCCAGATCTTGCACTTGAACATCATGCAACACAGCGGCAACCCCCAAGGCAGAATGAGTTGGTCCTAAAGGAACTAGTTGTTGTAGGTGATTCTATTGTCAGGAAAACTGGGAACATTGTGCAAAAAGGATAGATGGAACAGGACCAGAGTATGTCTGCCAGAGGCAAAGGCTGAGGACGTTGGCACTAATGATATTAAGAGTAGGAGACCGGCAGAATTACTTAACAAGTACAAGACAATGCTGAAAAAAAGCCGTGAGATAGGGTTGAATTTGAAAGTGTCTGGAATTCTGCCCAGACACGATAGGAGGGAGTATACGATGAGAGCCTTGTCGATCAATTCAGCCCTGGAGAGACTGTGCAAGGCTCAAGGGGTAGAATTTTTCTCAGCCTGGTCTGTGCTTGTTAAGAAGAGAGAGACTGCTTCTACAGGGATGGGATACACTTAAATAGAAAGGGTGCAAGAATATTGGCTAATGCTATCGAGGCAGAGTTAGGTGGGTCGGAAAACTGCTAGCTTGGGGGGGGGGATACACGGACTAATAGATTAACAGTAGCCGCTGGTAAAGGTAAAAGTGATTCTTGCACTAACTATTGAAATGCAATTGAACAGCAGCCTGGAAACCAAGGCAATGGGAATTTCCAGGACTGCTGGGAGTCACAGTGGAACAAGTAAATACATGGGCTGTGTTAGGGTAAATAAGAGTAGAAACAAGTGCATGTACACCAATGCTAGGAATATAGTTAATAAATTCGATGAGCTTGAAATGCTAGTCAAGACATCAAAGATAGATACTGTTGGGATATCAGAGACATGGTGTCACAGACATAAGCAGTGCAGAATTGGAATTTGGGGAGTACAATGTGTACAGAAAGGATAGACAGGATAGGAAGGAAGGAGGGGTTATGCTGTTAATTAAAAAACAAAATCTAACGAAGTGCATCCAATTGATGTGGGTGGACAATGCAAGGTTGAATCTGTTTGGTGTAACATAAGCACTGGGAAAGGGAAAATGAAAGTAGGTGTGTGCTGTAGGCCTAATGAATCTGATGAGTATAATGAGCAATTGTACAGAGAAATAGAGTGGACCAGTAAATTAGAGTGCCTTATAATGGGAGACTAATTTCCCGGATATTGACTGGAATTTGTGGGTCACTCACACACTAGCAAGGCCTTTGTGGATTCATTGGATGACTGTTTTCTACAGCAGCATGTTCAGGAGGCAACAGGAGGGAGTTGTTATTATTATTATTTGGTTTTTAGGAGCATTAGCAACTAAGGCCATATTGCTCCTAGGATATGCGTTGGTCATTCCCTGACATTTCCGTATCCTCCATCATAATGGTGGTCAACGGCACGAACCCCCTAGACGGAGTAATACTCTTGATCTCATTATCAGTAGTGATTCTTCATACATCAAGAAACCACTAGGTGGCAGTGATCACAGTGTGCTGAAGTAGGATTTACTCAAAGAGATAACTACCATCAAGGGTAAAGGGAAGGATTTATGCTTTCTTAAAGGTGACTACGGTGCCCTGAGACAGTATTTAAATTCTATAAGGTGGAAACAACTGATGCTACCAACAGCAAATTCAAAATGGGAAGCATTCAAAGAATTAATCTTGGAAGCTACTAGGATTTTCATACCTACAAAGAAATATTGTTTAAGATTTCGGCCTAAATGGATGTCACATGAACTAATTAGACATGTGACAGAGAAGAAAAATGCATGGGATACATATAAATTAACATGTGAAACAGAAGTCTATGATAGATATAAGCTGGTCTGTAACCAAGTTACAAAGGAGGTTAGGCAGCAGTCCAGGCAGATTACGCCAAATCGTTGGCAAAGGATGCAAAGAAAAACAACAGAGTTCTTTACTTATGTAAACTCTAGAAGGAAGGGGATGAATCAGATTGGTCCACTTGATATCGATGGTTGAACTGTTGATCCTGCTCAGGTACCTAACAAACTAAATGAATATTTTGCATCGACATAAACACATGAGGAGTTATTCAGGGAAGGGAATGCCAGAGGTGCATTCAACTCCGGTAGTATGCTAGATAATCTTGTAATAACTAAGAGTAAAGTGGAGGAGAAACTTTTGAAGATAAACACAAGAAAGGCACCTGAGGTGGATGGAATCTATCCAGTTATATTAAAGGAGGTGGTGAAGGAAGTAAGCAAACCCTTAGCCATAATTATGAGAGCTTCCCTGGATTCAGGGGAGGTACCCATGGACTGGAGATGTGCAAATGTGACCCCAATCCACGAAGGAACATAAAAGGGAGACAGGTAATTACAGACATGTTAGTTTAACTTCTGTTACAGGGAAATTAATGGCAGCACTGGTTAAAAAGCATTGCAGGATCAATGCTTCTTTAGACAAGACTTCAGTTATAGCTCTGACACAGCATAGGTTTGTTAAGGGTTTGTCTTGTCTGACTTATTTGATTGAATATTATGATGTAGTCACAAAGGAACTGGATATCAAAGAATAACTTTGATATCATATATTTGGATCTTAAAAAAGCCTTTGATACTGTTGCACATGGAAGACTGCTGCACAAATTGGAGCAGTGTGGCATTGGAGGCAAATTGCTGCTATGGATAAAGGGATGGTTAACTCATGTATTAACGATCTTGGTAAAACACCTCCCACCATTCCCAACACGCACCATTCAATGCCTCCTGTGGTCTTCCATCAAAAGGATATCAGGATTTTGACGAATCTTGATGCTAAGAAAGCTCTATGTTCCGATGGTATTTCTCCACATGTTCTCAAAACCTGTGCTCCTGAACGTACTCCTATTCTTTGCCGCCTTGTTTCACTTTCTTATTCCAAAGGTGTTTTACCTTCTGCTTGGAAATTTGCTCATATCCAGCCAGTTCCTAAAAAGGGTGACAAATCCCTCACATCCAGTTATCGTCCCATTGCAATTACTTCTACTCTTTCTAAAGTAATGGAGAAATCAATTAACAGCCAACTCTTAACTACTTCGAAACATTCCGTCTGATCAACGATCGCCAGTATGGAATCCGTCAGTGTCGAAACCATCTTGAGTCATGACCTGTGCAAGCCTGTTTTCTCTGCCAGGCATATAGTGACTTCCCACCATTCAGTAAATAGCTGTATTCATGCAGTGACTTGTTTGAAGTTGGAGTGGTGAGACATACTGATGAAATTGTGACAAAATTGTATGATTAAATATCATAAATATCGCTTCCTGTGGGGCACACGAGGGTAGTTTTTTAAAAGATTTAGCTAATTTTGACATGCACACTTAAAAAGGTTCGCCACCCTTGGTCTAGTCTGTGCAGCCACCATAGGGAGGAAGTTATTGTTCACCTCCACATTTACCTTGCACATTAATTTCTGTTGAGTGCTGATGACCTTTCATATTTATGTGAGAACTGTGATAATATTTTAACTATTCATCACACTTTAATGAATGTCCTTGATTTTTGATGAATTGTGCTCAGTTCATTTTTTACTGCTGTTCACCATCAGGCTGAGCCGTATTCACTCGGTCAGACTTTATCTGAGAGTGATCACGAAACTGCTGTTTTTAACTTTTAAAATCATATCAGAATGACAATTTTAATTCTTGATCAGTTTTCCATCTTAAACATTGTCTGCATATGTTTTTTTGACATAGTAACCTATATCTTTAGGTCACTGAAAACCTTGTCTGTGTTTTTATTTGTCCTTTATATTATTACCTGTTCACTGCATAAAAGACTTCAAAGCTGATGCAGCAGTTAAATGCAAACCATTCATGCTGCCTGCCACCTAAGAGTTAAACATGCCTTGAGTACTGCGTACAGGTCTGGAGGCCTCATTTTAGGAAGGATGTAGGTTTGCTTGAACGTGTACAGAGAAGGGCAACAAGATTGTTGAGGGGTATGAAGGGATCCTCTTACCAAGAGAGGCTTAAGTTCTGCAAATTGCAGTGGCTGGAGACAAGGCACCTGTGCGGTGATCTGATTGAGGTGTATAAGGCCTTGAATGGGTTGAGCACGCTGAATTCTGATGGGATCCTTCCACTTGTTCAGATTACGAACCTAAGGGGGCATAAATTCAAATTAAGAAAGTACAGATGTTAGAATAGATGTGCGGAAATTTACTTTAGACAGCGGGTGGTTAATTGCTGGAACAAACTTCCATCTGTTGTTGTGGAAATTGATTGGTTGAATAAATTTAAGGAGGAACTGGACAGGCATTTGGAGGGAATGGTGTGATTTTTTTTTTTTTTTTGGCTGATGCTGCATAAGCTCATACACTTGCTTTCTTGCATCAAATGCCACTACTACTACATTCTTTATTCACACTTACTGCCATGACAAGAATTGCTTTCAGGGCCATTCTTTTATTATTGAACAGTTGTGAAACAAGTTGTTTTTGTCTTCAGTAATACATTGTTTGGGCTGTAAAATTTTAGAATTTTAAATAAATTTTTGCACCTCATCGATTTTAAAGATAGAACTGCTTTGTAAATGGTCTCCTTTTTTTTTTCCCGGATAGCCGAGTGGGTAAAGTACCTGCTCGGCAACCCAAAGGTCGCGGGTTCGATTCCCGCCTCGGGCTTGGATCAAAGTACTGCAAAAACCTTGGGAGGTGAAATATGGCCACAGAAGCTGATGCGCCAACAACTACCAAATCAATCCTTTTTTTTTGGAAATTTAAATCCTTCACAATTAAGGTCATTAGCAAATGATTTGTCCTTTTCATGAATAAGTGTTCCACTTGAACACAAATTTGTCTCCATCTGGGTAACATTCCTCATTCATTTCTTACTGCCAAAGGATTGGTCATGTTCTGCCTGCTTTAAAATTGCATCCATATTTGCTAGGAGAGTGAATTTACTGGAATCCCAAATTCAGCAACAGTTACAGACTTCTTGTTGCCATTTTCTTCAGACTGAATTACTTTAATTTTATCTACTGTTGATAACATCTTTAATTTTCTCTTTGGTATCATGAACAATGCTAAAGGTTTCAGTACTGTTTGCTGCTGCAAATTTCAGAGACCAAAGAGAGATTTCAGGAAATGAGAGAGTGAATGTGCATGCATCAATGTCTCAAGTAGGGCTCACAATACCCGTCAAAATCTTAATACCGGTATTTCGATATTTTTAATTTATGAAACTGGAATACCGGTATTCCAGAAAAAAAAAAAAAAAAAAAACATTTTTCGCAAAAAATTTAGATGACAATTAGGTGCAATAAAATAAGGAAAAAAACAAGTAATTACTTGAATTCACGTTTTAAATCAAACTTTTATTACAATAATAAATATTCTTGCAAAAATTATTAAAAATACGGTTATTCTAAAAACAAAAAATAAGCCTAAATAACTTTAAGGCTCAGCTGGACAGGTATTTCGAACGAATAGAGGGGTGAAGTGGAAGTGGTTATTTTTTATCTATTTATTTATTTATTTATTTTATTTTTTTTTTTTGGCTGATGCTGCATAAGCTTGCTTTCTTGCATCAAATGCCTCTACTAATGCTAATGGCTATACATTTTGTGCTCCCTGGCCATCAAATTTCCCCAATATTGATTCCATTGAAAATTTGTGTGATGCAGTGAAACACAGCATTCACCAGAGCCACGTTCCACTGCTGAACTCCAGGGTGTTTTTCTGTTCAGCTGGTCCAGGATACCTGAGCACAACTTCCATAGTCTTGACAAAAGGCAGTCCAATATCTAATAGTGTATTGGTCATAACATTTTGGCTCATGAGTGTACCTATTCAGTTTATCAGCAAATGGAGCATGACTATCGATAGTTAAACCATTCATATCTAGTGGAACAATGTGGCTTAGTCCCCTTTGTTCTAATGTTTACATAAAAAGGCTTGGCCACTTACCTTTGATCCTTTGTGACTTTAATGAGACTAGGTTATATCTACTAGGGTTTCTGTATCACTTGATAATTTATATGCATCACACACATTCTTCTCTGCCATAAGTCTCATTTATAGATATAAAAACCCTGGTAGCTTCTATGATTGTGTCCCTGAATGCTTCCCATTTAGAATTTGCTAAAACAGGCCCAATTGAAGAAGAATTTGCTAAAACAGGTAACTGATGAAGTTACCAACAGTACAAATATGCCATTTATGCATATTTCTATAAATATGCATAAATAGCATATTTATGCATATTTATAAATATGCTATTTATGCTGTTGGTCCCACTGTGCAGAATATAAAAACTATAGTCACATTTATAAACACAAATAAGACCTTTTCCCTTGACAGTAGTTACAGTGTTAAGTATATACGACAGGTTCGTGTCATTTCTGAAAATTGCAGCATCTGGAGATGAGGCACCTACAAGGCACCTAAATGAGATGTTTAAGGCTTTGAACTGATTGAGCAAGCTCAGTGCTGATAGCTTTCCTCCTTTTGCTCAGATTACACATGTGAGGGGGCATAAATTTAAATTGAGGAAGGCTGGTTCAGGGTTCTGGATAGAAATGTTTACTTTCAACCAGCAGGTAGGAGATTGTTGGAATAAATTTCCATCTATGGAAGAACTACACAAATTATTGGAGGGGATGGGAAAGTGATATGGGATTTTTTTTTTTTTTTTTTCCCTGCTGATGCTTTATAAGCTTGGTTTCTTGCCACTACTGCTTCCGACTGACTCTGGTGATGTATGGTGTTGCTAAATATTTAAAGGCATTCCATTCAGCCTGATTCATCTTCCACCATGTAATCCTTGCCAGATGATATGTCTCCCATTATGCATGATCAATATCACAGGAAAGTAGTAGTGGCATGTGATGAAAGAAAGCAAGTGTATGAGCTTATGCAGCATCAGCCAAAAAAAAAAAAAAAAAAAAAAAACACACCATGCCCTCCAAATGCCTGTCCAGTTCCTCCTTAAATTTATTTAACCTATCAACTTCCATAATGACAGAAGTTTGTTCCAGCAATTAACCACCCGCTGGCTAAAGGCAAATTTCTGCTCGTCTATTCTACATCTGTCTTTTCTTAATTTGAATTTATGCCCCCTTAGGTTCGTAATCTGAACAAGTGGAAGGATCCCATCAGAATTCAGCGTGCTCAACCCATTCAAGGCTTTATATACCTCAATCAGATCACCGCGTAGGTGCCTAGTCTCCAGCCACTGCAATTTGCAGAACTTAAGCCTCTCTTGGTAAGAGGATCCCTTCATTCCCCTCACCAATCTTGTTGCCCTTCTCTGTACACGCTCAAGTAAATCTACATCCTTCCTAAAATGAGGCCTCCAGACCTGTACACAGTACTCAAGGCGTGGCCTGACCATTGCCTTATACAGAGGGATAATTACCTCCTTTTCCCTGCTAGCAAAATTCCTATATATCATTGACAAAACCCCATGACCTGCCCTGGCAGCCTGTCTGCATTGCTCAGAAAACTTCATATCTGACTGCACAATTACTCCCAGGTATTTTTCATTTTCTACCACCTTAAAAGTGTAGTACCACACAGTTGGTATGTTTCTCTGGGGTTACTTCTACCCATATGCAGTACTTTGCATTTGTCAAAGTTAAACTTCAGTTGCCACTTCTTAGCCCATCTGCCCAAATTATCTAGATCCTGTTGCAGTAGCACACTGCCATTACTGTCATTAACAACCCTGCCAACCTTTGTATCATCTGCAAACTTCGACATTAAGCCTGATATACCTTCATCAATATCATTGATAAATATACAAAACAACAGTGGACCTAACACCGAACCCTGTGGGACTCCACTAATAACATTAGTCTCTCTGGAAGTGATCACTTCCAGAGAGATTTTCATAGAGTACACACAAGGAAGAGAGAAGCAGAGCAGACAGAGGTCATTATTTGAGCATAAGCTCTATAATTCTACTGCTGCTATTGATATCTACATTACCTCACAGAATATTATCTCTCTTGAAATCTGGTAATATTACAGGGGGAAGTGGAAGGGGATATTACTTAATAAGATCATCAAGGTCTACAACCTGAGGGGAGGGATGTCATTTCCAGGTGACAAATAGTTGGGAAAGACTCTGCCATGAGAAAAACTGCTACTCCCTCTATGTTAATGGAAGGTAAAGTTGAAAATGGTGGCAACTCTGTGAGCAGACCCATCCCCAATTGTGTCTTTCCAAATAAGTAAACAATTATACAAGGAACAGCCCTCAAATAGTTTTAAATATGCCTCCCATAAGCAAAAGAAAGTTAGCTCATGCTTAGCTATGAGGCCTTGCCGTCACATCACTATTTCTAAAGAATCCATGGCAATTCCAATGTACAAATTCGATTGTGCCATTACTAAATTTAGATTTGCTGGAACCACTGTGGAGTCTGAAGGGATGAAGGCTTTATTTTCTCAAATTTGGGTTTATCCTTTTTAGGTAAGTATGAAATTTATCCAATATCCATTTCTTTCTCAGCAAAAAGTTCCAAGACTGTCTGTCATCTGGCATCTCCACTCTAAATCCATTTATTCCTGCAATTGAGATGAAGCAGTTTAGACTGCTTTTCCTTTCCACTTAAAGTTCATGCAGCAGGAGATATGGATATAGGTGTGGCATATGACTGTCTCCTTTGTGTTGGTTTTGACAAACTCAGTAAATGGCAGGCAAGAGGAGTAAGCTCTGATAGTGGCACAGCTATCTCTGTTCATGTCTCAATAGTACACTTCCCAGAAACCTTCTGAGCAAATGATGGCTTGCTCACATGCCTATTTACTAGTTGGATGTACTTGCTGGCCTCTTGATGGGAGATGCTCAGTTCTGTTTTCAATTTCTGAATTTTCTTTCTCTTCCTTCCACCATTGGCATGCTTGAATGAATGAAGGGTGCTTGCCTTGGCAATTTGTACAAATTGTCTTCAGAGCTGAACATCCAATGATGTCATGGTCTTTGGCACCATATTGAGCACAGGCAGGGAAGCCATGGCAGGTCCACTGTGCTTCCACTACTTCTTTGGTCTCTGGATCACAATGAAACAACCATGTTTCATTCATGGTCAACAGTTCATGCCAAAAACTCATTGGCACCTTGAAAAAAAGCTGAAGACAGGGCATACTATTGCTTTTGATCAGAATTTGCACATTTCGGATCTGTATGGCCAAAATGTCATAACATATCTAACACATTGCTGGACATGCACATGCCTTGAGTCTCAGCTATCCATTTAGCAGAAATGTGTCTATCAGACAGTACCATTGTATGAATGGTATCAATATTTTTGGGCACCATCACAAAAACTGGTCTTCCTGGCTTTCTGCATCCTTAGTGTCAAAAAAACCCAGTTTAAAATTTTTCAGCCCAGCTTTTCATGGTTGAACAGCATGAATGCGATTCTCATAACATTGCCAACATATTAGCATGATTCAAGGTGAGAATTTATCAGAATAACAACAATGGACTTACACAATTAACTATAATAAATATTGCAATTTACAAAATAAATTTCAAGTCTATAATTATGTCAGTTCAAAATAAAATAGATCATAGAAAGTTAAAACAAAGATGCATTAAAAAAAAAAAAAAAAAAAAAAAAAAAAAAATGGTAATTACTAAGGTATGATGCCAAAGCCAGAAGTTGAAGAATCAACAACAAATGTGATTAGTTGTAGTATTGGCATTTGATTCAAATAAACAAGCATATACAGCAAAAAAAAAGTAAAATAAAAAAAAATCCCACATCACCTTACTCCTCTGATAACACCGATAAACAAGAAAACTTTTTTTCTGCCACACATATCAAAATAAGTGAATTTGAAAGTATTTTTTGTGCTGAAAATATTAAATCAGTTTTTGCTGTTGTTGTTGTTTGGTTTTTAGGAGTATTAGCAACCAAGGCCATATTGCTTTGGGATATGCGGTGGTCATTCCCTGACCTTTCCGATCCTCCGTATTAGGTGGTCACGGGCTCAAACCCCGGTCTAATCAAGAAGCGTGTGCTATGCACTGCTGCTCCTGCTATGGAGGCACCATCAGTTTTTGTCCATCACCCACAGTTTTAACATGATTCCAACTTTATATAAACATTAAAAGAGGAGACACTATTACAATTTTTTTGGTTGAACTGTTGAGTGAATTGGTCAAGATCAATACTGATGGCATTCTTCTTCTTCAGACTACTACACATGGGGGGGGGGGGCATAAACTGTAATTGAGGAACGATGGTTACAGGATAAATGTGTGGAGGTTTGCCTTTGCATCTGCAATTCTATTGCCCCCCACTTCTTGATCCATGTGGCTTCCACTTAGGTTCTCTATTTGTGATTGCATTCAAAGTCTGCACTTTGACCTAGGTTTCAATCCCCTCTCCTTAAGTACTTGTTATAGTAAAGTAATTGGATATTTTCAGAAGGCAACAAAGAGGTAATGTAGTTCTCATACTGTTTCTAATATAAAATTTGCATCTCACTACAACAGTATTCCAAGAATTACCTCCCCATCTCCACAAACAAACCTTTGATAGAACACCATGGGCCTTTTTGCTATTTGCCTACACTGCATGGAGAACCTCATGTCTGTGTGGATTATAACATCCAAACTTCCCCTTCTCATCTACTGTTTTTACTTTGATTGATGATGATGACTCCTAGCATTCATTTAAAAGTGCTAAACCTCCAAATACGCATCATTAAAACTAGTTTCCATTTTTACGTTTCATTCCTGAAACCTATACAAGTTATCTTTAAGGAATATTACTTAGCACTGGTTATTAACCAGTCTCCTAATCTTGATATCATCTGCAAATTTATTAAGCATGTTATTTAAGAAAAATAAGTCAATGTCATTTAAGAAAATCAGAAACAACAGCAGTCACAGTGCTGTTGTTTCCAATCTCTGAGCGACTTTTAACATTAGTCCAATGTGAGGAGTAACAATAATCACAATTCTCTGCCTCCTGTCCTACAGCCATAGCCATTCTACAATCTAAGGATCTTACCCATGACCCTAACATGTTTCAGTCTATACAACAACTTCTCATGCAGGAGAGAGAGAGAGTCAAATGCTTTGGCTAAAGTCCAAATAACCAATGTAAAAATTATTTCTTACATTTAACTGACGAATAACTCTTTCAAAGTAGTTAACTAAATTATTTAAACAAGATTTTCCATTTCCAAAAACAATGCAATATTCCTTTCAGAATAGGATTTCTATTTAGATACCTCTATATTGCATATTTTATCACTGCTTCCATGATTTTCCCTACCACTGAAGTCAAAGCGACTGCTCTGTAGTTATGCAGACCACCCTTAGAAACACCTTCATGGACTGGTTAAAAATGTTTGTACTTCAATCAAAAAAAATTCTCCCCTGAGTGCAATGATACCTTCATAATTAATCCCTCTGAAAACAATACTTGCGATAACTGAAAAATTCACATTTCTTGCAAAATATATTATCACTTTATATAAGGATATTTAATCAGGATCCTTGGTTCAATTCATCTCACACACACACACACACACACACACACACACACATGCATGTAAATTCTATTACAACTCAAAGAATTTAATTGATCCCTTTGGATTTTACTTTTAACTAGTGTTTTTCTTTTCTTCACATTTTCATATACAGTAAACACTCATTAATCCGGACCCCGGTAATCCGTACGCCCTTAATCCGGACAGTTCTAAAAAATTTAAAAGTGTAAAAATCAAACGACGATCAGGCTCAAGGGTCATATGTATTGTGTCCGAGGTCATTGGGACATTGATGACTCACGCTGCACAAACAATCTGGATCCCGGCTGCAGTTCAGACAGTTGTTTGTCGTTTGCTCTGCAGTTAGGCACTTCTATCTTTTGTCATTTGTGCTGTGCAGTTAAACAATGTGTTTAAGTAAGCCTAGTGTAGGACAGAAGCGTAAGCATAAAATGCTTTCTCTTCATGATAAACTATCAATGATAGAAAAACTTGAAAAAAGGAGCTTCAGTGTCTAGCATCTGTCTTGAGTAGCGCATTGCAAAATAAACCATGTCGGACATTAAAAAGAAAAAAAAGTAAAATTCGTAATTTTGTTCTCAAGTTTACATGGAAAAAGAAAAAAGTAACGTTAAATCAATGCTGATGCCTACTGATAAAGCACTAGATGATGCTGTGTATAAATGGCTTTCCCAACTTCGTTCATCTGGTTTGGCTGTGCAAGGAATAGAAATTCAAGCAGCGGAGGAGAGACTGGCTAGACAGTTAGGAATTGAACAATTTAAAGCGAGCTCAGGTTGGCTTTTTAGATTTAGAAGACGGCATAACATTTGAAACAAGAAAATGTGTGGGGAAATTCTTAGTGCTGATTTTGAAGCTGTTGAGCCTTTCAGGAAACAACTGAATGATTTTATTCAAAAGGAGGGTTATCAATTGAACCAGGAGTACAACTTTTATGAGATGGGACTGTTTTGGAGAGCTCTGCTTGAAAACACACAAGCTTCAAAGACAGAAAACCACGCCTGGAAGAAAAATAAGCAAGGAACATGTTTCAGCATTGCTGTGTGCAAATGCTGATGATCTACCAGTACACTACCACAATTCCCACAATGCATGGTTTACCACGAAAATAACAATGATTTGTTCCACAAGAAAGCTGTGCCAGAAATCAGAAGACATTAAAAAAATATCCCAGAATACGAAGTAAAGGCCTTAGTTTGGTTAGATAACGCACCAACCCACCCTGACATTGACAAACTCGTCAGTCAAGATAAGAAGATTAAGTCCATGTTCCTGCCACCAAACACGACATCTGTTTTCCAGCCTATGGACCAAGGTGTGATCTACATGGCAAAGTGGCTCTACAGAAAGAAGTTTTTGAGTGAAGTCCTAGAAGTCAAGGAGCCACTAGTTGGTGAAGAAGACAGAAGAGGACAACAGACATTGAAAAATTTATAGTACAACATAAGATCTATGATTTACAACTTTGCTGATGCTGCAAAAGAAATCAATTCAAAAACTTTGGCAAATTCACGGAAAAAACTTCTTTTAGATGAAAAGGCTAATCCAGAAACAGATGGTTGTGAGACAGAAGACTTTCAACGAGGAGGGGAAAAAGCTGTGTCCTTAGAGGAGATAGAGTCATGGATGGAAGAAGATGAAGATTATCCCGGCTACCACATCATGACCGAAGAGGAGATTGCAGATAGTGTAATGGGAGCAGCAGAAAGTTCAGATGAGGAAGAATATGAAGTGAGCAACAACTCTCAGCCAAAAATTAAGGTAAGCAAAGTGAAAGACCACTTGAACTTCGTAATTCAGTACATTGAATAATCAACAAAAGAAAATGTATCTGGCTATTATGAACACTTAAAACACCTACGTCAATTGGCAGTAAAGGAAATAAACTGCAAACAATCACAAAAAAAAAAGATAACTAATTGTTTAAAACCAGTGAATGTGGCAGGTGATGTAAGTGAAGATGAACCACTGCAATCTTGTTCTAAGTAATTATGGACATTATGTATTTTTAATGTAAATACAGTATGTACATAAGTACATACATACATATATTTACTACATATTTTTGACTATGTACATACATATTTTTAATGTAAAATTAACATATTTTTACTGTTATCCATGTACATTATGTTGTTTAAATAAGCTTTACCCACATTACAAAGCGCATTTCATATAATCTGGACTTTCATTAAAATGGACACCTCTCAGCCACTATTAGTCAAGTCAGGTTTAATGAGGGTTTACTGTATTACTGATATATCAAAGTACCTGTGATCCAGGAGCTGCCATGCTTTATTTTCTTAGTGATATTCATCAGATTCACACAACTTAATATCACATTATCAAATGTTGAATGCTTGCCATCCCATGCTGTAAGATAAAAACATAAATAAATAAATCAAATTAAATTAATTATAAAAAAGATAATAACTATTCCTCTCTGCAGCGATATACAGTAAGACTCCCGTATCCGCGGGGGATACGTTCCAAGACCTACCGTGGATGGCTGAAACTACGGATATAAGCAAACACCTGCTGACTACATAATGTGCTTTTTTTGTACGTATATATGTATAATAAAATTTAATTGATAAATTAAACAAACAGTAAGACATTACCAAAATTACATATGGTATTAATAAAGTACAGTAGACTCTCGATTTACTGGAATTGAATTAACTGGGAAGCGGATTAACTGGGACACTTCAAGAATACAAATAAAAAATTTAAAAAAAGCAATCCAAAGGGGGAGGGGGGCAGAAAAATAAAGGTCTGTTACTACATCTTTAGCATCTTTTTTCTGTCCAAAACCTGGAAAGCTTTTCAATCTACTGTATATTTAAAACAACTGTTGGGTTTCTTGTGTACTTGTGTCTGTTGGGTTTCCAAAGCAACAATATATTTTAAACACTATTTATGAAAAGCAGGACTTCTTTTTCCTTTATTATGTTTTTGTGTATGGCAGTGTATAAACTACCTATTAAATGTTATAATCTTAGTGACCACAACAGAACAAACTTCATGTTACCACAAGTTGCAGTTATTGCAACTTGTGGTAACATGAATTATTGCACGTATTGCACTAAGTTTAAACAAGCAGCATCACTGGAAGGCTGTAAATGGTTTTTAATGACAATGTTGGGGAATGAGCAGAATCAGTGGATCAAATGACATCAATGAGTCAAAGAAAAGGTTAAGAAAGATAAGGCAGATTACAAGGCGGCTCTGGCAAAGAATACAGAGTAAACAGCAAATAATTTAACCCCAGGGGCTCACATCTGGTGAGTACGGGCTTGACATACCCAGGATCCTGAGCTGGATATCATCATTCTTCTCTTTCTTGGTGATTTCCTTCTACTTTTGACTCTCTCTCTCTCTCTCTCTCTCTCTCTCTCTCTCTCTCTCTCTCTCTCTCTCTCTCTCTCTCTCTCAGGGTAACTTGGAATTTTTTTTTTTTTTTTTTTTTTGGCTGGTGCAGCATAAGCCTCAGGCTTCCTTGCACCATAAAGCTAATAATAATAATAATTCTTTATTTATGTAAACATTAGAATGAAGGAGATGAATCACATTGGTACACTAGATATGAATGTTGTAACTGATGATGAACCCGCTCAGGTTGCTAACAAAGTGAACAGGTATTTTACATCTACACTCACACATATGGAATTTTTTAGAGATGGGGATGCCAGTAGTATATCAATTCTAACGGAGACAATGATTTTGTGATAATGAAGAAGAAATTGAAGAGAAATTTCTCTATCTAAACGTATATATATAAAAAAAAAAAAAAAAAAAAAAAAGCACTTAGCGTGGATGGATCTACTCAATTATATATTAAAGGAGGCAGCAAAAGCGGTCAGCAAACTTCAGCCATAATTATGAGACAAATGTACCTCCAATTGACAAAGGAGGTTAAAGAAGTAACGAAGAAACACCAGGACAGAAATGCTTTTATAGTGAAATTACAGCATGGATTTGTTAATGGGAAGTGTGACAAATCTGATTGACACAGTAACAAAGCAACTGGATGGAAAAGATAATTTTGACATCATATACTTCGATTTCAGAAAAGCTGTTGATACTATTACACATGTAAGACTGCTCCACAAATTGGAGCAGTGTGGCATTAAGGGCAAGTTACTTCTATGAATAAAAAGATGGTTGAGTGGGAGAAGATACAGGACTTATCAATGAGCACTGCTTTTCTCAGACAAATGTTAATAAAGGAGACACACAGGGTTCAGCCCTGCACCCATTGATGTTTTCAATATTTATTATTAATGAAGGCTTAATGTCTAAATTTCAGTTGATATGAATGTTAGCAGGCTGGTTTTGTTTGTTTATTTGATTTTATGGCACATGAGTGGCTAAGGCGTGATGCATCAAATCTGACAATAATCAGGATATACAGGATGCTAGCAGTACATCAATTCTAATGATACTGCAACAAGATAAGAAAACTGAGTCAATGGGCAAAGAAATGGCAGTTGAAGTTTAACATTAACAAATGCAAGCTATTGCATGTCGAAAAGCTGTTCCAGTAATCCCAGACTAACTTATCAACTGTGTGGTACTACACTCAGGGTAGTACCACACACGTTAATTGTGCAGTCACGCAATAAAATCTCTGAGCAGTGCAAGCAGATTGCTATTGCAGTTTTTTCAATGATATATAGGAATTTTGACAACAGGGACAAGAAGATGATTAACCTATTGTATAAGACAATGGGGCGCCTTCGTAGCCAGGTGGGAAGGAGCAACAGTGCGTAGCACACGCTTCTTGATTAGACCGGGGTTAGCCCGTCACCACCAAATACGGAGGATGCGGAAAGGTCATGGAATGACCACCGCACATCCCCGAGCAATATGGCCTTAGTTGCTAATGCTCCTAAAAACCAAACAACAACATAAGACAATGGTTAGGCCTCATCTTGAGTACTACATACAGGTCTGAAAAGCCTTATTTTAGGAAGGATGACGTTTTGGAATAGGTGCAGAGGAGCAACAAGATTGATGATGGGATCAAAAGAGTGCTTTTATCAGGAAAGGCTCATCTCTGCAAACTGCAGGTTTGAGGACTTAGGCACCTGTGAGGAGATTGACTGTGATGTTTAGGGCTTCGAATGGATTAAGTAAGCTCAATATCAGTGGAATATTTCCGCTTGCTTAGATATGCGTGAGGGAGCATAAATTCAAATTGAGGAAGGATGGTTGCAGGATAGGTATGTGGAAATTTATCCTCAGCCAGCAGGTAAAAAAATGGCATAATACCAGACCTTCTTAATACTGGTATTATGGTATTTTTTTTTTTCCCATCAACACCAGTATTTTTCAAAAATTCTTCAATGTAATACTAAACACATTAATTAGCAAATAAAAAAAATGTATTCAAGTAGTAGAACATAAGATAAGTGATAAAAATTTTAACATGAAAACAAGAATTCTCTTCCATAATGCAGTATGATTGATGACTTTTGAGGTTTATGATCAACATCGTGGCAAGATCCAATATTCCTTACATTTCGAGGGTACATCTCTAAAATGGTGTTCGCAGGTCGGCCACTAGTTAGTACACCGGACCGAACCTATTGGTAACTCTCTAGGAGGCTTCTGGATCAGCTAATATATAATCTTGCTACCTCTACTCTGCCACATAGTGACTGGACGGAGTCCGAGTAGTATGTATGCGGGGAGCATTGTCGAGGCCATGTTATGTCAAGGATCTGGGTATATTCTTACCATGTGAATGCCATATCCACAAATTTCATTACTTCATACAGCAAGTCACACCCACTTTTTCTTACTATTGAATACACCATGAATTGTCAAACTAATAGAGTAAGCTTATCAGCGAAAAGATCTAAACCTCCCAAACACTTCCTAATTCATTTCACAAATATACGTGGTCTCAATTCTAATCTCAATGATGTCCATTTCCACTTACAGCCAAACCCCATGTACTTTTTCTGACAGAATCACAGTTATCGGTTGATTCAACTACTGCTCATCTCAGTTGCCCAAATTATTTGCTGTATGATTCCTTTCGCCCCAAAGGTGGTACCTGTGCATATGCCCATTTTGATATTCCCTGTCAGAGATTTGGTAATTTGGAATCTCTTCTTTTCAATCTTCTCTTGCTTAAAATCTCTCTACCTCATTCTGTCAAATTCATCTGTTGTCTCTACTGTTCTCCCAACTCTATTAATGACTTGGAGCTCTTTGACTTCCTCTCTTTGTAACTTGGCTTTCTCCAGTGCAACTTTCCTAACAGTGAGGTAATTTTCCTTGGTGATTTTAATGTTCACAACTCCAGCTGGCTTCCATTTTCTAGTCACACTGACCCAGCTGGTTGAGATGCTGAGGCTTTTGCAATTACTAATGACCTTGCACAAACTGTTCATTTACCTACAAGAATACTGGACAATCCTAATCATACAGCCAACACGCTTGATCTTTTTCTCACAAACAACCCTTCTAAGTTCACGGTTGAAGTGAGAGGTCCTTTAGGCACTTCAGATCACAACTTGGTGATTGTCTCTTCTCGATTGGAGCCTTTATCTCATGGCTATTCCCAACCTCGTGTTGTTTGGCATAACAAGAATGCAAAATGGGACGACGTGCGAGATTTCTTTTCTTCTTTTCCTTGGTCGTATTTTTTTTAAAAACTTCTGATGTCAATGTTTGTTCAGCTCGTGTCAGTGAAATTATTCTTGCAGGAATGGTATCCTTTATCCCACACTCCACTTGAAAATCTCGTCCTTTATCTAAACCTTGGTTTTCCAATAAATGTACTAAGGCTGTTCAAGAGAAGAATGTTGCATGTCGTAATTGGCTTATTTCTAATTCTTCAGTTTCATTTTCTGCCTACACCAAAGCTCGCAACAATTGTAAAGCAGTTATTAATCAGTCCAAACTAGAGTTTGAACAGGCTAAGAGTAGAAAACTTGCTTCTTGCCCTAATGGTAGCCGAGCATTCTGATCCCTTGCCAAAGCTATTGGTCACAACTTTTGCCCATCTCTGCTCCCACCTCTGTCCAAACCAGATGGTTCTGTTGTCACTTCAGCCAAGGATAAAGCTGACCTGCTAGCATCCCATTTTTCTTCCAACTCATATTAATCAACTTGGTAAAACACCTCCCACCATTCCCAACACACTCCATTCAATGCCTCCTGTGGTCTTCCGTCAAAAGGATGTAAGAAGGATTTTGACGAATCTTGATGCTAAGGTAGCTCCAGGTCCCGATGATATGTCTACACTTGTTCTCAAAGCCTGTGCTCCTGAATTTACTCCTATTCTTTGCCGCCTTTTTCACTTTCTTATTCCAAAGGTGTTTTTCCTTCAGCTTGGAAATTTGCTCATATCCAGCCAGTTCCTAAAAAGGGTGACAAATCCCTCCCATCGAATTATCGTCCCATTGCAATTACTTCTACTCTTTCTAAAGTAATGGAGAAATCAATTAACCGCCAACTCTTAAACTACCTAGGAACCTTCCGTCTGATCAACGATCGCCAGTATGGATTCCGTCAGTGTCAATCCACTGGTGATGTTTTGGCTTATGTTACCCATTTATGGACTAATTCAATGGAAAGGTTCGGTGAAACACAAGCAGTTACTCTTGACATCTCAAAGGCTTTCGATCAGGTTTGGCATAAAGATCTTCTAAACAGCTTCCATCTTATGGTTTGCCAACTGTTTTTTGTAATTCGTTATCTAGTTTTCTCTCTGATCGCTCACTGAGGGTGATGGTAGATGGCTCTCTGTCTTAACTTCTCCACTAATGCTGGTGTCCCCCAAGGTTCAGTTCTTTCCCCCACTCTTTTCCTCTTGTATATTAATGACCTTCTTCTTCCATTGACTAGAAATCCTATCCATAGTTTTGCCAATGATGGCACATTTCATTCCACTTTCCATTTTGAGAAACCTTGCCCTGTTCAATCAGCTTCAACCTCTCGAAAATCTGCTACCAATTCCTTAAATGCCGATCTTCAGGTAATTCTCCAGTGGGGCAAAGACAGCTTAGTTGATTTCAACCCTTCTAACACTCAGTCTTGTCTTATATCTCGCACAAAGGATTCTTCTGCTCCTACGCTTATCTTTAGTGACACTCCGATTTCTAGGCAAAATGATATATCTCTTTTGGGTATTACCCTGACTTCTAATCTCTCTTGGCACAAGCACATTACAAATATTGCTTCCTCTGCATCTAAAAAACTTAGTTTTCCCTTTCGCTCTCGGTATTCCTTTTCTTCCAAACAGCTGTTCACTCTGTATAAATCGCAAATCTGCCCTGCCATGGAATATTGTTCCCACATCTGGGGTGATGCCCCCAAAACCTCTCTCAGGCTTCTTGATTCTATTCAGAAGATGGAGGTTAGGTTAATTAATGATTCATCTCTAACAGGGGCTCTCCACTCGCTGTCTCATAGACGTACTGTTTCTGCTGAATGCCTCTTCTACAGATACTTCCCATGGGCACTGTTCTTCTGAATTGGCTTCTATAATTCCTGCTCTCTCATTCAAAACAGTTCGAACACGTGCAGCCACCTGCCAACGTCCATTTACTGTCCAACTTCAAACTCACAGGACCAACTTTTCATCTTCCTCGTTTATTCATTCAACTGCTGTTTTCTGAAACAACCTTCCTTCACACGTATTTCCTGAAAATTACAGTCTACAGAAGTTAAAGTCCAATGTCAATAAATATCTTCTTTCGTCTTCTAAACCTCCAACCCAAGCACGGTACTAAGTACTACAGGTTCTAATGCCTCTTGTGTTTGGGGTTTACATAAAAAAAATAAATAAAAATTCAAAGAATTAATTATAAGTTCACTACTCTAAGTCCTTAATTTCTGTACCCGTTTTTTAGGTGCAGGAAACACAATAATGAAGAACTTCCCCAACCCCAAGCACAACATTATTTTGGGGCAGTAAAGTCCAGCTGTGAAAAATGCTCTTTCGAAATCCACACTTGTTGGGCGAACTGATTTCAAACTTTTGAAGAGCATTGTTAAAAATTCCTTGATTCCTTCTTGAAAAAATGCCACATCAATATCTTTTGGGTCTTGTCTGATTTTAACTTGAGCCTCAAGTACCTATCTTCAAAATCAGTTACACTAAATGTAATGTCCGATTTTAAGTCAATTAGCTTTTTCTTACACAATGTGAACTGTTGTTGCAATTGTTGCAGCAGTTCAGAAAACTGCTGCAACAATTACTAGCATGCTGTTCCATGACGTAGGAGAATATAACATTAAACCATGTCCTTTACCGAACTTTTCTTTAACAGTATATAACAGAGCTATGATGTTCAATACATTCTACATTGATGTTAATATTTGTAGAAGATAAGAGAAATTTACCTCAATATGATTCATAGAACACTTCCGTATGATACTCTCCAGAAATTAAAATGAATAACGCAAAATGATTACAGTGAAAAATCAATTGAACACAATTCAAAATAATTAATTAAAAATCAATTAAAGTTAAAAGTAAATTTGAAAAATGATTTTCCTTCCTGAAGCAGACAATGCTTTTCGACCATGTGTCGTGATCACAGGAATGGGAATTACGGAATGTGCGGCTTGAATCTTAAATAGAGAGATTATTTGTCCTCATGCATGTGCACGAAACCCCACAATTATTTTGTCTTCATGCATGTGCGCAAAAGACCACGGAATCGGAGATTAGATATGGATGTTGTTGTTATTTGGTTTTTAGGAGCATTAGCAACTAAGGCCATATTGCTCCGGGAATATGCTGTGGTCATTCCCTGACCTTTCCGCATCCTCCGTATTTGGTGATCATGGGCTCGAACCCTGGTCTAATCAAGTGTGTTCTATGCACTGCTGCTCCTGCCCACCTGGCTATGGAGGCACCTAGATATGGATGACGAACGTTAATAGACCTCATATAATTTAATTTCGATGGTTTCTGCAGTTAATAGTCTCATATAATTAGATTGGACATGAAGTATTTTTTCCTCATTAAATAAAAATGTATGTTTTTTGTCAATGGCATGAAAAGCCAATTATGACACTGCTGAATCAGAAACAATGAACAATCACTGTAAGGTTTTATACCTTGCAGTGATTGTGACTCGTCTTACTAAGAATCTATGCGATTTCCTCTCATTGGCTGCGTAAAACAGCATGCATTCTCAGTTTGTGTTCTTGTTCAGCAGCGCCATAATTGGTCTTCGTGCCATAATGAAAAACATACATTTTCATTTAACGATTTAACGAGACAAAAATACTTAGTGTCCAACGTAATTATATGAGACTATTAATTGCAGAAACTTCTGAAATTAAATTACATGAGAAGTCTATTAACATTTGCCGTCCATATCTAATCTCCGATTTTTGGTCTTTTGCACGCATGTGTGAAGACAAATAATCATGGCATTTCACACACATGCGTGAGGACAAATAATCTCTCTATTTAAGATTCAAGCTCACGCAATCCATAATTTCCATTCCTGTGATCACGACAATGGTCAAAAAGCACTGTTAATCTTAGACAATCTTACATATTGTCTACTCCAGAAAAATCGTTTTTCAAACTTACATTTAACTTTAATTGATTTTTCATTTTAGTTAATTTTTAAATTGTGTTCAATTGACTTTTTATGGTAATCATTTTGCCTTATTCAATTTAATTTCTGGAGAGTATCATACAGAAGTGTTCTATGTATCATATTGAGGAAAATTTCTTTTATTCTTCTACAACTTTTTTTTTAACATATTTCTGCAGCACACTACCGCTTTCGGATTTTTGCAATAACAGTTCCCAAATCTATGTATTATATGTATAGTTTCCAAATCAATAGAATCCACTTCACTGCCCCCAACCAAATTGAATCCTTCAGCAAATTTGTTCTCATCTTCTTTATCTGAATCTCTCACATTTGGCATTTCTTTTTCTTCTTCGTCATTTGAATCTCTTACATTTGGCATTTCTTCTTCTTTGTCATTTCAATATCTTTCATTTGCATTTCTTCTTCGTCATCTGAATCTTACATTTGGCATTTCTTCTTCTTCTTCGTCATCCGAATCTTACATTTGGCATTTCTTCTTCTTCTTCGTCATCCGAATCTTACATTTGGCATTTCTTCTTCTTCTTCTTCGTCATCCGAATCTTACATTTGGCATTTCTTCTTCGTCATCCGAATCTTACATTTGGCATTTCTTCTTCTTCTTCATCATCTGAATCTTACATTTGGCATTTCTTCTTCTTCTTCATCATCTGAATCATACATTTGGCATTTCTTCAGTTTTTCCTTACTATCAGTAACTGTTTTAACTGTTTTCATTTAAAAGTATCCTAACTGTTTTCATTTAAAAGTATTTTTATGACACCCAATTGAATGCCATATCAGTTATGCCAAGCATAACTGATATGGCATTCAATTGGGAATCATAAAAATCATAGAAATACAATTCTTGGCAGAAATTCTGAATGCCTTGATTTTTTTCTTTCAACAGGCAGAGATCCAGACACGCATTAGGCCAAGATTCCAAAACTTCTCATCTGCATGAATATTTATATTGGTGCGTGGGAACGAGGCTAGCCGGTGCGGACGAAGCTCTTTGACGCTCTTGGAACAGAGAAGTTTTTCCTGATTTATTTTCTGATTTATTAGGTTAAATTGGCATATTAACTTATTTTCTAGAGTAGCTTTATATTCCTAGTTACGATACTTAGTTTAAAGTTTAACTTAGACAGAGATTTTGTAGGTATTACATAGTATCGGTAACGGTATCAAATCCACGTGTTACAAATTGCAGCTCCGTTGAACGAGAGGTTTTTTTTTAACCAAATTTAGTCGATTTATTAACCAATTGTTATATCAAATTATCTTCTATAAGTAGATTATAGACCTAGTCAGGATCCTTAGTTTATTCTAAATTGAGATAGCGAGATTTGGAAGCTAATCAATACTTACGAGTCCGTAGAAGTACCGTTCGTGAATTCCCGCAATTTTTACACGACAGCATAAGCTTAGTGTAGTATAGTGCATAATATAATATTGTCAATCAATCAGTAAATCTATTAATCTTGATAAACTTTATTGTCAATAAAATTGTACTTTTAACTCTATATATATATATATATATACAGCAGCCCCCCGTTATAACGCGGTTCGCTTTACGCTGTTCTTATATTATAACCACTATCTGACTATAACGCTGTCATAGATCACTATAACGCTCTTTTACAGATTGCATTTTTTGGCATATTTAACGAAATCGTTTCATTTGATGGAGTCGATAGCTTGAAAATGAATATAAAAAATACGGTTAAAACGTTTCCCACACAAATTTGAGAAATATTCCCACGCTCAGTGAAATTCTCTCGCGCGCTAATTTAATTGCAGTACAGTGACTTGTTACGTAGTTCCGAGATCAACATTTTAAAAAATGATCAAGTATATTGCATGTAATATTTGCGTCATATGCATTTATCCGAGGTCTAGTCATCACTCAGTACAGTATTAGACATCGTGCAAAACGGACAGTTTACTTGAACATTGTATCGTAATTAATGCAACCAACGCAGTTACATTTTCGAAGAGTTAATAATGGCCAATAAGAATAAAAAAGCAACGACGTCTGGGCGCAGTACGAAGACTATAAATGTAAGAAAAATACTACTGAATTTGAAAATTAAATTAGACGTTTTGAAGCGAATCGATTCCAGTCAAAGACAAGCGGATGTGTGCCATAATTTAGGACTTGTAAGTTTAACTGTAAGAACAATTATTAAAAAAATAAAGAATTAATTTTAGCAGTGGGAAAGATAGCTGTTCCACTGCAAGCAACAAGGGCTAGGCTGTGTATTAGGATTGAAATGGAAAGACTTTAACTAATTTTATTGAAGATAATATCCAATGCAGAATTCAGTTAAGTTAAATATTATAAATAATAAAAGAGAGAGAGAGAGATTAGCCTATATGATGATCTGAAGAAAACTCACCTAAAAAAAAAAAAAAAGTGGAACCATTTAAAACTAGTAAGGGCTGGTTGAATAGATTTAAAATCCAGGGAGAAGCCGCAAGTGCAGATCAAGGAGCCGAAAGTTTCAAAAAGAACTTGTTAAAATTATTGAAGAGGGGTATTATGTGTTATACTTCTCAACAAGTGTTTAACATAGATGAAGCAGGACTTTTGTTTTTGTGGAAACGATTGCGTACAAGAAGTTTCATATTGAAAGAAGTAAAAACATGCCAGGTTTCAAAGCGGTGAAGGATCGATTGACTTTATTGTTGGTGGTAGCGCTGCGAGAGATTTAAAATTAATACCCCTTTTAGTTTATTTGGAAGAGGGCCAAAGTTCAACCCAAAATCGACACATTTTTCATAATTAAATTAAATCAATTTAGATCCATTAAATTCATGATTTTAATTGGAATTTTAAGTTTAATTTTGATACATAAGTAGTTACCATATAATTATATACATATGTAATGTAGAATATTTTATAAGTACAAATATTTGAATATTAAATATTTTGACCGATATTTGTGTATCTTTTCACTACCGCTTATTGTTGATTAGGAAATATCCTATGGCACCGACCGCAACTCACAAATACATATGTTACCTTATGGGAATTCGGGGATCACTTAGTGCGGATTCACTTAGCGCTCTGTTTTTCCGGAACGCATGATCAGCGTTAAGCAGGGGGCACCTGTATATATATATATATATATATATATATATAATGACTTACCCGTAACAAATAATTAATACATAACTATAGTGGTACACGTGATACGGAAGTTGTATAAAGGGAACTCGTAGAAAACAGTCGATACCGAAAAAATAAATATAGTGTTATAACTGTTTGGGATATAACTTAAGGATTTCATTTTGTTCTGAAATTGAAATTTTATTGAATTAAATCGGACTCATGACTCAGACCAGAGCAGCAAAGCATAAGGCTCAAGCTAATGGGAGTGCTGTGGCTCAGGGGGGAACTGATGGGGGCAGTTGCCCTCTGAGCCACAGTCTTTTAAAATGCACTGTTTGCTTGATGTTTGCGGAGCAGTCGGGTACGGGACATGATACTGCCAAGGGGGATGCCTTTGTGTGCACGATGTAAGGAGTGCAAGGAAATCAGGCAACAACTCAGCGTTGTTATGGGCCTTTATGAGAGCTTGAAGGACAGGATGGATGCCCTCGAAGAAAATAAATTGAGGGGCCCATCAAGCTCTCAGCTGCCCACAACAATGCCAGAGCTTGCACTTCGTCATCATGCAACACAGAGGCAGCCCCCTAGGCAGAATGCGCTGGTCCCACAGGAACTAGTAGTTGTTGGTGACTATTGTCAGGGAAACGGGGAACATGCTTTGTAAAAAGGATAGGTGGAATAGGACCAGGGTATGTCTGCCAAGGGCAAAGGTTGATGACGTTGTAGAGCGGATATCATCTTTTAAGGGCACAAAAGGTGATATAGTTGTACACGTTGGCACTAATGATATTAAGAGTAGGAGACCGGCGGAATTACTTAGCAAGTACAGGTCACTGTTGAAAAAAAGCCGTGAATTAGGGTTGAATTTGAAAGTGTCTGCAATACTGTCCAGACACGATAGGAGGGAGTATATGATGAGAGCCTTGTCGATTAATTCGGCCCTGGAGGGATTGTGCAAGGCTCAAGGGGCAGAATTTTTTTCAGCCTGGTCTGTACTTGTTAACAGGAGAGACTGCTTCTACAGGGATGGGATACACTTAAATAGAAAGAGTGCAAGAATTGTTGCTCATGCTGTCGAGGCAGTGTTAGGTGGGTCGGAAAACTGCTGGTTAGGGGGGGGGGATACAAGGACTAATAGATTAACAGTAGCCACTGGCAGAGGTGGAAGTGATTCTTGAACTGCTTCTATTGAAAAGAGGAGAAGCCTGAAAAACAAGTTGCAGGATATTTCAGAGACTGCTGGGAGTCATTGCGGTACAAGTAAACACATGGGTTGTGTTAGGGTAGCTAAGAATAGAAACAGGTGCATGCATACATGCGTGTACACCAATGCTAGGAGTTTGGTAAATAAATTTGATGAATTTGAGGTATTGCTCAAAACATCAAAGGCAGATATTGTTGGGATATCAGAGACGTGGTGTCACACAGATATAAGGAATGCGGAACTGGAATTTGGGGAATACAATGTGTATAGAAAGGATAGACAGGACAGGAGGGGTTATGCTATTAGTAAAGAAACAAATAAAATCCAAGGAAGTGAAGCCAGTCGACATCGATGGACAGGGCAGTGTCAAGTCAGTTTGGTGTGACATAAGCATAGGGAAATCAAAATTGAGAGTAGGAGTGTGCTATAGGCCTAATGACTCTGATGAGTATAATAAGATATTGTACAGGGAAATGGAGTGGGCCAGTAAATCAGAGAGTCTTATAATGGAGGATTTTAATTTCCCGGATATTGACTGGAATTTCTGGGTTGGTCACTCACAACACTAGCCAGGCTTTTGTGGATTTATTGGATGATCGTTTTCTACATCAGCATGTTCGTGAGGCAACAAGAGGGAGCAATACTCTTGATCTGATTATCAGTAGTGATTCTTCATGCATTAAGAATCTGCAGATAAATGAACCACTAGGTGGCAGTGATCACAGTGTGTTGAAGTGGGATTTACTCAAGGAGGTAACTACCATCAGAGGTAAAGCGAAGGGTTTTTGTTTTCGTAAAGGCGACTATGATGGTCTGAGACAGTATTTAAATTCTATACAGTGGGACCAACTGATGATGTTACCAACAGCAAACTCAAAATGGGAAGCATTCAAGGAACTAATCTTCGAAGCTACCAGGCTTTACATACCAACTAAGAAATATTGTTCAAGGTTTAGGCCTAAATGGTTGTCAGATGAACTAAGGAGACATGTGGCAGAGAAGAAAAATGCATGGAATACATACAAATTAATGGGCGACATGGAAGCCTATGATAGATATAAGTTGGTCTGTAACCAAGTCACAAAGGAGATTAGGCAGGCAAAGGCAGACTACGAAAAATCTTTGGCAAAGGATGCAAAGAAAAACAGAAAAGAGTTCTTTACCTATTTAAACTCAAGAAGGAAAGGGATGAATCAGATTGGTCCACTGGATATCGATGGTTCAACAGTTGTGGATCCTGCTCAGGTGGCTAACAATCTAAACGAGTATTTTGCAACTACATTCACGCATGAGGAGTTATTCAGGAAGGAGAATGACGTAGGTAAAGTAGACATTGGCAGTGAGCAGTGTTGCCAACTCTTAATAATATTTCCCGCTAGCCGCATACTCAAAATCCGCTATTTTTAGCACTTGACCCGCCAAATTTTTTAAATTTTCATTTGTTTGTACTTTGTAGTGAATAAAAACAAACAAACAAATAGTATATACAGGGTGTTTCAGTTAAACGTTTCAGAACTTCTAAGAGGGGTAGGGTACATCCTGACAACTCGAAATCATATAGCAATGTGGGGTCGGAAATGCTTTCCTGAAGCGGTGTTGTACACAGAAGCACCATAAAAAGAAAAGAGACCGTAAGTGAGAAATCGTTTTAATAATACATGAAAAGAAGCAAAAGGTACATGGATTAAAGTAAGTGTTCGAAGTTTCTTCCACGGGCTACAATGCACGCCTCACATCTCCGACGCATGGACATTCGAACATTCTGGAATACTCCAGGCGAATTTCGAATTTCTTCGGCAGCTACTGCGATTCTTGCAACCAGCTCCTCAGCATTGTCAACAGGGGTGTCATAAACTAGCGATTTCATATGACCCCAGAAATAAAAATCAAGACATGATAGGTCGGGTGACCGAGCAGGCCAACGCACGGGACCACCACGTCCGATCCACTGTTGACCAAATGTGACATCCAGGTAGTTACGAACATCTCCGCTATAATGGGCAGGGGCTCCATCGTGTTGGAACCACATTGTCTGTTGCGTCGATGCAGAAATCTGTTCATCTCTCAAAAGTTGTGGCAATACTTGCTGCAGAAAGATCAAGTAGATAGGTCCGGTTAGACGACACGGTAACAGGTAAGGTCCGATGAGGTGATCTCCCATAATACCGGCCCATACATTGACCGAAAATCGAATCTGTGCTGCACGACGTCGTATTGCATGCGGGTTCTCGACCGCCCAGATATGGTCGTTATGCGTGTTGAAAATTCCTTCCCTTGTGAAGGATGCCTCATCGGAAAACAACACTTCAGCAGGAAAAAGGGGATTTGTAGCACATTTTCCAAGGTACCACTGTGCGAAAGCAATACGAGGTGCATAATCCTCCGGTTGCTGTGTCTGGACACGCTGCACGTGAAACGGATGCATGTCTTGTTCTCGGAGAATCCTCCAGACGCTGCAATGGGAAACCCCGACTGCGTTTGCTAGACTTCGTGTACTCGTTCTTGGATTCCCCTGTACATGCTGCAGCACATTCTGTTCGACGGCTGGAGTCCGTACTGTTCTTACCCTGTCCCTGTCAGCTCTTTCAAATGAACCTCTCTCAGCTAACCTCTGGTGCAGTCTTGCAAAGAAATTATGACTGGGAATACGCCTCGTCGGATATCGTTCCGCGTACAAACGCTGTGCGGCTGGCCCACTACAATTTGCAGCCCCGTACGCCAAATGCATATCGGCGTACGGGGCTGCAAAGCTAACTCTGCGTTCGTGTAATCATCCATCCTACTAACTTGGCGTTCTTGTTCAAGAAATTCGAAATTCGCCTGGAGTATTCCAGAATGTTCGGATGTCCATGCGTCGGAGATGTGAGGCGTGCATTGTAGCCCGTGGAAGAAACTTCGAACACTTACTTTAATCCATGTACCTTTTGCTTCTTTTCATGTATTATTAAAACGATTTCTCACTTACGGTCTCTTTTCTTTATGGTGCTTCTGTGTACAACACCGCTTCAGGAAAGCATTTCCGACCCCACATTGCTATATGATTTCGAGTTGTCAGGATGTACCCTACCCCTCTTAGAAGTTCTGAAACGTTTAACTGAAACACCCTGTATAAATAGTTATTTATTTTTCTGTTTTTAATATAAAATCAATATTTAAAAATCTAAATTAATTTCGAAATTCAATACCTCCTCATCATATGCTTCTTGTGTACCTATTTTGCGAAGCACTTCTTCAGGTAAAACATAATTTTTACAACACTTTTCAACTCTTTTGAGCCGTATCGTACTGATAAGATTGCATTAACCGTGCCAACACTCATTCTGTTGCGTGTTTTGTTTTTTACTAGGTTTAAGTTGCTGAATATTCTTTCCACATCTGCATTGGATAATGGCAAAATTAAAATTCCCAATGCAAATTCGATAATTTCTTTAAATGGATTTTTATCGCTTGCATCTTGATATTTCGAAACTTCTGACCAAAACTTCATTGTATTGTTGATATTTTCCCATTTAACGAGAGTAATGTTTACATACTGTTGCCTGTTGTTGTTGTGATAAGTTTATTCATTATTAATTCATTTATTTTTCTTTCAAATTGGTAACCTAAATATGGCTTAGGGTCTAAATAATTATTAATGTCCTCTTCTATCCTTTCAATATGTGTATTTGGTAAAAACATTTTATTGGCAATCATCGACAATAGCATGTTTAAATCATGTAGTAATAATGTAGGATCGGCAGTATTTGATTCAAAAGATTTGTTTACTCTTTGTACTTCAGATAAGATAGGTTTTAAAATAAAAGATACGCTAAATTACTTTCATCTTTGAACATTGAATAAAGAAGTTCTGCAGTATAACATTTGTCAGTCAAACGAGTTATTTCAAAATGGGCTTTTAATTCAATATACTGTTCTAAAATTCTTGTTATAGCAACTTCAATGGATAACCACCTTGTTTGACACGAATGAACTATCTTTTTCGGATCTGCACCATCGTTTATGGCACTTGTACACTGTATAAATATTTGAATTGATTTTGTCGGCTGGTGGATTTACTAAACGCACGATTTTGCATTGCACGAGGGTTTCTAGGAATACAACTATCGTGCAATACAAGGACTGACTATACTAAGATATTATTACACTGTAGTTATTAGAAATATTTATTACTTATTACTCTTATTACTTATTGCTCTGTGGTTATTAGAAACGTTGAAAGAGATGTTGGTAATTCGGATCGCATTTCTTGGAAGCCAAACAAATACGACGAAGAAAAATTATCCAATGCCATTCCTTCGCAGTTTCAAAAAAAGGCGTCATTAGAATTTTTTCCACATTTTTAGATTTGATTCAACAATTTAAAGCTATGACCCAATGATCAGGTCGTTTGACCGCGAGCGTAACTACGTAAAATTGTTGGGGTCCTCCTCAGGGAAATCCAGAATAATATAAAACCGATTCTTCGCTTTATAAAAAAAAAAACTATGAAATATGATATCCCTACTATTTCAATTATGAATTATTTTTATTGTTAATTAAATAATTAATTGAACAATTAATTTAATATTTCTTAATATAAATGTTACATTGCCAAAATACATAAAATGCTAAACATTTATACTCTTCCCGCTAAAAAATCCGCTATCCGCTATTTCATACTTTTATCCGCTAAACCTGAAGCAATTCCGCTAAATCTAGCGGGAAAACCGCTAAAATGGCAACACTGGCAGTGAGCTAGATTATTTTCTAATAACTGAGAGGAAAGTGGAGGAGAAATTGCTGAGGATAAATATAAAAAAGGCACCAGGGGTGGATGGGATCTATCCAGTTATATTAAAGGAGGCAGCAAAGGAAGTAAGCAAACCCCTAGCCATAATTATGAGAGCTTCTTTGGACTCAGGGGAGGTACCCATAGACTGGAGATGTGCAAATGTAACCCCAATTCACAAAGGAGGATCAAAGGCTGACACAAGCAATTATAGACCTGTTAGTTTAACTTCTGTTCCAGGAAAATTAATGGAGGCACTGGTTAAAGAAGCACTGCAGGATCATCTAGCCAAGAATTCAGTTATAGCTCAGACGCAGCATGGTTTTGTTAAGGGCAGGTCTTGCCTGACCAATTTGATTGGATACTATGATGTAGTCACAAAAGAACTGGATGCAGGGAATAACTTTGATATTATATATTTGGATCTTAGAAAGGCTTTTGATACTGTTGCACATGGAAGACTGCTGCACAAATTGGAGCAGTGTGGCATTGGAGGCAAATTGCTGCTATGGATAAGGGGTTGAGTGGCAGAAGACAGAGAGTGGTAATCAATGGACACTGCTCAACGTGGACTAATGTTATTAGTGGAGTTCCTCAGGGTTCAGTGTTGGGTCCGTTGTTGTTTTCGGTGTTTATGAATGATATTGATGATGGTATATCAAGTTTAATGTCCAAGTTTGCAGATGATACAAAGGTTGGCAGGGTTGTTAAGGCCACTACTGATGCTATGCTGCTGCAACAGGATCTGGAAAGGTTGAACAGATGGGCTGAGAGGTGGCAAATGAAGTTTAACATTGACAAATGTAAAGTACTACATATGGGAAACAGTAACCCCAGAGCACTGACAGTGGTGGAGAATGAAAAGGACCTGGGGGTAATTGTGCAGGCAGATATGAAGTTCTCTGAGCAGTGCAGACGAGCTGCAAGAGTAGCTCATGGTGTCTTGTCAATGATATACAGGAATTTTTCTAGCAGGGATAAGGAGGTGATTATTCCTTTGCATAACACAATGGTTAGGCCACATCTTGAGTACTGTATACAGGTCTGGAAGCCTCATTTCAAGAAGGATGTAGAGCTGCTGGAGCGGGTACAGAGAAGCGCAACAAGATTAGTGAATGGAACAAAGGGTTGCTCTTACGAAGAAAGGCTTAAGTTTTGCAAATTACAGAGTCTGGAGACTAGGCACCGGCGAGGTGATCTGATAGAGGTGTATAAGGCTTTGAATGGTTTGAGCATGCTCAATGCCAATGGGATTCTTTCTCTTGCTCAGAATAATCACCTGCATAAATTCAAATTGAGGAAGGACGGATGTCGGATAGATGTGCAGAAATTTGCCTTTGGCCAGCGGGTGGTTGGTTGGTGGAACCGACTTCCATCATTTGTTGTTGAAGCTGATAGCCTAAACAAATTTAAGGCTCAACTGGACAGGTATTTCGAACGAACGGAGGGGTGAAATGGGAGTGGTGTGTTTTTTTTTTTTTTTTGGCTGATGTTTGTGACTTGGTTACAGACCAGCTTATATCTATCATAGGCTTTATCATTAATTTCTATGTATCCCATGCATTTTTTTCTCTGCCATATGTCTCATTAGTTCATCTGACATTTATTTAGGCCTAAACCTTGAACAATATTTCTTAGTTGGTATGTAAAGCCTAGTAGTTTCCATGATAAATTCTTTGAGCTTGCTTTCTTGCATCATATGCCTCTACTAATGCTAATGCTAATATTCATATAGCGTCAATTCTATATGGATGTCCAAGCTTATCATAATAGACACATTATCAGCACTAAGTGACAGTTTGTTTGAAGGAATCTCACATTCTCAAGTTAATCAGATGTTCAATATTGACAATGCTTGTTGTCTTCATTCTTCCATAAGTGTATTTTTTTTTGCTGTTTTGCTATAGAGAAAATATTTCTGAAACACGAGCCTGCACGATCAGCACATTGACATACAGACTGATTCTGTGAAAAAAGATACAAATAAACATTCAGCACATATGACGTCACTACATCATGAAATGCATTTATTTTTACATTACATTACATTCCTTCTGCTTGATATGAAAAAAAATCACATCTATGTATGGTACACAAGGGAAACGTGCTACACTTTTCAGATTTTATAATCCATGAAAAATCTTGTATACAGTTTCCTGGAATTTTATGTTATATTTCTATGCAATCTTACTGAAAGACATTGTTAATTAGCTTTGCACTACAAAAGTGCATAAAAAGAGAACAAAAGCAGGCATAATTTTTAGAAGACGAAAGCAAATTGCTTTATTTGAGCCAGAAGATAGAAACATGAACAGACTTCAGCATGAGTGAAGATAACATGCTTAGAATTATCAGCTAGCTTTGAAAATCAGAAGTTCTTTTTCTTAAGTTCATCAATTGTAGGTGGTAGATGACTTTCATCAACCGGTGAAATACCACCACTTTGCTTATTGAGGCTCTAAGTGGTGAAACCCATGTTTAGTCTCTAGAGTAAAGTTTCCGGCATCGCCCCTGTGCCTCGATCAAATTTCCTGGAACAGAAGTTAAACTCACAGGTCTATAATTACTTGTGTCAGCCTTTGATCCTCCTTTATGAATTGGGGTCATATTTTCACATCTCTAGTCAATGGGTACCTCCCCTGAGTCCAAAGAAGCAGCTCTCATAATTATGGCTAAGTGTTTGCTTACATCCTTTGCTGCCTCCTTTAATATAACTGGATAGATCCCATCCACCCCAGGCGCCTTTTTTATGTTTATCCTCAACAATTTCTCCTCCGCTTTCATCTCAGTTATTACAAAATCATCTAGCTCACTGCCAGAGTTTACTTCACCTATGGCATTCCCCTTCCTGAATAACTCCTCATGTGTGAATGCAGATGCAAAATACTCGTTTAGTTTGCTAGCCACCTGAGCAGGATCATCAACAGTTGAACCATCAATATCCAGTGGACCAATCTGATTCATCCCTTTCCTTCTAGAGTTTACATCGGTAAAGAACTCTTTTCTGTTTTTCTTTGCATCCTTTGCCTAGGATTTCTCATAACCTGCCTTTGTCTGCCTAATCTCCTTTGTGACTTGGTTACAGACTAGCTTATATCTATCATAGGCTTTATCATTAATTTCTATGTATCCCATGCATTTTTTTCTCTGCCATATGTCTCATTAGTTCATCTGACATTTATTTAGGCCTAAACCTTGAACAATATTTCTTAGTTGGTATGTAAAGCCTAGTAGTTTCCATGATAAATTCTTTGAATGCTTCCCATTTTGAATTTGCTGTTGGTAACATCATCAGTTGGTCCCACTGTATAGAATTTAAATACTGTCTCAGACCATCATAATCGCCTTTACGAAAGCAAAAACCCTTCCCTTTACCCCCTGATGGTAGTTACCTCTTTGAGTAAATCCCACTTCAGCTTGTTATAATGCAAATATGCCATCACATTGCGAAGTTAAATTCATAATATGAGATGCCAAATGGTGAACAGAATGATACTGTATTTAAATACTGTATTCTGATCACCATTTGGCATCTCTCATATTGTGGAATTAACTTTGCAACTGTGATGGCATGTTTGCATTACCAGGATACCTGCCCACCCACCAATGATAGGCCAACAAGCTTTGAAACAGTACCATCTGGGTGGTGGTGCCCACTGAGAACAAGTAACAGTAGTCTACTCTACTAGAGAAGTTACTTATTCTAAGTAGTGCAATATCTGGTATCGCGTTGTGAAGGTAGCCACAATGAGATAATTAAAATGATGCCTTTACACTATGTATGTAGTTTAATTTTACGAGTTAACTATGGTGTATTTACACCAATATTATATAGTTAATTTAAATGGAATTATGTATTGTGCATTTAGTCTTTAAATGCAGTATCATTCTGTTAAGTCATTAAATGCAGAGAATTTACTTGAACTGGAGGAGACTTCAATGGACACAGTTTTTAAATTCCATCCAGTGGGAACAACTGATAATGTTACCAAGGGTGAATTTTAAAAATTAAATATTCAGGTTAGTACTTAAAGAAGATACTACGACTTTTATATGAACTAAGAGATACTGTTCAAGGCTTAGACCTAATGGATGTCAGAAACTGATAAGACTTGTGTCAGAAGAAAACTACAAGGGATACACATAATTTATCATGTGATATGAAACTACAGTACATATTTTTTTTTTTTTTTTTGGAGCATTAGCAACTAAGGCCATATTGCTCCATGATATGCGGTGGTCATTCCCTGACCTTTCCGCATCCTCCGTATTTGGTGGTGACGGGCTCGAACCCCGGTCTAATCATCAAGAAGCGTGTGCTACGCACTACTGCTCCTTCCCACCTGGTACAGTACATATAAACTAGTCTGCAACCAGTTCACAAAGGAGGTTAGGCAACTGAGGCAGATCATGACTATGGAAAAGATTAAGAGGAAAATAATGCAAAGAAAAGCAGCAAAGACTTTTTCCCCCTTATGTAAACACTAGAATGAAAGGGATGAATCAGATTGCTTTGCTAGATATGAATGGTTTAATCATGGATTATTCTGCTTGAGTTGCTGACAATTGAAATAGGTATTCTGCACCAACATTCACAAACAAGGATTTTTTAGGAAATGGAAAGCTAGAAGTGAACCAATTTTTAACTTGGAGCTGAATGATTTTTGTTAACTGAGAGCAAAATGGAAGAGAAATTGCTGAAGCTAATCCTAAAAATGCACTTTGGATGAATGGGATCTACCCAAATTATATTAAGGGAGGCAGCAAAAGAGGTAACCCTTTAGACATAATTATGAAAGCATCTTTGTATTCAGGGGAGGTCCCTATAGCCTGGAGAAGTGTGAAAGTATCACCAATTCACAAAGGGCAGATCAAAAGCTGGCACAAGTAATTACAGACCTGCTAACTTCTGTTCCAGGGAAAATAATGAGTCACTGGTTAAAGAAGTAATGCAGGACCATCAATGCAAGAATGCAGTCATACTGCAATCACAGTGTGGATTTGTTAAGGGGAAATCTTTTTTAAACAATCTAATCAGATACTATGATGCAGTAACAAAGGAAATGGGTGAAAGAATAGTTTTGACACTGTTCCACATAAAAGAATACTGTACAAATTGGAGCAGTATGGCATTATGTGGAAGCAGCTGCAATGGATAAAGGGATGGTTGAGTGAGAGAAGGCATAGTTGTTATTAGTGGGGATGTCTCTTCTTGGAGGAATGTTTTTAGCAAATCCCCCCCCACATTGATTTCTGGGCCCATTATTATTTTCTATATTTATTAATGATACTGATGAAGGCATATTAAACCGGCAGGATGAAGGCATATTAAACCGGCAGAATTACTTAACAAGTACAGGTCACTGTTGAACAAAAGCCGAGAATTAGGATTGAATTTGAAAGTGTCTGCAATTCTGCCCAGACACGATAGGAGGGAGTATATGATGAGAGCCTTGTCGATCAATTCGGCCCTGGAAAGATTGTGCAAGGCTCACGGGGTAGAATTTTTTTAAGCCTGGACTGTTAACAGGAGAGATTGCTTCTACAGGGATGGGATACACTTAAATAGAAAGGGTGCAAGAATATTTGCTGATGCTATCGAGGCAGTGTTAGGTGGGTCGGAAAACTGCTAGCTTGGGGGGAGACAAAGACCAATAGATTGACAGTAGCCACTGGCAGAGGTGAAAGAGATTCTTGCACTGCTTCTATTAGAATGAGCAGAAGCCTGAAAAACAAGATGCATGATATTTCAGAGACTGCTGGGAGCCATTGCGGTACAAGTAAACACATGGGTTGTGTTAGGGTAGCTAAGAATAGAAATAGGTGCAGGTATACTTGCGTGTACACCAATGCTAGGAGTTATTTGAGCAGTACCTCAAATTCATCAAATAAATTTGATGAATTTGAGGTACTGCTCAAAACATCAAAGGCGGATATTGTTGGGATATCAGAGACATGGTGTCACACAGATATAAGGGATGCAGAACTGCAATTTGGGGAGTACAACGTCTACAGAAAGGATAGACAGGATAGGAAGGGGGAGGGGTTATGCTATTAGTTAAGAAACGCATAAAAACCAAGGAAGTGAAGCCAGTCGACATCGCTGGACAGTGCAGTGTTGAGTCAGTTTGGTGTGACATAAGCATTGGGAGATCAAAATTGAGAGTAGGAGTGTGCTATAGGCCTAATGACTCTGATGAGTATAATAAGAAACTGTACAGGGAAATAGAGTGGGGCAGTAAATCAGAGAGTCTTATAATGGGAGATTTTAATTTCCCAGATATTGACTGGAATTTGGGGGCTGGTCACTCACACACTAGCAGGGCTTTTGTGGATTTATTGGATGATTGTTTTCTACATCAGCATGTTCGGGAGGCAACTAGAGGGAGTAATACTCTTGATTTGATTATCAGTAGTGATTCTTCATGCATTAAGAATCTGCAGATAGAGGAACCACTAGGTGGCAGTGATCACAGTGTGCTGAAGTGGGATTTACTCAAAGAGGTAACTACCATTAGGGGTAAAGGGAAGGGTTATTGCTTCCGTAAAGGCGACTACAATGGACTGAGACAGTATTTAAATTCTATACAGTGGGACCAACTGATGATGTTACCAACAGCAAATTCAAAATGGGAAGCATTCAAAGAACTTATCTTGGAAGCTACTAGGCTTTACATACCAACTAAGAAATATTGTTCAAGGTTTAGGCCAAAATGGATGTCAGATGAACTAATGAGGCATATGGCAGAGAAGAAAAATGCATGGGATACATACTTACAAATTAACACATGACAGAGAAGCCTATGATAGATACAAGTTGATATGCAACCAAGTTACAAAGGAGGTTAGACAGGCGAAGGCAGATTACGAGAAATCCTTGGCGAGGGATGCAAAGAAAAACAGCAAAGAGTTCTTTACTTATGTAAACTCTGGAAGGAAGGGGATGAATCAGATTGGTCCACTTGATATTGATGGGTCAACTGTTGATGATCCTGCTCAGGTAGCTAAAAAACTAAATGAATATTTTGCATCGACATTCACACATGAGGAGTTATTCAGCAAGGGGAATGCCAGAGGTGTATTCAACTCTAGCAGTAAGCTACCGAATCTTGAAATAACTGGGAGTAAAGTGGAGGAGAAACTGTTGAAGATAAACACAAGAAAGGCACCCGGGGTGGATGGGATCTATCCAGTTATATTAAAGGAGGCAGCAAAGGAAGTAAGCAAACCCTTAGCCATAATTATGAGAGCTTCCTTGGACTCAGGGGAGGTACCCATAGACTGGAAATCTGCAAATGTGAACTCAATTCACAAAGGAGGATCAAAGGCTGACACAAGTAATTATAGACCTGTGAGCTTAACTTCTGTTCCAGGAAAATTAATGGAGGCACTGGTTAAAGAAGCACTGCAGGATCATTTAGACAAGACTTCAGTTATAGCTCGGACACAGCATGGTTTTGTTAAGGGGAAGTCTTGCCTGACCAATTTGATTGGATACTATGATGCAGTCACAAAAGAACTGGAATGCAGGGAATAGCTTTGATATTATATACTTGGATCTAAGAAAGGCTTTTGATACTGTTGCACATGGAAGACTGCTGCACAAATTGGAGCAGTGTGACATTGGAGGCAAATTGCTGCTATGGATAAAGGGGTGGTTGAGGGGGAGAAGACAGAGAGTGGTAATCAATGGACACTGCTCATCGTGGACTAATGTTATTAGTGGAGTCCCTCAGAGCTCAGTGTTGGGTCCATTATTGTTTTCTGTATTTATAAATGATATTGATGATGGTATATCAAGCTTAATGTCCAAGTTTGCAGACGATACAAAGGTTGGCAGGGTTGTCAAGGACACTACTGACACTATGCTGCTGCAACAGGATCTGGAAAGGTTGAGCAGATGGGCTGAGAGGTGGCAAATGAAGTTTAACATTGACAAATATAAAGTACTACACATGGGAAACAGCAACCCCAGAGCAACGTATCAACTCTGTGGTACTACACTGACAGTGGTAGAGAATGAAAGGGACTTGGGGGGTAGTTGTGCAGGCAGTGAAGTTCTCTGAGCAGTGCAGATGGGCTGCAAGAGTAGCTCATGGAGTATTGTCAATGTTATACAGGAATTTTTCCAGCAGGGATAAGGAGGTGATTATTCCCTTGTATAAGGCAATGGTCAGGACACACCTAGAGTACTGTATACAGGTCTGGAGGCCTCATTTCAAGAAAGATGTAGAGCTGCTGGAACGAGTACAGAGAAGGGCGACAAGATTAGTGAATGGAACAAAGGGGTGCTCTTACGAAGAAAGGCTTAAGTTTTGCAAATTACAGTTCTGGAGACTACGCACCAGCAAGGTGATCTGATAGAGATGTATAAAGCCTTGACTGGTTTGAGCATGCTCAATGCTGATGGGATGCTTCCTCTAGCTCAGAATAATCACCTGAGAGGGCATAAATTCAAATTGAGGAAAGACAGATGTAGGATAGATGTGCGGAAATTTGCCTTTAGCCAGCGGGTCGTTGGTTGGTGGAACAGACTTCCATCCCTTGTAGTGGTGGTTGATAGCCTAAATAAGTTTAAGGCTCAGCTGGACAGGTATTTTGAACGAACAGAGGGGTGAAGTGGATTTTTTTTTGGTTTTTTTTGGCTGATGCTGCATAAGCTTGCTTTCTTGCATCAAATGCCTCTACTAATGCTAATGCTAATATCTAAGTTTGCGGATGATACAGAGGTTAGCAGGGTAGTTAATCACAGTTATCAGTGTTTGTTACGGAAAAAAGTTCAAGAAAAATTAGGCAGATGGGAATAGGCAATTGAACTGGAAAATCTAGGTAATAATCTAGATCAACCATGTGTTACCACACAGAGTAGTGGAAAATGAAAAACATCTGGGGGTGATTGTGCAGTCAGATATAAAGTTTGTTTGTGCAGTGCAGACAGAATGACAGGACAGCTTATGGGGTTTGCCAATGTGGTATGTAGGAATTTTTCCAGAAAGGATAAGGAGGTGATTATCTCCCTGTACAAGGCCACATCTTAAGTACTGTATAATACATGTCGCCTGGAGGCCTCACTTTAGAAAGGGTGTAGATCTACTGGAATGGGTGCAGAGAAGGGAACAAAAGAGTGCTTCACAGGTGCATAGTCTCCAGACTATGCACCTTCAAAGAGATCTAATTGAGGTACTTAAGGCATTGAATGGATTGAATAAGCTCAATACTAATGGCATTTTTTCTCTTATTCAGACTATACATATGAAGCGGAATAAATTCAAATTGAGAAAGAGTGGTTGCAGAGAGATATGCAGAAATTTGCTGTCAGCTAGCAGGTGATTGAATGTTGGAACAAACTACACTGTGATGCCACTTTATTAGGTACACCCCTGCTGTGCACATAAATGGTCTGTCCCACGCCATTGTAAGTCACATGACCACAGTTGTGGATATAAATGCAGCAGAACAACCTGGCACGTTGGAGGTTCAGTCCCACTGTGCACTTCATCCACAGTTTAGGATATGAGGTAGAAATGTCACCTTATTATTGAATATAAGGCTTGAGCATTTTTTTTCCCTAAGATGCTACTGGAATGATGTTTTGTCTGAGCACCAATACGATTCAAGGTGAAGGTTCTGTTTGCAACAGAAGTGCATGCAGATGCCTTCTGAGGCGAGAAGGCATCTCGCCTCAGAAGGCATCTGCATGCACTTCTGTTGCATGCAGATGCCTTCTGAGGCGAGAATCTGAAACCATTAGCAATTGTTTGAGAATAGAATAGTCAATGGCATGCTGCAATTGCCTTTCAATGACCTGCATATTGCATGATGGTGAAAAGATGCTAAAGTCGTCTAAGACGGACGCATAACAGCCAAAAATGTGCAACTTGGGAAATGTTTGCCGAACTCTCTGCAACAGAACATGATGTAGCCAAGGAGGATGTCTTTGTGTGTGCCAGGTGCAGAGAGTGTCTAGAAATTAGGCATCAACTCAGCATTCTAATGGACATCTATGAGAGCTTGAAGTGTAGAGTAGATGCCTTCGAAGAAATTAGTATGAGGGGCCCGTCAAGCTCTCAACTGCCGAACTCAATGTCAGAGCTCACTATTGTGCATCAGGCAACACAGCAGCAATCTCCAAGGCAGAATGCGCTAGTTCCAAAGGAACTAGTTATTGTTAGTGACTCTATTGTCAGGGAGACGGATAATATATTGTGTAAAAAGGATAGATGGAAGAGGACCAGGGTATGTCTGCCAGGGGCAAAAGCTGACGATGTTGTGAAACATATATCATCTTTTAAGGGCACAAAGGGTGATATTGCTCTACACATTGGGACCAATGACATTAAGAGTAGGAGATCTGCAGATTTACTTAACAAGTACAAGCCAATGTTGCAAAAAAGTCACGAGTTAGGGTTAAATTAGAAAGTGTCTGCAATCCTGCCCAGACACGATAGGAGGGAGTACATGATGATTTCCCTCCAATCAATCAATTTGGCCCTGGAGAGAATGTGCAAAGCTCATGGGGTAAAATGTTTTTCGGCATGGTCTGTGTTGTTAACAGGAAAGACTGCTTCTACAGGGATGGGGATACACTTAAATAGAAATGGTGCAAGAATATTTGCTGATGCCATCGAGGCAGTGTTAGGTGGGTCAGAAAACTGCTAGCTTGGGGGGGAATCACAGACTAAAAGGTTAAACGTAGCCACAGGCAGAGGTGAAGGTGATTCTTTCACTACTTCTATTAGAATAAGCAGCGACCTGAAGAGAGGGTGGTTGAGTGTTTCAGGAACTGATAGCAGTCATCATGAAACAGGTGGGTATGTGGGATGTGTTAGGGTAACTAAGAATAAGAATTGGTTCATATATACCAATGCTAGAAATCTAGTAAATAAATTTGATGAATTTGAAGTGTTGATCAAGACATCAAAGTCTGATATTGTTGGGATATCAGAGACATGGCGTCACACAGATATTAGGAATGCAGAATTGGAATTCGAGTAGTACAATGTGTACAGAAAGGATAGACAGGATAAGAAGGGAGGAGGGGTTATGCTGTTAATTAAGAAAAACATAAAATCAAAAAAAGTGCATCCAGTTGATATAGATGGACAGTTGAGTCAGTTTGGTGTGACATAAGCATTGCGAAAGCAAAAATAAGAGTAGGAATGTGTTACAGGCCTAATCACTGGAACGAGTACAAGGAACAATTGTACAGAGAAATAGTGGGCTAGTAAATCAGAATGTCATATAATGGGAGATTTTAACTTTCCAGATATTGAATGGAACTTGTGGGTTGGTCAAGCGCAGAGTAGTAAGACTTTTGTGGATTTATTGGATGATTGTTTTCTGCAGCAGCATGTTCGAGAGGCAAACAGAGAGGGCAATACTCTTGATCTGGTTATCAGCAGCGATCATTTGTGTATTAAGAATTTGCAGATAAAGGAACCACTAGGTGGCAGTGATTACAGTGTACTGATGTGGGAATTAATTAAAGATGAACTACCATCAAGGCTAAAGGAAAGGGGTTTTGCTTTCGTAAAGGTGACTACAGGGGTCTTAGACAGTTTTAAATTCTGTACAGTGGGATCTACTGATGATGTTACCAAAGTTGAATTCTAGATGGGAAGCCTTCAGAGACTTAATTTTGGAGGCTACTAGGCTTTTCATTCCAACTAAGAAATACTGTTCATGGTTTAGGCCTAAATGGAGATCAGATGAATTAATGAGACTCGTGGCAGAGAAGAAAATGTATGGGATGCATATAAAGTATCAGGTGACACAAAAGCCTATGGCAGGTATAAACTAGTCTGTAATCAAGTCACAAAGAAGTTTAGGCAGGTGAAGGCAGATTACAAGAAATCTTTGGCAAAGGATGCTAAGAAAAACAGCAAGGATTTCTTTACTTATATAAAACATAAAAGGAAGGGGATGAATCAGATTGGTCCACTTAATATCGATGGTTCAACTGTTGAAGATCCTGCTGAGATAGCAAAAAAACAATGAGTATTTTGCATCTACATTCACACACGAGGAGTTAATAAGGATTGAAAATTCCAGAACGTTATCAAATTGTAGCAGGTTGCTTAATGATTTTGTTATACCTGAGAGCAAAATGGAGGAGAAATTGTTGAAGTTAAACATAAGAAAGGCACCTGGTGTGGGTTGGATATTAAAGGAGGCGGCAAAGGAAAGAAGCGAACACTTAGCCTCAAGGGAGGTCTCCATGGACTGGAGATGTTCAAATGTAATTATGAGTAATTACACACCAGTTAGTTTAACTTATGTTCTGGGTAAAATAATGGAGTCACTAGTTAAAGGTGCAATGCAGGATCATCTAGACAAGACTGCAGCAATAAATCAGACACAGCATGGGTTTGTTAAGGGAAAGTCTTGTCTGACAAATTTGATTCGACATTATGATGTAGTTACAAAAGAACAAGATGCAAAAATTGATTTTGATATGATATACTTGGATTTCAGGAAAGCTTTTCACACTGTTGTGCATGGCAGACTACTGTACAAATTGGAGCAGAATGGTATTAAGGGTAAGTTGCTACAAGGATAAAAGGATGGTTGAGTAGGAGAAGACAGAGGGTGGTAATCAATGGGCGCTGCTCTTCATGGACTAATGTTATTAGTGGAGTCCCACAGGGTACGGTGTTGGGTCCACTGTTGTTTCGTATATTTACCAATGATATCGATGAAGGTATATCAGGCTTAGTGTCGAAGTTTGCAGATGATACAAAGGTTGGCAGGGTTGTTAATGACAGTAATGGCGGTGTGCTGATGCAACAGGATCTAGAAAATTTGGGCAGATGGGCTGAGAAGTGGCAACTGAAGTTTAACCTTGACAAATGCAAAGTAATGCATATGGGTAGAAGTAACCCCAGAGAAATGTACCAACTGTGTACTACAGTTAAGGTGGTAGAAAATGAAAAAGATCTGGGAGTAATTGTGCAGTCATATATGAAGTTTTCTGAGCAATGCAGTCTTGCTGCCAGGGCAGGTCACGGGGTTTTTTCAATGATATATAGGAATTTTGCTAGCAGGGAAAAGGAGGTGACTGTCCCTCTGTATAAGCAATGGTCGGGCCACACCTTCAGTACTGCATACAGGTCTGGAGACCTCATTTTAGGAAAGATGTAGATTTGCTTGAGCGTGTACAGAGAAGGGCAACAAGATTGGTGAGGGGAATGAAGGGATCCTCTTACCAAGAGAGGCTTAAGTTCTGCTAATTGCAATGGCTGGAGACTAGGCATTTGCATGGTGATCTGATTGAGGTGTATAAGGCCTTGAATGGGTTGAGCACACGGGATTCTTCCACTTGTTCAGATTACAAACCTAAGGAGGCATAAATTCAAATTAAGGAAAGACAGATGCACAATAGATGTGCGGAAATTTGCCTTTAGCCAGCGGGTGGTTAATTTCTGGAACAATCTTCCATCTGTCATTGTGGAAGTTGATAGGTTAAATATATTTAAGGAGGAACTGGACAAACATTTAGAGGGAATGGCTGTGTAAAAAAAAATTTTTTTTTTTTTTTTGGCTGATGCTGCATAAGCTCATAACACTTGCTTTCTTGCCTCACATGCCACTACTACTACTATACCGAATTCACCTGAACTTGATTATGATTCTGGTTACAGTCACTCTTTTGATAGCAAGCATAACCCCATCCCCTTCCATATTATACTCACCATAATGAGATTCTTTATCCTGTATCTCTGAATGGTGCTGCATCTCCATTAGTCATGCAACATCATATCAGCATTGGCAAAATAGAACTAGTCTCCAAAAGCTCAAACTGATTTAACTTATTTACATTACTCCTGGCCTTACTATACATGCATAAAATCTTGTACCTTTTTAGCTATTTGCAACTCTGATACATCCCTGGTATGTGACTGCTGGTGACTTTTTTCCACCTAGTTTAATTATGCTTTCTGTGCATAAGGTAATTATAGGTTAGACATTAGTACCCATACAGTAGGTACAAGTGTGATTTTGACTCATGTCACTAACCTGCTTCAGTCCAATGCCCCTCCACCCGAATTAGCAGTTTCCCTGAAGCTTTAAAGCATTCATAATGAGACTAGCAAAAAATCTTGTATTCTCCTTTGTTCAAATGAATTCTACCTTTACAAAACACATTTCTGGTGACTCTATTGTCAGGGAGACAAGGAATATACTATGTAAGGATAGGTGGAACAGGACAGGTGTTTGTCTGCCAGGGGCAAAAGTTGATGATGTTGTAGAGTAGATATCTTTTAAGGGCACAAAAGCTGATATTGTTGTACACATTGGAACTAATGGCATTAAGAGTAAGAGTCTGCAGATTTACTCAACAAGCACAGGTCAAGGTTAAAAAAAATTGTGAGTTGGGGTTGAATGTGAAAGTGTCTGTAATGCTGCCCAGACACAATAGGAGGGAGTACATGATGAGAGCCTTGTCGATCAATTCGGCCCTGGAGAGATTGTGCAAGGCTCAAGGGATAGAATTTTTTTCAGTCTGGTCTATGCTTGTTGACAGTAGAGACTGCTTCTACAGGGATGGAGTACACATAAATAGAAATGGTGCAAGAATATTTGCTGATGCTCTCGAGGCAGATTTAGGTGGGTTGGAAAACTGCTATCTTGAGGGTGGGGGTACACAGACTAAAAGTATAACAGTGGCCGCAGGCAGAGGCAAAAGTGATCCTTGCACTGCTTCTATTAGAATGAGCAGCAGTCTGGAAAGCAAGGTAATGGTGATTTCCAGGACTGCTGGGAGTCAGTGGAACAAGTTAGTTTGTTAGGTTTTATTGGCACATTAGCAACTAAGGCTATAATGCGCCAAGTGGAACAAGTAAATACATGTAAACTTGCATGTACACCAATGCTAGGAGTATAGTTAATAAATTTGATGAGCTTGAAGTGCCAGTCAAGACATCAAAGGCAGATATAAGCAGTGCAGAATTGGAATTTGGGGAGAACAATGTGTACAGGAAAGATAGACACAGGACAGGAAGGGAGGAGGAGTTATGCTGTTAATTAAGAAAAACAAAATCAAAAGAAGTGCATCCAGTTGATATAGATGAACAGTGCACTGTTGATTCAGTTCGGTGTGACATAAGCACTGTAAAAGCAAAAATAACAGTAGGAGTGTGTTGTAGGTACAATGTACAATTGTACGGAGAAGTAGAGTGGGCTAGTAAATCAGGATGTCTTATAATGGGGGATTTTAACTTCCCAGATATTGACTGGAACTTGTGGGGTGGTCGCAAACTAAAGACTTTTGTGGATTTACTGGATGACTGTTTTGTAAAGCAACGTGATCAAGAGGCAACCAGAGAGTGTAATATTCTTGATCTGATTACCAGCAGTGATTCTTCATGCATTAAGTGTGTGTGTGTGTGTGTGTGTGTGTGTGTGTGTGTGTGTGTGTGTGTGTTTGGTTTTTAGGAGCATTAGCAACTAAGGCCATATTGCTGCGGGGATATGCGGTGGTCATTCCCTGACCTTTCTGCATCCTCCGTATTTGGTGGTCACGGATTCGAACCCCCGGTCTAATCAAGAAGTGTGTGCTACACACTGCTGCTCCTGCCCAACTGGCTACGGTGGTGCCTTATGCATTAAGAATTTGCAGATAAAGGAACCACTGAGTGATAGTCATCACAATGTACTGATGTGGGAATTAATTAAAGATGTAACCACCATCAAGGCTAAAGGGAAGGGGTTTTCCTTTCGTAAAGGTGACTACGGGGGTCATAGACAGTTTTTAAATTCTGTACAGTGGGATCAACTGATGATGTTACTAATGTTGAATTCTAAATGGGAAGCCTTCAGGGACTTAATTTTGGAGGCTACTAAGCTTTTCATTCCAACTAAGAAATATTGTTCAAGGTTTAGGCCTAAATGGATGCCAGATGAATTAATGAAGCTCGTGGCAGAGAAGAAAAATGTATGGGATGCATATAAAGTATCAGGTGACTCAGAAGCCTATGGCAGGTATAAACTGATCTGTAATCAAGTCACAAAGGAGTTTAGGCAGATGAAGGCAGATTACGAGAAATCTTTGGCAAAGGACGCAAAGAAAAACAGCAAAGAGTTCTTGACTTATGTAAACTCTAGACGGAAAGGGATGACTCAGATTGGACCACTTAACACAGTTGGGTTGACTATTGATGATCATACTCAGGTAGCTGATAAACTGAATGAGTATTTTGCATCTACATTCACACATGAGGAGTTATTCAATGAGGGGAGTGCCAGAAGTTTATCAACCTCTAACAGGGAGCTAAGTGATTTTGTAATAACTGAGAGCAAAGTGGAGGAGAAATTGTTGAAGTTAAACATAAGGAAGACACCTGGGGTGGATGAGATCTATCTAATTAGATTAAAAGAGGCAGCAAAGGAAGGTTTTTTTTTTTTTTTTTTTTGTTAGTTATTGGCGTAGTGGCTTCTGTGGCCATAATACACCTCCCTAGGTTTTTGCAGTACTATGATCCAAGCGGGAGGCAGGATTCAAACCCGCGAAATTTGGGTTACCAAGCAGGCACTTTACCCACCCGGCTAGCCCGCTCAGCTAACAAAGGAAGTAAGCAAACCCTCAGCCATAATTATGAGAGCTTCCTTGGACTCAGGGGAGGTCTCCCATGGACTAGAGGTGTGCAAATGTATCACCTATTCGCAAGGGGGGGTTCAAAAGGTCACACAAGTAACTTGTTGTTTGGTTTTTTTTTTAGGAGCATTAGCAACTAAGGCCATATTGCTCCGGGATATGCGGTGGTCATTCCCTGACCTTTCCGCATCCTCCGTATTTGGTGGTGACGAGCTCGAACCTCGGTCTAATCAAGAAGCGTGTGCTACGCACTGCTGCTCCTTCCTACCTGGCTACGGAGGCGCCTACACACACACACACACACACACAAGTATCTACAGCCCTGTTAGTTTAACTTGTGTTCCAGGGAAAATAATGAAATCACTGGGTTAAAGAAGCATTGCAGGATCATCTAGACAAGACTGCAGTAATAGTTAAGACAACATGGGTTTTTTAAAGCAAGGTCTTGTCTGACCAATTTCATTGGTTACTATGATGTGGTCACAAAGGAACAGAATGCCAAAAATAATTTTGATATCCTATACTTGGATTTCAGGAAAGCTTTTGATACTGTTCCACACAGAAGACTGCTGTATAAATTAGAGAGGTATGGCATTAAGGGTAAGTTGCTACAATGGATAAAGGGATGGTTGAGTGGAAGATGACAGAGTGGTAATCAATGGATACTGCTCTTCGTGGACAAATGTTATTAGTGGAGTTCTCCAGGGTTCAGTGTTGTTTTGTATATTTATCAATGATATTGATGAAGGTATATATCAGGTTTAATGTCCAAGTTTACAGTGATACAAAGGTTGGCAGGGTTGTTAACGACAGTAAAGACAGTATGCCACTCCAACTGGATCTAGATAATTTGGGCAAATGGGCTGAGAAGTGGCAACTGAATTTTAACATTGACAAATGCAGAGTACTGCATATCGGTAGCAATAACGAAAGAGAAATGTACCAACTGTGTGGTACTACACTCAGAGAAGTGGAAAAGACCTGGGGATAATTGTGCAATCAAATATGAAGTTTGCTGAGCAGTGCAGATGGGCTTCAAGGGCAGGTCATGGAGTCTTGTCAATGATATATAGCAGGAGTGGCCAACTTAACTTGTGATGCGATCTACTTTTTTCTTTCAAAATGTGCCACGATCTACCATCTCAAAAATTTCATTGCACAAATCGAAGGATAACTGTATATTTAAAATTCGTCGTGACAGACCGAAATTAAATCCGCGATTGACTCGTTGGCCACCCCTGATATATAGGAATTTTGCTAGCAGGGACAGAGCGGTGATCATCCCATTATACAAGGCAATGGTTTGGCCACACCTAGAGTACCATGTACAGGTCTGGAGTCCTCATTTTAGGAAGAATGCAGTGTTGCTAGAATGAGTACAAAGAAGGGCAACAAGATTGGTGAGGGGAACTAAGGGGGTGCTCTTACCAAGAAAGGCTCAAGGTCTGCAAATTGCAGGGCCTGGAGAGTAGGCACCTGTGAGGTGATCTGACTGAGGTGTATAAAGCCTTGAATGGGTTGAGCAAGCTGAATGCTGATGGGATTCTTCTTGCTCAAATTAAGAACCTGATGGGGCACAGTTTCAAATTGAGGAAAGACAGTTGTAGAATAGATGTGCGGAAATTTTTCCTTTAGCCAGTGGATAGTTGATTGCTGGAACAGACTTCCATCTGTTGTTGTGGAAGTTGATAGCTTAAATAAATTTAAGGCTGAGCTGGACAGACATTTGGAACAAATGGAGGGGTGAAATGGGAGGGTTTTTTTTTTTTTGGCTGATGCTGCATAAGCTTGTTTTCTTGCATCGTATGCCTCTACTAATGCTAATTTCTTGTGTTAACCAGGGCAGGCAACACTGAGAAAAATTCCTCCCCATAAACCTTGCACTCAAGTATAGAGTTAATCTAGAAGGCTTTTATCATATAATACCTCTTATGACATTTGAACAGAATTACAGACAGAAACATTTTATCTGTTCTCACTACATTTTTCCAGCATACATTTCTTGACTTATGTCATTAGTAGCTACATGGTTGGCCATATCAACAATAATTTTTGCAATTTGTGTATTATGTCTATACAAGTGTGTACATGGAACTATTTCCATGCCATGCAGCCTAAAAATCTCTCTCTCTCTCATCAGCTAACTGCAGCCTCGATTGAATAGTCATTAAGAATTTCTTTATCTTATGACACGTTCCTAATCCAGACCTCCCCAAATGAGTGAAAATGGTGAACCCAGTATACTAGTATGGATAGCTACATAAAGACTAAAATGGGAAAGAATATCTTAACTGTGAAGAAGTTAAGGATTTCTCTTCACACTAGACACAAATTTCACTTACCAATATACTCATTTAAAACAGTCTACAAGTAGCTAAATGGAAATTATTACTTTTTTATTTAAACAAAAATAAAAATATAGATAGTATTTAAATAAATTTTGAAAATAATTTTTAAGTGTATAATATCAGCTTACTCTCAAATGAAGCAACTCTTTTGCTCATAAGACTATAACAAACTGCTGCTGCTGCTTCATTATCTGTATGAGGGGTAGTTAATTTCCTCTCAAAGATATCACCTAGTTGTGAGCCTGAAAGTGAGTATAATAAATTTAAGAAAAACATTTGTTTTTCTTTACAATAATATATAGTTTTTTATACAGGAACAAAAAACAATTTTTACTTTTATTGGAGTTGCTTTTATTTAAAAGATGTTTATATGAAAGAGTTTTTAACTCAATTAAGAAAGGAGTATAAGTTTTCAATAAGATATCTGTTTCAACAAGTTACAATAATGAAATATGTTTATCTTGTATCAACAGCAGAAAACATTTAATAAATATTTGTTATTTCTGTTTATTCAACAATCCTTCTATATCGGAATATAGTGTTATGATAATCTCCAAATATGCTTCTATTTCCTTATATTGTTAATCTGTTTTCATATGTTGGCATATTTCATAATGATCAGCATTATAAATGCATTCATACATGCATTATACAGTAAACCCTCAATTTAACGGACCCCGATATAATGGATTTCGGATTTAAACTGACTGGACAAATAATAATACAGTAATGTACATATTAATTGCAACCACATTATTTTTTTAGGTTATACAAAACTTGTGTTATTACTAATTAAAAATTAATAATAATTACATATTTCTTATTGATTTGATAATTATCTATTTTTATAATCAAATTCAGGAAATTGTTTTTCATTCTTTCTGAAAACATGTTCAAATAACTGTTTTCCCAGATTACAGATAAGAGCAGGTGGTGACTTGCAAGATGAACGTGAATCGGGACACTAAACTGCAGGTCTACCGACTTACTTTGTTTCTGTTTTGGTGTGTGCCTCAAGTGCGGTCAGGTTGTATACAGTGTTTCTGTGATTTCTGTATTGGCTGTAAATAATTTTGCAATCCTTACAATTTAAAATGGCATCAAGTGATAGAGAAGTTAAAAGAAAGTGTGTGAACTTAAATGTGGCACAGAAATTAGAGCTAATTGAGAAATTAGGATAAGGCTTCTCAGTAGTACGTGTTTGTGAAATTTATGGCATGAAAAAAAAAACAACTGTTTCTGATATCCGTAAATCAAAGGCCAAATCGCAACATAATTTTATATTGTACAGTACTGTATATTGTATTAAAGCTTTTTTTTTTTTACATTAAGAACAATAAAAAATGAGCCCACCAGGTTACATTCAATTTAATGGACTTTCGGCATTAACGGACACCCCTTCTCCCCTATTAGTCCGTTAAATCGAGGGTTTACTGTACTTAACTATTGTTCAAGCCATCTTTGGCTTTAATTTGCCTTCTAACATGGCATTTAAACAGCCCATCTAATCTTGCTTTTCAAAATAGTTTTGATTCTACAGCGTTTTTTAAAAATTGAAACAAATGAAAAGTTTTTACTAAATCGGATACATTATACCATGCTTAAGGAAATGTTGCAAATCATAATAAGTAGAGCTTATGAGGTGCCTACATACTGGAAAAAATAAAAAATACAAATTAAAATAAACTTAAAAATTCAGAATAAGGTTACAGTTACCCAAGGAAGCACATCAGGACAACTGCTGGTGGGAACAAGCTAAAAAACTACACTGAATAAACACAGACACACTTAAATTGATCTTTGAGGCTGTCGCTGACATCTCTCAGATATGATAAGCTGTGTTTGCTGCCCGGGAGTTTAAAACGCTAATGCAACTGATATTCCAGTGACACTCAAGCCAAGTGGACCTAATTTCAGCAAAGTTTGGTCAGTCTATCACAGCCAAATCCTACGCTTACACCTTCACGAGGGTGGGACTGTTAGTAACCCTGAGTTATTTCTGTTTATTAAATGTTTTCTGTTATTGATACAAGATAAACATGATTAATTATTGTAACTTGTTGAAACTGATATACTATTTAAAACTTATATATACACCTTTCTTAATTGAGTTAAAAACCGAGGTGTGATGCCCACACCACATGGAGGAATGTCGCCCCCTCTGTGTTACCAGGCAATACTAGGAGGAAGATGACTCTCATTAACTAGTGCAATACCACCACTTTGCTTATGGAGGATTGAAGTGGTGGAACAAATGTTCAGTCTCCAGAACAAAGCTCCAGCAATCCCCCATCTTTTTCATCATGAAGTATGCGTGATGTCTTTATAGATGATAATGGACTTCATTATGAGATCCAATCTTCCTTACATTTCAAATGTACGGCTCGAAAATATTGTTCGCAGGACAACAGCAGATAGTTCACCAGACCGAACCTACTAGTAACTATCTACGAGGCTTCTGGATCAGCTAGTGTATAATCTTGCTGCCTCTACTCTGCCAGACAGTGACTGGTGGGAGAATGAGTAGTATGTATGTTGGGGGGCACTGTCAAGGAAACGTTATGTCAAGGAGCTGGGTATATCCTTACAATGTGAATGCCATATCCAAAAATTTCATTACTTCATACAGCATGTCCTTGCCATTTTTACTTACTTCAGAACACACCATGAATTGTCAAAATAATAGAACAAACTTATCGACAAAAAGATCTAAACCTCCCAAATACTTCCTTGTCTCTGTTCTAATTTCAATGATGTCCATTTTCACTTACAATCTACCAAACTCCACATACTTTCTCTGAGATGAAAGAGTTTTATAGAATATATCAGTTGATTCAACCACTGCTCATCTCAGTTGTCCACATTATTTGCTGAATAATTCCTATTGCTTCGAAGGTGGTACTTGTGCATATGCCCTTTCTGATATTCCCTGTCAGAGACTTGGTAATTTGAAATCTCCTCCTTTCAATCTTCAGTGGCTTAAAATCGCTCTACCAGATTCTGTCAAATTCATAAATAAAATAAATAAATAAATTTTCTGTTTATACTCCGGCACGACAACCAAGTCAGTAGAGTTTACAATAAATCGTCAATACAAATATTTATCGTATTTAGTAGTCACGGGCTTGAACCCCGGTCCACTCAAGGAACGCGTGCTATGCACTCTCGCTCCTGACCACTGGGCTACGTCAGGCCTAATCTGTTGCCTCTATCATTCTCCCAACACCACCAATCACTTAGAACTCTTTGACTTGAAACTTGACTTTCCCCAGTACAACTTTGCTAACAGTGAAGTAATTTGCTTGGTGATTTTATTGTTCACCAACTCCAGCTGGCTACCATTTTATAGACAAACAACCCCCAGCTGTCAAAGATGCTGAAGCTTTTGCAATTGCTAATGACTTTGTACAGGGGTCATAAGCAATTGCAAATTAATTTAACTACACAAATACTAGACAATTCTAACCACGCAGCCAACACACTTGATCTTTTTTTTCCAAACAACCTTCTAAATACATGGTTGAGGTAAGTGATCCTCTAGGCACCTCGGATCACAACTTGGTGATGGTCTCTTCTCAATGGAGCCTTTCTCTCATGTTGTTTGGCATGAAAAGAATGCAAAATGGAATGAGCTGCGAGGTTTTTTTTCTTTTCTTGGTTGGATTACTGTTTCAAATCTTCTGATGTCAATGTTTGCTCAGAGTGTCAGTGAAATTATTCTTGTAGGGATGAAATCCTTTATTCCACATTCCACCTTAACAGCTCATCCTTTATCTAAATTTTGGTTTTCCAATAAATGTGAAAGGGTGGTTCAAGAGAAGAATTTTGCATATTGTAATTGGCTTGTATCCAAATCTCCAGGTTCATTTTCTGCCTACAACAAAGCTCACAACAGTTGTAAAGCAGTTATTAATCAGTCCAAACTAGATTTCGAACAGGCTAAGAGTAGAAAACTTGCTTCTTGTCCAAATTGTAGCCAAGCATTCTGGTTTTCCATCAAAAGGATATCAGAAAGATTTTAATCAGTCTTGATGCTAAGACATCTTACAGTCTTGATGGTATTTCTCCTTTTCTGTTTTGCCTTTTTTTCACTTTCTTATTCCAAAGGTGTTTTTCTTTCTGCTTGGAAATTTGCTCATATCCAGCCAGTTCCTGAAGAGGATGACAAATCCCTCCCATCTAATTATTATCCCTTTGCACTTACTTTGACTCTTTCTAAAGTAATGGAAAAATCAATTAACTGCCAACTCTTAAACTATCTAGAAACCTTCCATCTGTTCAACAATCACCAGTATGGATTTCATCACTGTTTGAAAACCATGTCAATCCACTGGTGGTATGCTGGCTTACGTTACTCACCTATTCATCGTTACTCACACATATTCAATGGAAAATTTTAATGAAACTCAAGCAGGTTTGCCAAAATAAAAAACAGTTGATTTGCCAACAGTTTTTTGTAATTGGGTATCCAGTTTTTTCTTTCTCACTGCTCACTGGAGGTGATGGTAGATGGATCTCTCTCTTCTAACTTCTCCACTAAAATAGGTGTTTCCCAAGGTTCAGTTCTTTCTGCAACTCTTTTCCTCTTGTATATTAATGACCTTCTTCTATTGACCAGAAATTCAATCCATAGTTTTGCTGATGATAGCACATTGCATTCCACCTTCCAGTTTGAGAAACCTTGCCCTGCTCAAACAGGGCAAAGTTTCGTCGGGTAATTCTCTGGTGGGGCAAAGATAACTAGTTGATTCCAATCCATCTAAAACATGGTCCGGTTTTAAATCCACAGAAAGCATTCTTCTGCTCCTCCTCCTCTGCTTATCTTCAATGACACTGATTTCAAGGCAAGATCATATATCTGTATTAGGGATTACCCTGACTTCTAATCTTTCTTGGCATAAGCACATTACAAATATTGCTTACTCTACATCTGAAAAACTAAGTTTTCTCTTTTGTTCTTGGTGTTAATTTTCTTCCAAACAGCTGTTCACTCTGTACAAATCACAAATCTGCCCCACCATGGAATATTGTTCTCGCATCTGAGGCAGTGTCCCCAAAATCTCTCAGGCTTCTAGATTCCATTCAAAAGAAGGCAGCTAACAACCAATTAAAAAATTAACAACCAATTTCTAACAAAGTCTCTCCACTCTCTGTATCATATACATTCTGTTTCTGCTGCATGCCTTTGATATAGATACTTCCATGGCTACTGTTCTTCTGAATTGCTATAATTCCCGCTCTCTTCCAAAGCAGTTTGAATATGTGCTGCAACCAGTCAATATCCTTTTATAGTCTAACTTCACAGAACCAACTTTTCTTCCTCGTTTATTTACCCAACTTCCGTTTTCTGAAACAAAAACTTCCTTCATACATATTTCCTGCAAATTGCATTACACAGAATGTTCAAGTCTAATGTCAAAAAATATTTTCACACACACACACACACACACACACACACACACACACACACACACACACACACACACACACACACACACACACACACACACACACACACACACACACAAGTAAAGAAAGAGTTGGGGGACTGCAGTGATCATTTCTTCAAAGAGGCATCAGTCCTGTGAAAATTTTCCAAAACCCTTTCATTTCTGCCATGGTTTGCTCACAGCAAAAGAACCATGATTATCCCAATGCAATGATAGAATTTGTTCAGAAAGGTGACAACTTGTACTTGCCTCCCCAAAGTATCACAGGTCTGGGGAAATTTTGGCAGGGCACTCCATACCCTGGATATTTTTGTTTCCCAGAAATTCATTATCCAACTGAGCTCGAATGGGGAAGTGCATTTTCATCCAAAAAAAGGAACTGAGGGCCAGTTGTATCACAGAAAGCTTCACCATGTCTCTAAGATTATCTCTATCATCAAGTACACAAAATATGTAAGGAAATATGGCAATTAATGGCAGTGTCCTTCCACACCATTATTCCACCATGATAAAACCTGTCTTTTCCCATATGCTAGATAGTTAATATAGTACCAATTCTCTCTAGATGGAAATCAAGAATCACTATTTAAGTTGAATCGTTATCCATCAGAGAACAGAAATTCACAAATTCAGCAAATTCTAAATGGAAAGCATTCAAGGAAATATCATAGCAGCTACTAGGCTTTTTATGCTGACTAAGAAATATTGCTCAAGGCTTAGACCTAAATAATGTCAAATGAGCTGTTGAGACATGTGGCAGAGAAGAAAAATGCATGGGATGCATATAAATTATCAGTTGCTACAAAAGTCTATGATATATATAAACTACTCAGCAACTGGGTTACAAAGGTTAGGTAAGCCAAGGCAGATTATGAGAAGTCTCTGGCAAAGAAAGACAACAAAAGCAGCAAGGCTTGTTTTCCAGTAGAAGGAAGGTGTCAAATCACATTGGTCCATTTGATGTTGATGGTTTAACTGTTGATGAACTTGCTCAGAATGCTGACAGGCTGAATAGGTATTTTGCAGCTACATTCACACATCAGGAATTCCTTAGGAAAGGGGATACCAGAAGCTTATAAAACTCTAACAGGGGGGCTAAATCATTTGTAATAACTGAAAGGAAAGGGAAATTGTTGAAGTTAAACATAAGAAAGGTACCTAGGGTAGTGGGATCTATCCAATTGTATTTAGGGAGGCAGCAAAGGAAGTAAGAAACCCTTAGCCATAATTATGAGAGCATCCTTGGATACCGAAGAGGTCTCCACAGACTGGTGATGTGTGAATGTATCCCCAATTCACCAAGGGGAATCAAAGGGTGACACGAGTAATTACAGACCTGTTGTTTAACTTCATTCCAGGGGAAATAATGGAGTCACTGGTTAAAGAAGTAAAACCCCAGGGGCTCAACATCTGGTGAGTATGGACTTGGCACACCCAGGGTCCTGAGCTGGATATCATCATTCTTCTCTTCCTTGGTGATTCCCTTCGACTCTTCCCTTCTGACTCTAACTCAGCAGGAATTTTTTTTTGGCTGGTGCAGCATAAGCCTCAGGCCTCCTTGCACCATATGGATGATAATAATAATAATGGGAGATTCGGGAAAAAGTAAAACAGATGATCAAGAACTCTCACAACTGGCAAACTCCAGGAAGATAACGTCCGCAACTACTGGTACAAGAAGCTCACTTGCACACATAAGCACCTGACAGAGCAGTTCACCCAAATGATAAAGCACCCAGAGACAATCCCGAAGTTTCTCACTCAAGGAATCACATACCTGAAGCCTAAAGACGAAGATACAAGAAACCCGGTGAAATATAGGCCAATCACCTGCCTCTCAACAATGTACAAGATCCTGACCAGCTCTGACCAGGGGCTCAATATCTGGTGAGTATGGACTTGGCACACCCAGGGTCCTGAGCTGGATATCATCATTCTTCTCTTCCTTGGTGATTCCATTCTACTCTTCCCTTCTGACTGTAACTCAGCAAGAAATTTTTTTTGGCTGGTGCAGCATAAGCCTCAGGCCTCCTTGCACCATATAGATGATAATAATAATAATAATAATAATAATAATGGGAGATTTGGGAAAAAGTAAAACAGATGATCAAGAACTCTCACAACTGGCGAACTCCAGGAAGATAACATCCACAACTACTGGTACAAGAAGCTTGCACACATAAGCACCTGACAGAGCAGTTCACCCAAATGATAAAGCACCCAAAGACAATCCCGAAGTTTCTCACTCAAGGAATCACATACCTGAAGCCTAAAGACGAAGATACATGAAACCCGGCGAAATATAGGCCAATCACCTGCCTCTCAACAATGTACAAGATCCTGACCAGCTGCATAACCAGGAAGATAATAGACCACTTAGAGCTGGGGCATAATGGCCGAACAGCAGAAAGGATGCAAGCGGCTGAGCAAAGGATGCAAGGAGCAATTAACCATAGATGCTGTGGTTATGGAGCAAGCATACAAGAAGCGCCGCAACATGTACAAGCCTACATCAATTACCGCAAGGCCTTCGACTCTATGCCTCATAGCCGGCTAATAGCGGCGCTGAAAATCTACAACGTCAATCCGATAGTGACAAACTTGCTAGAAGAAATGATGGCAAAATGGAGTACCACCATTAAGGTCGAAACATCGCAACCAGGCCAATCCCCACCAGGAGAGGAATCTTTCAAGGAGATGCCCTGAGCCCATTGTGGTTCTGTCTAGCACTTAACCCACTATCTACCATGCTCAACTGTAGCAAGTACGGATATAATATCAAAGAAGGAAGGAAGAACCTGTACACCCTCACCCAACTGATGTATAGGGATGACATCAAGTGGGAACCAAGAAGCAATACTCCAGATCTACTACAGAAACTACTCCAGATCACCGAAGAATTCAGCAAGGATATTAGGATGGAATTTGGTCTAGACAAATGCAAGACCCACGGATTGCGTCAGAGAAAATTAGTCAACCGAAACTACCAGCTGCAGAGTGGTAAAGAGATTGAAGCCATGGCAGAGGGAGAGGCCTACAAATACTTGGGGATGATGCAGGCTCAGCATTTACAGCACAAGGAAATTAAGGCTTGTCTGACCGAAAAATACCATCAGAGACTCAGAAGTCTGCTGAAAGCAAAGCTGAACGGAGGGAACACAGTTAAAGTCATAAACACCTATGCAGTCCCAGTGCTAACAGTCCTTTGGGGTCATAGATTGGACTAACGCCAAGCTGGAGGATATCATGAGAAAGACAAGGACAATGATGACCAAGAGCTGCCATGGAGTGACTAACAATTGCCTGGGAAGAAGGAGGAAGGGGCCTGATAGACCGTATTGAGCAACAGAAGACAACAATAGTTAATCTGAAGGATTACTTCCAGAAACACACAGCAGCACTCCACCAGGCCATAAGGAAGATAGACAAGCGGTATACACCACTCAACCTTTGTTTGTACCCCCCCAACCAGGAGGTACAAACGAAGCTAGAAAGATGGGCAGAGAAGACACTCCACGGCAGACACTACAATGACCTCCATCAGGGTCACATAGACAAAATTGCTTCCAATGCATGGCTCACAAGTGGGACGCTCTTCCCTGAGACTGAAGGATTCATGTTCGCCATCTAAGACCAGGTAATCAACACCAGGAACTATAGAAAATATATCGCCAAGGAGCCTGGAGTGTTAGATAACACATGTCGATGATGCCACCTGGCCTCAGAAACAATCCAACACATCACTGCAGGATGCAAGGTGATGTGTTGGATTGTTTGGGTGATGACTGGGTGATCACGCAGACTGAGTACACTCATAGACATGACCTGGTAGCCAGGATAATACATCAGAAGCAAGGAAATACCAGTCGATCAAAGAAAGCATACCGTACTACAAATACGAACCCCAGGCAGTATTAGAGACCCCCAACCCACAAGCTGTACTGGGACCACGCCATAATAACAGATAGGACAATCCCGCACAACAGACTGGACATAACCCTTGTGGACAAGAAGGAAAAGGCTACCTATCTGATTGACATAGTGATACCCAACACTGGCAACTTGCAGAAAATCCATGGGGAAAAAATCAGGAAGTACACAAACCTAAGACAGGAGATCAAAGAGATGTGGCATATGCAACAAGTAACGACCATCCCGATCATCGTGTCAACCACAGGTATTGTGCCAAAGACCCTACATAACAGCCTAGCAGCAATAGATCTCCCAGTGAACACCTACAAGGAACTCCAGAAAGTTGCAATCCTGAACATCTGTAGGATTGTCAGAGAGTTCCGCAACCAACAGTAACATAAGACATAACAACAACCACCCTGTGTACTTGGTAGCAGTACCCGTCATGGAGTGGAATCCTCCAATCAGGGAGAAATAATAAGAGCAACAATAATAATAATAATGTAGGATCATCTAGAGAAGACTACAGTTATACTTTGGTCAGTAATAAAGGTCAGTAAAATAAGAGCAGCAATAATAATAATGGAAAAGAAACGAGAGACCAGCAGCAGCAGCAGAAGAACTAAAAACAGAAGGAACCGCCAGCTTTGGAAAGAAGACTTCAGCAAAAGATAGAAAAATTAAGAGTCATGATAGGTCAGTTGACTCAGTACCAACAAGGTAATAGAAGTAAGAAATTGATTGGATAGGTGAAGGGCATCCTCAAGAGAGACAGTGTCCACCGCAAACATGAGACCAGAAATTAGAGAACAGGAGAATACTTGGACACATTGAAGCAGAATCTCCTAGCATCAGCAAGATACAAAGAGAGCTCCCAGAGGAAAATAAACAACGGAATCTTCGATGAAGACCAACGAGCCTTCTACAGGTGAAGATAAGAAAGCAAGTGAAGATGAGAAAGCAGGAAATGGACCACCGGAGAAGAAGACGATCGAGGAGTTCTGGAGTGGTGAAGTAAGACATAACAGCAGAGCACCCTGGATGGAAGTAGAACGGAAGAAAACCAAGGACATACAAGAGATTAGAGATTGGGAGATTTGAGAAGTAAAACAGTCGATCAGGAACATCCACAACTGGCGAACAACAGGGATTGATAACATCCACAACTACTGGTACAAGAAGCTCACCTGCACACACACACACACACGCACACACACACACCTAGCAGAGCAGTTCACTCGAATGATAAGGCACCCGGAGACAATCCCGAAGTTTCTCACCAAAGGAGTCACATATCTGAAGCCTAAAGACGAAGATACAAGAAATCCGGAAAAATACAGGCCAATCACCTGCCTCCCAACGATGTACAAGCTCCTGACCAGCTGCATAACTAAGAGGATATCAGGCTACTTAGAGAGTCAGAACATAATGGCCGAACAGCAGAAAAGATGCAAGGAGCAATTAACCATAGATGCCGCAGTTATGGAGCAAGCCTACAAGAAGCACCGCAACCTATATATGGCCTACATCAATTACTGCAAGGCCTTTGACTTCGGACCTCATAGCGGGCTAATAGAGACCCTGAAGATCTACAAGGTCAATCCGATAGTGACAAACTTCCTAGGAGCAACAATGGTGAAATGGAGTACCACCATTAAGGTTGAGAACATCAAAGCCAGGCCAATCCCCATTAGAAGAGGAATCTTTCAGGGAGATGTTCTGAGCCCACTGTGGTTCTGTCTAGCACTCAACCAGCTATCCACCATAGTTAACGGCAGAAAGTACGGATATAACCTCAAAGAAGGAAGAAAGAACCTGTACACCCTCACCCACCTGATGTACATGAATGACATCAAGCTCTACACGACAACCGAGGAGCAACTACTCCGGATCACCGAAGAATTCAGCAAGGACATCAGGATGGAATCTGGTCTAAACAAATGCAAGACCACGGATTACACTAGGGAAAATTAGTTGGCCGAAACTTACTAGCTGCTGACTGGTAAAGAGATCGAAGCTATGACAGAAGGAGAGATTTACAAATACCTAGGGGATGATGCAGGCTGAGCAGTTAGAACACAAGGAAATCAAGAAGTGCCTGACCGAAAAATATCATCAGACTCAGAAGCCTGCTGAAAGCAAAACTGAATGAAGGGAACACAGTCAAAGCCATAAACACCTATGCAGCTCCAGTACTCACGTACACCTTCAGGGCCATATATTGGACTAACACCAAGCTAGAAGATATCATGCGAAAGACAAGGACAATGATGACCAAGAGTCGCCAACACCACCTGAAGTCAGCAGTGGAAAGACTAACAATAGCTCGGAAAGAGGGAGGGAGGGAGGGAGGCCTGATAGAGCAACAGAAAACAGCAATAGTTAACCTGAAGGATTACTTCGAGAACACAGCACCACTCCACCAGGCCAAAAGGAAGATAGATAAGTGGTATATCCCACTCAACCTAAGCGAGGAACCCCCTTCCACCCAGACGGTACAAGAAACAAAGTTAGAAAGATGGGCAAAGAAGACACTCCATGACAGACACTACAATGACCTCCATCCATCAAGATCACATCGATAACACTGCTTCCAATGCATGGCTCACAAGTGGGACGCTCTTCCCTGAGACTGAAGGATTCATGCTGGCCATCCAAGACCAGGTAATCAACACCAGAAACTATAGAAAATACATCGCAAAGGAGCCTGGAATGTCAGATGACAACATGTCGACGATACCACCTGGCCTCAAACTATTCAACACATCACCGCAGGGTGCAAGGTGATCACTCAGACTGAGTACACCCAAAGACACGACCAGGTAGCAAGAATAATACATCAGAAGCTAGCGAGAAAATACCAGTTGACCAAAGAAAGTGTACCATACTACAAGTACGAACCCAAGGCAGTAACTAGAAACCCGAACCCACAAGCTGTACTGGGACCATACCATAATAACGGATAAGACCATCCGGCACAACAAGATGGAAAAGGCTACCTACCTGATTGACATAGTGGTGCCCAACACTAGCAATGTCCAGAAAACCCATGAGGAAAAAATTAGGAAGTACACGAACCTGAGACATGAGGTCAAGGAGATGTGGCGTATGCAAGAAGTATCGACCATCGCGATCGTGTCAACTACCAGTATGATACCAAAGACTCTACATAGCAGCCTAGCAGCAATAGGTCTCCCAGAGAACACCTACAAGGAACTCCAGAAAGTCGCAATCCTGAACACCTGTAGGATAGTCAGAGATTTCCTCGACCAACAGTAATACCAGACATTACAACCACTCTGTGTACTTTGGTAGCAGTACCCGTCACGGAGTGGAATCCTCCAATCTGGGAGAAATAATATAAGAGCAACAACAATAATAATAATGTAGGATCATCTAGAGAAGACCACAGTTATACTTTGGTCAGCACATGGGTTTGATAAGGGGAGATCTTGCTTGATCAATTTGAAGGCATACTATGATGCAGTAATAAAGGAATTCTACGGAAAAAAATAATTTTGATATCATATACTTGGATTTCAGGAAAGCTTTTGACTGTCACACATAACAGACTGTGTACAAACTGGAGAAGTGTGGTATTAAAAGAAAGTTACTGCTATGGATAAAAAAAAAAAAAAAAAAAAAAAAAAAAGAGTTCAGTGGGAGAAGACAGAGTTATCAATGGACATTGCTCTTCATAGACTAAGGTTATCTATCAGTGGTGTCCTCGAGGGTTTGGTGCTGGGTCCATTGTTGTTTTCTGTATTTATTAAAGATATTGATAAAGGAATATCAGGCTTAATGTCTAATTTTGCAGATGATAAAAAGGTTAGCAGGGTGGTTAATGATAGTAATGATGGTATGCTAGTGCAACTAGATCTAGAAAAATAGGTGGTTGGGCTGAAAAATGGCAACTGAGGTTTAACAGTGACAAGTGAAATTACTACATATGGGTAGCAGTAATCCGAGATTAACATACGAACTGTGTGGTACTACACTCAGGTTAGTGGAAAATTAAAAATAACTGGGAGTAATTGTGCAGAGTAATCTCTTCTTACCTGATCAGTGTAGAAAGGCTGCACATGGGGTTTTGTTAATGATATACAGGAATTTTGCTAGAAGGGATAAGGAAGTGATTATTCCATTGTATGAGGCAATGGTCAGACCACATTTTGAGTACTCCATACAGGTGTGGAGGCCTCATTTTTAGAAGGAGGTAGGGCTATTGGAGAGGGTACAGAGAAGGGCAATGAGGTTGGCTAAGGGAACAAAGGGGTGCTTTTTTTGCCGAGAATGGCTTCAATTCTACAAATTCCAGCATCTGGAGACTAGGTACCTGTGAAGTGATCTTATCCCAATCAGATCGCCTCACAGGTACCCCCACATTGGGATCTGCAATGCTGATGGGATTCTTCCTCTTGCTCAGACTGCACATGAAAGGGGGCCATAAATTCAAATTGAGCAAGGATGGTTACAGAATAGATGTGCAGAATTTTCTGTTTAGCCAATGAATTGTTGATTGGTAGAATAAGCTTCCGCCTGATATGGAGGATGGATAGCTCAAATAAATTTAAGGAAGAACTGGACAAATTCTTGGAAGGATGTATAAGTGGAATGGGATTTTTTTTTTTTTTTTTGGCTGATTATTCTATATAAGCTTGCTCTCTTGCATCATTTGCCACCATTAATACTAATACCAATACTAACACAAAAAATAAATATAAACAGTAAGACATCACAGTATCTTACTGTGTTATTGTTATAAATGGTTTATTTCTAGACATTGACCTCAGGGGGGGGGGGATTCTGGATAATGGGTCTCAATACACTCAAATTATTGAGAATTTATTTACTTTAGTAAGCAATGATACTTACAAACTCACAGATATAAAATACAGAAGGTTACTAGAGATCTAACAATCTCACTGGATATTTTCGGGATATTATTAACTCTGTTGATATCAGATAAATCCAGAACATCAAACTTACCTACTGAAGAATCGACACTAGTAGAGCTTGTTTGTGGGTGAAGTCTCTGCGTTAGAGTTTTCTGCATCTGCTGAGCATTCTTCAGGGAATGAGAGCTGGGTAGGGGGGGAAGAAAGCATACTGTAGTTATACATGCATTTCAGAATATCAGATAATCCAAAGACTAATATTTTCTGGATAATAAAATAAGGTTTTAATCCATTATTTTGATTTATTGTGAAATACTGTTAATTTGAATACAATATTCCATTTTATGGACATTCAACAGGTGTCCAAGTTTGTGCATCGTAATTTTTTCTTGATTTGCATAATTAAAAGTGCAGTATTAAGTTTTTTTTTAGTATTGCCATATCAAGATTAACCCTTGGAAATGCCAGATGCAAGTGGAGATTAATGAGAGGAGACAAAAGTTTTGGATGAATTTATTCATGCTCATTGTTTCTACTCCTTACATGCGCTTCGACCATTGTTCAGTGTCTTTCAGACCCAACGCATCCGATAGCAACGAGACCTTCACCTGGCATTAGTAAGCTGCTAAACCATTCTGTTATCCTCCCACCTTTCACCCTTGCATATACAGTTGAATAACAGCACATGTACTGACAGCTATTGAAGTAAAGCTAAGGACTGAATTTTGATTAAAATTTTAAATTCTCAATTTAACATGGATGACAAGACTGTTGCAGCTGATACTAGCATTTCAAGTGATGATTTTCCTCCTTTGGGACCAACACAGGACATAACGTCAAGTTAATCAGATGCAAAATTAAATGCATCCTCTATGCTAAGTCTTGTCAGAATAGATTCCCCTCCTAATAATAACTCTCAAAACCAAGGTGGTCAAGCAAACAACTACTGTTGTTTCAATAGCTGAGCTCTAGCATCAACGTTAGAGCTGAGACTCATAAAATATATAAAGAAATTGTTGAACTTCTACTAATGAAAGCATCAGATTTACTAAAGCAACTAATAATTTTCTTTAGGAGAAACTTGGTAACTTAGAATTTATTCTTTACAATATATTCCTCATTTCTAACTTTTAAGATTTATTCTTTACTGCGATTCCTCATTTCTAACTTTTAAGATTTGCATTGTCTATAATCTATTTATAGACAATGCAAATCTTAAAAGTTAGAAATGAGGAATCTATAATCTATTTATAGACAATGCAAATCTTAAAAGTTAGAAATGAGGAATTGCAGAAAACCATCAATATTCTTTTACCTTCAGCTTCACATACCATATCCTATGCAGATACCTTAAAGAATTCAAAGTACAGTGCTGTGCTGCCTGTATACAAATACAAAACTGTCCAACCATTACCAACACAAAACATGGATATTACTTCTACAGATTCCACTCAATCAAAACCTAAGCCTAAATCCAACAATCTTATACAAGGCTACAGATTCTAGTACTTGCTCCACCAGTAAAGATGTTTTATAATTTCAGTATTTTTTGATAACGTAGCTAAGACTTTCCAACAGTCCTTACAACAGGTTAATATAAAATCTATAAAAATGATAAAGAACAAAGGTTACTGTTGAGACAGCCACTTCAGAAGATATTTGTAAGATTACTTCACTGACTAATATGGGTATTAAGATGGAACCCCCTAAAATTCTAAAACCAACCATTTTAATTTATGATATAAACAGAAATTCCTCCAAGGAAGAAATACTTGAGGATCTATTTTATAAAAACTTTAGCGAACGTTTTTCTTTTGATGACTTAAAGAGGTTACACCTTTTGTTTTAGTTTTGAGATTCCTCAAAATCTAGACAAACTGTGAATTGGATTTTAGGCTTTTCTCCAAGAATATAAACTTGCTATCTCTTTCAAATGCCTATATATTGGTTGGTCATCTCACAGATGTAGTCCTTTAACAGTTATCAGGTGTTTTTATTGGTTATAGACACACTACTGCCTTCTGTTCTCAGGATATTCTATCTTGCAGTCACTGTGCCCATACTGGACATGTCTTCGAGGACTGTCCCAATGAATACAAGCCCTATTGTTGCTGAAACTGTAAGCGTAAAAAGAAGGATCATAAACATTCAGTACGAGATGTTACCTGTAGTGAATATATGCAAGCTTTGGAAATTGTATGGAATTGTACTCAATATGAATAACACATCTTTAAATTCAAATCATATTATAATTCTTCTTCTATTCAAATTCTTCAGTCTAATGATCAAAAATCAAAAACTGTTGCAAGTGAACTTCGGTAAGTCTCTCTTTAGAGAACTGATATTATGATATTGATATTATGATATGATATTTTGTTAATTCAGGAGCCCTATTATTTGTGTGAAATGATTACTGGTTTTCCTACAACCAAAAGAGTCTTGTATGCTCCACATCAACATCCTCAATTCTGCTATTGTGCTTTTGAATGTCTTGAAGGTTACTTTGATTGGCTGTCTAAGTTCCCAATTTGTAACTTGCACTTATATCTCTGGTTCCTTTGGAAGTACCTATTTCTTTTCTTTTTATTGCCCTCCTCAAGATGAATTGGACAGAATTTTCTTTTCTCAACCATGCTTTCAGAATCTTGTGCCCTGCAAATTTTATTGCAGCTGGCAATTTAATGCCAAGTCTGTGATTTGGTTCTCTTCTTCTTCTAACTCTCATGGTCGTCTTCTTGCAGATATTATCTAGTAGCACCGACTTAATATTCTCCACAAATCTGATCTACCTTATACTTTTTCTGTTTCTATTGGTCAGTCCAAATTGATTTAATGCTCTGTCCTTCTATTTTAAACAAAATCTGTTTTTGGACAGTCTGTGTTGATTGGACTTCATGGCATAATATTCTTTAAGATTCAACCTGTTCCTTCCATTTTTCCTTGTGAAATGCTAATTGGCAAAAATTCTCTAAAATTTTGATTTCCGTATTTTGTTTTTCTGAAATTTCTGAAAATATGCCTCCAGCTGGCTCTGCTACTCTTGTTTACAATACTCTCCCCACTAAAAGGAAACCTAAAGAACACGTTACCACTCCTTGGTGGAACTGAGAATTGACAATCTTACATCATGAAGTTTTCTGTGCCCAAAACAAAATTATCAACAGTTGTTTCTGAGCTTATGTCAACCAACTCCGTGCAATCTGTCTTAGGAAAAAACATCAATGTCAAAGTCATTGCTAAATCCAAATTTGATACCTGGATGAAATTTGTTCATCATGTTTTTAATCAAACTCCTTGCTAGAAACAAACTACATGCACCTATTATCTAGAACACTGTTATAAGTAACAACACAATCTCTTTCTTGGACAGATACTGTAAATTCAATTCTGGATGCTCTCTTCTTACCTGATGATCCCCTTTTAGATTTACCCTGTCATAAATATATTCGATCACTTAATCACCTCACTTCCTTGGTTGCTGCTCCTTTTACCCCTGTTGAATTATCTTCTGCCACCAACAGCATCCTGCGAAGATCTTATTGAAGGGGAGTTTTTCGTAAAATTTTGCTCCTGCTGTCCAAATGTTCTTCTAAATTTATATAATACATGTCTACAATGGTCTGTTTTCCTAAATTCCTGGAAATCTGCTATCTTAAGAATTCTGTTTAAACCTGGAAAATTTCCTAATTTTCCTCAGTCTTACATCACTTTGTTATCTAATTTTGGTAAGATCTTAGAATGTTTGATCTGATATAGAATCCTAGATCTGCTTCAGGACACATACAGCTATTCTAGTAATTAATATAGTTTTTGCTCTAAAGTTTGTGCTGAAGATGCCCTTGTTACTCTTCTGAATCTAATTAATGAATAGTTGGCAAAGGTAAAAAAACCCCAACACAAGAACCATGGGAAACTTTTAGCAGTCAAATGTGCTTCCCGGTACCACAACTTCTCCCTGCATTCTTGGTAAACAGATTGTGCATGTTATCGGTAATGACAGTAGAAGTCAATAACGATGTATTGATTAGATTTTTCTCATTATCAAAAGCAGATTATTGGAGTTCATGAGTGTAATACCTTCGTGGCTGAAATTTACTTATGGGTACACCCTCCAGATTGCCTCAGCCTTAGGGTGTTTATCTCCCCTTCCGACTGTTTTAACCCGACAGGAAAATGACTTATACTGCAACTACCGATAACACGCACCGTTTGTACAAGTGGTTTTTGTATCGGGTTAAAACAGCGGGAAGGGGGGGGATACATACCCCAAGATGAGGCAGTCTGGAGGTTGTACCCATTAGTAAATTTCATGAACTCCTATAATCTGCTTTTAATAATAAGAAAAAACTAATCAATACATCGCTATAGACTTCTACTGCCACTACCGATAACATGCACCGTATGTTTACTGAGAATGCAGGGAGAAGCTGCGGTACCGGGAAACGCTTTTGACCGGTAAAAGTTTCCTGAAGTTTCCCATGGTTCTCGTGTTGGCTTTCTTTACCTTAACCAAATAGTCTTCTAAATACATCCTGGAAATTTTTATAGACTTCGAGGGTGCCCTTGACCCTTTGGTGGGAGAGCACTCTTGAATGTCTTAGGACTCTGAATTCTCCTGCTAATCTACACTGAGTGATCACTGAATTATGACCAAACCTATGAAAACTAAATGCGACCCGTTGACCACATGAGGTATGAGAGTGCGCAGTTAGTCGACCTATATAGCACAGATAAGGTGTCAGTGGTTCAATTGGTAGTAAAATTCCGTGACAGGTAAAAAGGATTTATCGGACTTTGATAAAGGACAGATTGTGGGTGCTCAACGAGCTCGTGCCTTGATTTCCCAAACGGCTGAACTGGTGAGGTGTTCGAGAGCCGTCATAGTTAAAGTGTACCAGGACTGGCATCAAAATGGTCAAACAATGACCCGACAGCAAAACTGCAAAGGTCAGAAAAAGTTTGATGTTAGAGGTGAGCGCCAGGTCCGACGACTCGTACAGACACAGCACTGTTGAAGAGTTGACTACCCAATACAACATAGGCCAACCTGGAACAATATCTGGCATGACCATGCCTGTGCTATCCATGGCACGCCACAACATGGATAGTCGTGTACAGATTAGGCATCAACAACACGAAGCACTTGATCCATCATGCATGGTATCAAAAGTGCAGGCTGGTAGAGGTGGTTGTATGGTGTGGGGCATGTTTCACTGGCAGGAACCTGGACGACCCCTGGTGCATGTGGAACAACGTATCAGTGATCTCCGCTATTGTCAATTACTTGCTGACTGCGTACACCCCACTGTTACATTTTTTCCCGAATGGCGATGGTGTCTTCGAAGATGACAATGCGCCGAGCCATTGGGCACTTGTTGTGCAGGAATGGTTTGAGGAACACAGTTCTGACTTCTAGCATATCGATTGGCCTCCGAACTCTCCCGATATCAATCCCATAGAGCACTTCTGGGACACTATGGAAAGTCACATCAGGCGTCTGGATACACCAAGCGTCTCCATACCTGCATTGTTGACCGTATTACATACAGCTTGGTTGGCCATACCTCCTGAATGCTTCCAACATCTTGTTGAATCAATGCCACGTTGGATAGCTGCTATACTGAGGGCAAAAGGAGGACCTACGAACTATTAGGTAGGTGCTCATAATTCAGTGATTACTCAGAGTATATAATCTTATTAAAAATTATTTTTCAGGTAGATCTGTTAAGGTTACATCAAATTTCTAGTTTCTCGGAAAGTCTCACTGGATGTCCTCAAGGGTCTATTCTTGGACCCTTGTTCTCAACCAATGGCTGCTAAAGGTTTGCTAAATTATTCATCATTTACATAGGTGGATGATTTAGTTCTTTTTTTATGGAAATTCTCACAATTCAATAGAAGAAAACGTGAATTCTGTTCTTCAACAACTTATTGATTGGTCAGTGCTTAACAAACTCACTATTTCTCACAACAAAACTTGTATGATGGTCTTCAAACTCATCCTCCTCTCATAAAAATTAATAGTAAATCTCTCCCTTTTGTAACCACCACAAAATTTCTTGGATTACTGCCTGACAATCACCTTGCCTTTTTTCCCCATCTGAATCATGTCTGACAAAGTGAGAAAATTTCTTTCAACTGTTCGCATTTCCTGTCAGGTCTGGGGTCGGAACCATACGATTTTGCATACACTATATAAAGCTGTTGTTTTACCAATTACCACTTACGCTGCTGCAGCCTAAATTGATTACAGATCAATCTAAGCTTGGTTTGATCTAGCACAGTTTCCTCCTAGTACTAGTTAGGGCATGTAAAATTGTCTCTACCTCTGCTCTACAAGTTCTATCTGGTTCACTACCTTTAGACTTCTGTTTAACTTACTATCAGATTCTGGAATTTTATAAATATAGGGTGGTAATAATAAAATTATAAAAAGAAATCTGCAGAAAACATTGCAATTCTATAATGAAACTTATTTTCAAAAAATAAAAATATTACTGTAAAGGTGTAGCGTTTTGTTTTATCTAAATAAAGTTAACATAAGGTATCCGGAAAAGTACAGAAAATATGTATTATGCAGCAAATAATATTCCATACAGTCTTCTTTCAAAATATAAATTAATAGTATGGGGAAGAGGGACTAAAGTGAAAAGTTTTATACGGAGTAGTGTTAAAAAAAATAATACGTCTATGTAAGTACAAAGTTGATAATGATGCATATACACATTTTATAAAAAGGCATATTTACATCCTCTAGGCTATTTACAAGAATAATATTTTAGGTAGAATATGAACAAATATACATATTGATGAAAGTTGCAAAGACAATCTGAAATCATAAAAAAATTACTAAACTTGTAAGTAAAACCATGACTCTTAAGTCAAATTTTGACCCAATAACTCAAGTTGCCAATTTTTGGGTGGTTTGATAAATTTGCCTATAATCCAGAACATGGCCAGAAATTAATGGTGGCACATAAAAGTCTATCAGCTTTAGGAGATTTAAAGTATCAGCAACTAGGATTCATAAAAATTCATAATTAGAAACTAATAAAAAATTTTATTGGCAGCCTGTGTGAACATGTTTTCTCAGGATATCGGTAAATTTATTGTAATATTTTATTCATTTTGTCATATAATGTAATTATTGCTATTTGTTATTAAAGTCCTAGAAATATCTGCTATTTTTTAATTAAATAAATAAATCTTTATTACACTGCAGCTGTTCTGTATAAATATTTTTCAAAACTTATTGTTAAATGTACCAATAATAATAAAAACGTATATTGTATTAATAACACAAAGTATAGTTTGATTATCACAAATCTCTTTCTCTCGATATATACATATATATGTGTGTTGAATAGAATAACAAAGAGAAAACAAGAAGGCAAAAAATGGGAAAAAGAGGAACTAGTCTAGTGCAGTCAAAGACAGCAAATGATAAATTTATGCAGAGCAGGGAAAATCAAGTAGGGAAAAAAAGGGGGATGAGAGAGTGATAGAAGGCAACAAAAAAAAAAAATGTATATTAAGAGATAATTACAAAATTGATTAAAATAAGGATGCTGCCATACAACTTACAAAACCACCTTCTCATCAGGTGTCAATGGCCAGCATTGCAACACCTGTCTTCCTTTCTGATGTAAACCAAAAGACAAAGGGTAAAAATCATAAACGAATAAAAATGAGAATATAATTTATTTACTAAATTATAAATTTTTTACCATAATAAACGAAAATGAAAATAATTTTTTTTTACAATAATTAAAAGGGGGTTTTTTGAAAACAGCTTGTGAACTTTACAGTTCACATTAATTTCTTGTCTTTAGACAAGAAATTAAAAACTGGAATCGACAACAGAAATTTCTAGAAACATAACTTATTTATTAATCTAAGCCAAGTAAAGGTAGATTCGAAAACAGAATGAGCAAGTAGCCTTGGAAAAAACAAATTATATTGTAGAGACACACACAAGGAAAACGTGGCAACACAACTGTAAGCAGGACAAAACAAAACCAAAACTGAAAAGAATGTGCCAGTGAGATACAAATATAAAGTTATATGACAGTGACACTTAGTGATAACAGTTTTGTCAAAAGTAGAAATTAAAAAAAAAAATGCATACATCACAGAGACACATACTAAATGTAGTCAAACTATTAAATGTTTGCTCTATACATTATTATAATTATTATTAGTGATATGGTGCAAGGAAGCCTGACGCTTTTGCTGCACCAGCCAAAAAAAAAAAAAAAAATTTCTGAGTTACCCAGAGAGAGAGAGAGAGAGAGAGAAAGAGAGAACAAGAGTCAGAAGTAGAAGGGAATCACCAAGAAAGAGAAGAATGATGATATCCAGCTCAGGACCTTGGGTGTGCCAAGCCCATACTCACCAGATGTGAGCGCCTGGGGTTAATACACAAGCCTAGAGAAAAAAAAAAGAAGCAAAATAAGGTGATAAAATGAGATGTAATCAGATGAAATGTGGGACAAATAGAGTATGATTCAGTGTAAAAGTATTACTATGTATCTGAAAAAATTTTTGAAATAAATAGTTAAAAATTAAGCCAAAAAGTGGTAAATTTAGACCTGCGCATGGCAGTAATGCTGAGGCCAAAAGTGTGTGAAAATCACAATGAGATAGACAATGTATAGCTAAATAACAGGATATTTTGAGGGAGAGAAATTTCGGACCAGTAACGATATAAATTTGCATAGTTGTGTTGTCACCTTTTCCTCACGTGTCTCTACAATACAAGTTATTTTTTCCAAGGCCACTTGTTTTTTACTATGTTTTCAGATCTCTTTAGCTTTGCTTGGATGAGACTAATAAGTTATGTTTCTAGAAATTTCTGTTGTCGAATTTTTAATTTCTTTTCTTCATAGACTGAACTGTAAAGTTCATAATCCGTTTTAAATAAACCTTTTAATCCTTCCCAAAATTTTTTTCATTTTCCTTTATTTCAGTTGTAAATTTATATTTTGGTAACAATCAATTTCATTCTCATTTATGTTTATAAATTTTACCCTTTGGCTTGTGGTTTACATCAGAAATGAAGACGTGTTGCTATTTTGCTAACAATAATGGCCGTTGACACCTGACAAGAGGCTGGCTTTGTAAGTTGTGTGGCAACATTCTTATTTTTATTAATTTTGTAATTATTTATCTCTTATTATACAAAATTTTTTTTGTTATCTTCTATGCCCATCTATCTTCCTCATTTTTTTTTCACTTTATTTATTTAATATATATATTTTTTATTTATTTTTTTGTGTAGTTCAGACCAATAGCCTATGTTTAGGCAGAATAAATAATAAATTGATATTTTCTCATATACAGTGGATTCTGTATATGAGAAATAGTAAATCGGGGCAGCCATTTATTTGTGAAAAATCTTAAAGAACAGCACCTAATCAAGAAAATAGCCAGGGCTTTCTTCACTTAAATGGGACAACATGTCATTTAACTGGGGCTGAAGACTGCAGCACTTGAGATTATCCATGTCTCCGATCAGACCACGTGTTCCAGTTGGAGACAATCGTAAAGTGAAATAAGTAGGCATGGTTAACATTATCACTGGTTAGTAGATTCAGGCACTTTATAAAATCAAATTTCAAAAAACCAATTCAAATCATTAAAATGCACTACACTTTCTTCACTATGTTCTGTTATAAGAATCAGTTTTAAACACCTTTGTGATATTTTTCTAGAGCACATTTCTGGAGGTCACAAGGATAATACAATAAAAAAGAAGTTTCCAGTTTATTGGCCTTTTCTTTTAGTGCAATCTATTATAAATGGAAAGTAAACTCGGTCTACAGACCGAGTTTACTGACTTTTTCTGACAGTATCTCAGTTATCGGTTGATTCAACTACTGCTCATCTCAGATGCCCAAATTATTCACTGTATGATTCCTTTCGCCTCAAAAGCAGTACTTGTGCATATGTCCGTTCTGATATCCCTGTCAGACTTGGCAATTTAGAATCTCCTCTCTTTGATCTTCTCTGGCTTAAAATCTCTACCTCATTGTGTCAAATTCATCTGTTGTCTCTACCATTCCCCCAACTCCACTAATCACTTGGAGCTCTTTGACTTCCTCTCTTTGCAACTGGACTTTCTCCAGTTCAACTTTCCTAACAGTGACGTAATTTTCCTTGGTGATTTTAATGTTCACAACTCCAGCTGGTTTCCGTTTTCTAGTCACACCGACCCAGCTGGTAGAGATGCTGAGGCTTTTACAATTACTAATGACCTTGCACAGATTGTTCATTTACCTATAAGAATACAGCCAACAAGCTTGATCTTTTTCTCACAAACAACCCTTCTACTTACACGATCAAAGTGAGTGGTCCTTTAGGCACTTCACAACTTGGTAATTGTCTCTTCTCCAATGGAGCCTTTATCTCATGGCTATTCCTAACCTCGTGTTATTGCATTACAGGAATGCAAAATGGGATGACCTGCGAGATTTCTTTTCTTCTTTTCCTTGGTCGGTTTACAGTTTCAAAACTTCTGATGTCAACGTTTGCTCAGATTGTGTCAGTGAAATTATTCTTGCAGGAATGGAATCCTTTATCACACACTCCACTTTAAAATCTCATCCTTTATCTAAACCTTGGTTTTCCAATAAATGTGCTAAGGCTGTTCAAGGGAAGAATGTTGCATATCGTAATTGGCTTGTTTCTAATTCTTCAGTTTCATTTTCTGCCTACACCAAAGCTCGCAACAATTGTAGAACAGGTATTAATCAATCCAAACTAGTGTTTGAACAGGCGAAGAGAAGAAAACTTGCTTCTTGCCCTAACGGTAGCCAAGCATTCTGGTCTCTTGCCAAAGCTATTGGCCACAACTTTTGCCCATCTTTGCTCCCACCTCTGTCCAAACCATCTAGTATGGACAGAGGTGGGAGCAGAGATGGGTTCTGTTGTCACTTCAGCCAAGGATAAAGCTGACCTCCTAGCATCCCATTTTTCTTCCAAATCATGTATTAATAATCTTGGTAAAACACCTCCCACCATTCTCAACATGCTCTATCCATTAAAAGGAAGTCAGAAGGATTGTGACGAATCTTGACGCAAAGAAAACTCCAGGTCCCGATGGTATTTCTCAACGTGGTCTCAAAACCTGTGCTCCCGAACTTACTCCTGTTCTCTGCCACCATTTTTTACTTTCCTATTCCAAAAGTGTTTTTTCTTCTGCTTGGAAATTTGCTCATATCCAGCCAGTTCCTAAAAAAGGGTGACAAATCCCTCCCCATTCAATTATCGTCCCATTGCAATTACGTCTACTCTTTCTAAAGTAATGGAGAAATCAATTGGCCACCAACTCTTAAACTACCTAGAAACCTTCCGTCTGATCAACGATCACAAGTATGGATTCCGTCAGTGTCGATCCACTGGTGATATTCTGGTTATGTTAATGATTTATGGACAAATTCAATGGAAAAGTTTGATGAAACACAAGCAGTTGCTGTTGACATCTCAAAGGCTTTCAATCGTGTTTGGCATAAAGGTCTTCTAAACAAGCTTCCATCTTATGATTTGCCAGCTGTTTTTTTGTAATTGGTATCCAGTTTTCGCTCTGATCGCTCACTGAGGATGATGGTAGATGGCTCTCTGTCTTCTAACTTCTCCACTAATGCTGGTGTCCCCCAAGGTTCAGTTCTTTCCCCCACTCTTTTCCTCTTGTATATTAATGACCTTCTTCCATTGACTGGAAATCCTATCCATAGTTTTGACGATGATAACACATTGCATTCCACTTTTCAATTTGAGAAACCTAGCCCTGCTCAATCAGCTTCAACTTCTTGAATACCTGCTACCAATTCCTTAAATGACAATCTCCAGGTAATCCTCCAGTGGAGCAAAGACAACTTAGTTGATTTCAATCCTTCTAAAACTCAAGTCTTGTCTTATCGTGCAAAAAAGATTCTTCTGCTCCTATGCTTATCTTTGGTGACACTCCGATTTCTAGGCAAAATAATATATCTCTTTTTGGGATTACCCTGACTTCTAATCTCTCTTGGCACAAGCACATTACAAATATTTCTTCCTCTGCATCTAAAAAACTTGGTTTTCTCTTTCGCATTCGGCGTTGCTTTTCTTCCAAACAGCTGCTCACTCTGTAGTAGTGGCATGTGATGCAAGAAAGCATGTGTATGAGCTTATGCAGTATCAGCCAAAAAAAAAAAACACACCATTTCCACCAAATGCCTGTCTAGTTCCTCCTCAAATTTATTCAACCTATCAACTTCCACAACGACAGATGGAAGTTTGTTCCAGCAATTAAGCACCCGCTGGCTAAAGGCAAATTTCTGCACATCTATTCTACATCTGTCTTTCCTTAATTTGAATTTATGCCCCCTTAGGTTCGTAATCTAAACAAGTGGAAGGATCCCATCAGAATTCAACGTGCTCAACCATTTCAAGGCCTTATACACCTCAATCAGATCACCGGGCAGGTGACTAGTCTCCAGCCGTTGCAATTTGCAGAACTTAAGCCTCTCTTGGTCAGAGGATCCCTTCATTCCCCTCACCAATCTTGTTGCCCTTCTCTGTACACGCTCAAGTAAATCTACACCTTCCTAAAATGAGGCCTCCAGACCTGTACGCAGTACTCAAGGCGTGGCCTGACCATTGCCTTATACAGAGGGATAATCACCTCATTTTCCCTGCTAGCAAAATTCCTATATATCATTGACAAAACCCCATGACCTGCCCTGGCAGCCTGTCTGCATTGCTCAGAAAACTTCATATCTGCCTGCACAATTACTCCCAGGTCTTTTTCATTTTCTACCACATTAAGTGTAGTACCACACAGTTGGTACGTTCGTTTCTCTGAGGTTACTTCTACCCATATGCAGTACTTTGCATTTGTCAAGGTTAAATTTCAGTTGCCACTTCTTAGCCCATCTGCCCAAATTATCTAGATCCTGTTGCAGTAGCACACTGCCATTCTTCTTCTTCTTGGTCCTTAGCTGGCAGCTGGGGGAGGCGGTTGGCCACGCAACCAGTATGCTGCTGTAGGTGCCGCAGGGTTTCGGACTTGCTCTGTGATGTTCTTCCATACTTTACGATCCACGGCGTCAGTCCTGGCCTGGTTAAGGTCGAGACGTCGGCTCTTCAAGTCATTTTCCACTTGCTTGGCCCACGTTTTCCTAGGCGCGGTCCGTTGGATGCTCCATTGGGTGGGTCGTTGTCTCCAAAGCAGTGTGGATGGTATTCTGTTCGTGCCCATTCTACATACGTGGCCCAACCATCTAAGCCTTTGCTTCTGGATTTGGTCGGCAATGGTTGGTTGCTGTTGGCATCTGGTGCGGATGGTATCATTAGTGATGCAGTCACGAAGTGAGATGCCCAAAATCTGCTGCAGGCATCGCATTTGGAATACCTCAAGTTTGTTTAAATCTAGCTTGAGACAAATCCATGTTTCTGATCCGTAAAGGAGAATGGGCAGGATCAAAGTCCGGAAGAGTCGGATTTTAGTCTTTGAGGAAATGTTGGTCCTCTTCCACAGACACCATTTGAGCGAGGCGAACGCAGTGGCCGCCTGTCCAATTCTGCTGTGGATTTCCATGGTGGATGCAACTTTCTTCTCCTGGACCAGCGACCCAAGATATTTAAAGTCCTGCACTTGCTCGATCTGGACGCCTTCGAGATAGATGGTGGCTTGCGACCCATCTGTTGTCAAGGCCTTTGTCTTATCAGCATTGATCTTCAAACCGTATGGCCGGGCAATGCGGGCAATGTCGTAGAGGATGTCCGTGGCTTCAGAGTCATTACCAGCAAAGATAGCACTATCATCGGCAAACATCAGGTCAGTCACATAGTGATCCTTGTGATATTGCATGTCCCGTCTGTTTCTGAATGCTTGGCTCATAATGGCATCAACCACGATGTTGAAAAGCAACGGGGAGGCTACATCCCCTCGGCGGACTCCAGTTTGGATGATAAATTCCTCAGATAAATCGTTCTGGATGCGCACCTGGCTGGTTAAACCGTTGTATGCAGTTTGGAGGAGTGTGATGACTTTTCGAGGTACATGTTCGACCTCTAGTAGTTTCCATAAGGCAGGCCGATGGAAACAATGACGTCAATGAAAACAATGACAGTTCGCTGTCCACACCGGATCCTCTCCTCCATCAGCTGACGGATGGCAAAGATTTGATCATAGCATCCTCGCCCGGGTCTAAATCCCACCTGTTCTTCTCGACTGGTTTGCTCGCGATGTTTTTGCAGCCTTGACTGGATGATCTTCATAAAGACCTTTCCGATGATGGAAAGGAGGCTGATGCCATGGTAGTTCTTGCAATCCCGGTTATCACCTTTCTTGTGGATCGGTACGATAATGGCTTTCCTCCATGTTAGCGGAATTTGTTCAGTGCACCAGATGGTTTTGAGGAGTGAGTGTAGTCGGCGAAGCAGTACATCTCCCCCGGCTTGTGGTGACTTGGTCCACTCCTGGTGCCCTGCCATTCTTTAGGGATTGTATGGCTGCTTTCACTTCTTCTACTGTAGGCTCAACATCGACCATGGAGACTTCAGGGGGATCGATCGATAGTGCGGCTTCTGGTGGTCCCCGAGGTGGGTCGTGATTATACAATGCTTTGAAGAATTCACTCCACCGTTGCAGGAGTTTGGACGGTGATCGTACGAAGGTCCCATCAGGATTCTTGATGTTGTCACTAGTCAATTTGGTCTTTCCACTCAGACATCTGAGGGTGCGGTAGAGAGTGCGGTACTCGTTCTTGGATGCCGCCACTTCAAGATCGTCTGCCACTTGGTTCCAGTATGCTTCTCTTTCCGCTGTCATCCTCTGTTGGACTTCTCGGTTTAGCTGCCGGTACCATTCAAAGTCGACCACCTTTGCCTGTTTCCAACACTGCCATTACTGTCCTTAACAAACTTGCCAACCTTTATATCATCTGCAAACTTTGACATTAAGCCTGATATACCTTCATGAATATCATTGATAAATCAAATCTGCCCTACCATGGAATATTGTTCCCACATCTGGGGAGGTATCCCCAAAACCTCTCAGGCTTCTAGTTTCCATTCAGAAGAGGGCACTTAGGTTAATTAATGACTCCTCTCTAACAGAGTCTCTCTACTTGTTATCTCATAGACATACTGTTTCTGCTGCTTGCCTTTCCTACAGATATTTCCATGGGCAGTCTGCTTCCGAATTGGCTTCTATAATTCCCACTGTCTCTTTCAAAATAGTCCGAACACATGCTGCCACCAGCAAACATCCATTTACTATCCAACTTCAAACTCACAGAACCAACTTTTCATCTTCCTCAATTATTCATTCAACTGCTGTTTTCTGGAACAACCTTCCTTCATACGTATTTCCTGAAAATTACAGTCTACAGAAGTTCCTGTCCAATGTCAACAAATATCTTCTTTCGTCTTCTCAACCTCCAACCGAAGCACGGTACTAAGTATTATAGGTTCTAATACCTCTCATGTTTGAGGTTTTCATTAAAAAAAAAAAAAAAAAAAACCAAGGCTATGAGAATTAATTAATAAATTTGACGATCTTGAAGTGCTAGTCAAGACATCAAAAGCAGATATTGTTGGGATATCAGAGATGTGGTGGTGTCACACAGACATAAGCAGTGCAGAATTGGAATTTGGGGAGTACAATGTGAACAGAAAGGATAGACAGGACATGAAGGGAGGAGTTATCTCGTTAGTTAAGAAATACATAAAATCCAAGGAAGTGAAGCCAGTCGACATCGCTGGACAGTGTAGTGTCGAGCCAGTTTGGTGTGACATAAGCACTGGGAAAGGAAAAATGAGTGTGTGTTATAGGCCTAATGAATCTGATTAGTATAATGAGCAATTATGCAGAAATATAGTGTGGGCCAGTAAATCAGTGTTTTATAATGGGGGATTTTAATTTCCAAGAGATTAACTGGAATTTGTGGGTTGGTCTCACACACACACTAGCACTGCTTTTATGGATTTATTGTATGATTGTTTTCTACATCAGCATGTTCAGGAGGCAACTAAAGGGAGTAATACTCTTGATCTGATTATCAGTAGTGATTCTTCATGCATTAAGAATCTGCACAAAGGAACCACTATGTGGCAATGATCACAGTGTGCTGAAGTGGGATTTACTCAAAGAGGTAACTATCATCTGGGGTAAAGGGAAGGATTTTGGCTTTCATAAAGGTGATTAGGGTGGGACCAACTGATGAGGTTATCAACAACAAATTCAAAATGGGAAGCATTCAAAGAAATAATATTGGAAGCTACTAAGCTTTTCATACCAACTAAGAAATATTGTTCAAGTTTTAGGCCTAAATGTGTGTCAAATGATCTAATTAGACATGTGCTAGAGAAGAAAAATGCATGGGATAAACAAATTAACAGGTGACACAGAAGCCTATGATAGATATAAGCTGGTCTGTAACTAAGTCAGAAAGTAGGCTATGCGGGCAAAGACAGATAAGAAATCATTGGCAAAGGATGCAAAGAAAAACAGCAAAGAGTTCTTTACTTATGTAAATTCTAGAAGGATGGGGATGAATCAGATTGGTCCACTTAATATCAATGGTTCAACTGTTGATGATCCTGCTCAGGTAGCTAACAAACTAAATGAACATTTTGCATCTATATTCACACATGAGGAGTTATTCAGGGAGGGGAATGCCAGAGGTGTATTAAACTCTGGCAGTAAGCTAGACAATCTAGTTGTTTGTTATATGGTTTTTAGGACATTAGCAACTAAGGCATATTGCTCCGGGGATATGCGGTGGTCATTCCCTGACCTTTCCACATTCTCTGTATTTGGTGGCCATGGGCTCGAACCCCGGTCTAATCAAGAAGCATGTGCTACGCACTGCTGCTCCTGCCCACCTGGCTACTGAGGCGCCCGATAATCTAGTAATAACCGAGAGTAAAGTGGAGGAGAAATTGAAGATAAACATAAGAGAGGCACCTGGGGTGGATGGAATTTATCCAGTTATATTAAAGGAGGCAGCAAAGGAAGTAAGCAAACCCTTAGTCATAATTATAAGAGCTTCATTCGACTCAGGGGAGGTACCCATGGGCTGGAGATGTGCAAATGTGACCCCAATCCACAAAGGAGGATCAAAGGAAGACACAGGTAATTACAGACCTGTTAGTTTAACTTCTGTTCCAGGGAAATTAATGGAGGCACTGGTTAAGGAAGCATTGCAGAATCATCTAGACAAGGCTTCAGTTATAACTCTGACCCAGCATAGGTTTGTTAACGGGAAGTCTTGTCTGACCAATTTGATTGGATACTATGATGTAGTCAGAAAGGAACTGGATGCAAAGAATAATTTTGATATATTTGCATCTTAGAAAGGCTTTTGATACTGTTGCACATGGAAGACTGCTGCACAAATTGGAGCAGTGTGGCATTGGAGACAAATTGCTACTATGGAAAAAGGGATGGTTGAGTGCGAGAAGACAGAGTGGTAATCAATGGACACTTCTCTTCGTGGACTAATGTTATTAGGGGAGTCCCCCAGGGTTCAGTGTTGGGTCCGTTGTTGTTTTCTGTACTCATTAATGATATTGATGGTATATCAGGGTTAATGTCCAAGTTTGCAGACGATACAAAGGTCGGCAATGTTGTTAATGACACTAATGACAGTATGCTGCTGCAACAGGATCTAGAAAAGTTGAGCAGATGGGTTGAGAAGTAGCAAATAAAGTTTAACATTGACAAATGTAAAGTACTGCATATGGGAAGCAGTAACCCCAGAGTAACGTATCAACTGTGTGGTACTACACTGACAGTGGTAGAGAGTGAAAAGGACTTGGGGGTAATTGTGCAGGCAGATAGTCTGCAAGCATAGCTCACGGTGTCTTGTCAATGATATATAGGAATTTTTCTAGCAGGAATAAAAAGGTGATTATCACTTTTATAAGGCAATGGTCAGGCCACACCTTGAGTACTGTATACAGGTCTGGAGGCCTCATTTTAAGAAGGATGTAAAGCTGTTGGAATGAGTACAGAGAAGGGCAACAAGATTGGTGAACGGAACAAAGGGTTGCTCTTATGAAGAAAGGCTTAAGTTTTGCAAATTACAGTGTCTGGAGACTAGGCACCCACGAGGTGATCTGATTGAGGTGTATAAAGCCTTGAATGGTTTGAGCATGCTCAATGCTGATGGGATTCTTCCTCTTGCTCAGAATAATCGCCTGAGAGAGCATAAATTCAAATTGAGGAAAGACAGTTTTAGGATAGATGTGTGGAAGTTTGCCTTTAGCCAGCTGGTGGTTGATTGCTGGAACAAACTTTCATCTCTCATTGTAGAAGTTGATGGCTTAAACAGATTCAAGAAGAACTAGACATACATTTGGATCGAGTGAATGGGTGAAATAAGGGGGTGTGTGTGTGTGTGTGTGTGTGTGTGTGTTTTGTTTTTTTTTTTGGCTGATGCTATATAAACTTGCTTTTTTGCATCATGTGCCCTTGCTAATGCTAATCTCACAACATATTCACGAAACACAAGTGTAGCAGTAGCCAAAGAACTGTTTGCTAATACTCTATTACATACGATGCACTGTGCATCAAGAGTATCTTTATTTCCAACACATGTAAAGCCGAAATTCAAATAATTGACAACATTATAATTTTCGTTTTGGTCTTTTATTAGTTGGTTCCTGTTTTTTTTTTCACTTCAGATTTTTGGGGAACAAAAGGCTGCAATAGTTTATCCTCACTTTGAAGAATGAAATTATTGTGTTCGTTTTCATCAACCACAGTTGCACTACTATAAGCACTTTGCTTCTCGTTTTAAAGTTCCTTTTTTCAACCACCAATCCATGATCACATATTTTAATAGTAGTAATTCGAAATACTAATAATCACTACCCAATGTAATTTTTACCTCCGGCACATCAATGGTTGTTTCTGATCAAGTTTTATGTATAGAATTTAAAATCAATCATAAAAATTTCCTATCATGTCTTAGTTTTAAGATATAGATAGATAACTGGATTCTGTACAAAGATATCATTACTGTTTCAAATACAATTTTTAAACTTATTAATGTTTGGTTGGTTTTGTTTATTGGGCTAAAAGTTAAGCAAGTATATCATTACTGTTCTTGCAATATAGTATATTTTGATACACTTTTCCAGACATGTCAGTATTTTTCTTAATTTTATTACACCATTCAAACTGCTCAATATATAGTGTATGATAAACTATGCTAGACGAATTCACCTTCTTTTCAAATTTACCAATTGCTTTTACTGTTTTTAGGTTAATGCATTGTTAAGATGGAGAAGACAAAGAACAGAACTTGCATCTATCACCCAGACAACGTCTGCTATGTTTGTGGACACTTAACCCCAAAAACTCAGAGGAAGAAAATATACAATGTGACAAAAGTTGCATATTCATTGTACTTCAGCTGCAAGATCGGTGACCAAGAAAAAAATTGGGCTCCACATATGTTGTATTACTTGTACAACGAACTTAAGGCTGTGGTTATATGGCAAGCTGAGAGTATTACCTTTTGCTGTCCCTATGGTGTGGCGCGAGCCCAAGAATGTTTTTGGACACAACCCCAAAAACTCAGAGGAAGAAAATATACAATTTCACAAAAGTTGCATATTCATTGTACTTCAGCTGCAAGATCGGTGACCAAGAAAAAAATTGGGCTCCACGTATCTGTTGTATTACTTGTACAAGGAACTTAAGGCTGTGGTTAAATGGCAAGCTGAGAGCATTACTTTTTTGCTGTCCCTATGGTGTGACGCGAGCCCAAGAATAATTTCAACGACTGCTATTTCTGCATGACAAAAATAAAAGGCATTTCCAAAAAAGAGCAAGCACTGTATCAATTATCCAAATATCATATCAGCAATTAAGGCCAGTGCCACATGGTAAAGAACTGCCAGTACCTGTGCCACCAAAATCTTGGGGTATTGGAAATAGTGATAAAGGTATAGAAGAAATCATTTTACCAGATGTCGCAAAACCATGCACTTCACATCATTTGGGCTACAAGCCAGAAAAAGAAAATGCCCCACAGTACATTGAACAAGAAGAATTAAGCGACTTGATCCGAGACTTGGGCTTACGCAAAGAGAAGGCTGAATTACTTACTCGCCAAAGGTACAAACATTACAATATACCATGAGATATTTTGCAATGGAAAACAACATGTGTGTCTGCAAAGACGTTGTTGGTTTTATGCATGAACTGAACATTGATCACAATACCTGAGAATGGCGTTTGTTCATTTATGCGTCAAAGCTAAGTTTGAAAGCAGTATTGCTTCATAATGGAAATACTTTACCATCAATTCCTCTTGTTCATGCAGTTGGCCTGAAAGAAACTTACAATAGTATGTCCCAGATTCTTGCTGCTATACATTACAATGACTGTGGTTGGAATATGTGGTGATCTCAAAGTTATTGGACTGCTTTTTGGGCTGCAAGGTGGTTTCACTAAATACTGTTGTTTCCTGTGTGGGATAGTCGTGCAACAGCCAAACACTACATCGTACAACACAGGGACAAGAGAGAGAGAGATGAATATATCCCGACAAAAGCAATGTAAAGTATGTTCCATTGGTTGATCCACAAAAGGTTTTTCTTCCCACTTTACACATCAAATATGGACTGATTAAGAATTTTACTAAGGTACTGGATAAAGAAAGCAGACAATTCATATATTTACTGAAAATGTTTCCAAATTTATCTCATGCAAAGCTGAAGGAAGGAATTTTCATAGGTATTAATTACGATTTTTTGTGGAACACTTGTTCACATCTCATGGAACACAGTTTGAGAAATGCTGAGTTAAACTATTAATTAAGCTAGTATGTAAGATACATTTATTCTTCCAATTTTCACGCATCATTTAATTTTGTTAATTGGAGGAAGTAAAGTGTAAATTTGTGTTTAATTTATATTTACTTTTATAGCCTGTGGATAATAGCTTTCCTATTTCGCTTATTAGAATAGCCATTTAACAGAATTAAAATTCACTCCTCAAATAGGCCTCTGAGGTTGGGTATATTCATATTACGTTCTTAGCGTTTTTTCCACCAACCTTTCATGGAGTAAAATAAAATTAAAATAAAATAAAACAAAACAAATCTTGATAACTATATTTACAATAACCTGTATTTACAAAATTAATATACGTATTACAATATTAAAAGTATTAAAACACAAGATTAAAATGCATTAAAATATACTAAGTTAAAAGCGATAAAATCCCGTAGCTTTCAAAGGCTCCAGCCTTCTTCTTCAGCAGTACTCTCTATTATTCAGTACACCTTTAAATATCAGCAGGGTAATGGTAGGCATCACATGTTTCCATTCTCACGTGTTCCGCTCTCTTGCATTGTGGAACCGGAAGTGGCTCGAACGGAAGTCGTACGGAACCGTTCATCCTTTTTTAGGATAATAGTCTCTAAAAGGGGGTGAATCCGTACGCCCCTATCCCTATTAATGTTGGTTGTAGAGCTGATCCACAAACTCTCGAGCCACTTACGGTCCCAGAACCTATGCGCCCAATCGGTGATAGTGGCATCGTCTGGGGAGATCTGGTGCTGCTTCTCCCAAAAATGTTCGGCCACGGCGGACTTGTCATATTCCGCATTTCTTATTGCTTTTTTGTGTTCCCCCAGACGATCTTTGAGACGACGTTTTGTCTCCCCTACATAACATTCCCCACAATCCGGGCATCTAATATTATATACGACCCCACTAGCATCCTCTTTTTGAATGGGGTCCTTAACTTGAGACACAACTGTGCGCAGTCTTCGTCCCGGAAGCTGCACACAGCGTGTCTGATATTTTCTTAATACTCTAGTTATATAATCCGTCAAGCCCGGATAATAGGGAATGTATGCAGTAGATACTGGTATAAAAGATTCATCTCTCCTCTGATTTCCATTAATAAATTTATCTATAATCCTCTGGGGGTAACCACATTTAGTAAGATCCGCCGTGACACGTTCATACTCTGCTTTCCTATCATCGGAGTTACTGCAATGTGATTTCGCTCTATTAATTAGCGTTCTTATCACACTGTTCCTATGATGGCTGGTCAGGGCTGAATTATAATGCGTATATTGCCCTTTAGTTTTTCTAAAGACTTTTGTCTTTAACTGCTGGTCTTCCCTACAGACCAACACATCCAGGAACGGCAGAACTCCTCCATCTTCAACTTCCGATGTAACACTATGGTTTTTGATAACATTATATATAAGCAGGTTAATGGTACAGCTATGGGCTCCCCCATTAGCGCAATTATAGCAAATCTAGCTATGGAGGAGCTCGAGACCAGAATATTTAATGCTAGTGTTCTCCCTATGCGCCCCTGGAAAAGGTATGTGGATGATACGTTTACATTTGTTCGGAAGGGGAGTGAAGATCATGTGTTGAATATCTTAAATGGCTTCTCCCAATTCATACAATTTACATCGGAAGTTGAAGATGGAGGAGTTCTGCCGTTCCTGGATGTATTGGTCTGTAGGGAAGACCAGCAGTTAAAGACAAAAGTCTTTAGAAAAACGATGTGTAAAGGGCAATATACGCATTATAATTCAGCCCTGACCAGCCATCATAGGAACATTGTGATAAGAACGCTAATTAATAGAGCGGAACACGTGAGAATGGAAACATGTGATGCCTACCATTACCCTGCTGATATTTAAAGGTGTACTGAATAATAGAGAGTACTGCTGAAGAAGAAGGCTGGAGCCTTTGAAAGCTACGGGATTTTATCGCTTTTAACTTAGTATATTTTAATGCATTTTAATCCTTTTAATATTGTAATACGTATATTAATTTTGTAAATACAGTTATCAAGATTTGTTTTGTTTTATTTTATTTTAATTTTATTTTATTTTACTCCATGAAAGGTTGGTGAAAAAAAAAAAAAAAACGCTAAGAACGTAATAAGAATTAAAATTCAGTTCGCAAAGTGATTACGACTGGCGCTTACTACATATCATATGGTAAATGCTATTTTATTTTGGAGAGTCCATCGTAAAGTTATTTGATCATATATTAAATTAAATTACGTATTTTGTTTAGATTAAATTAGTTTTGAATAAATACTGTACTATACATTATTATTCATTGTATATTTTTTTTTTCAGCCTCGTTTAACTCTGTTACAAATCGTAAAATGCTGTACATGAAGTTTGTCGGGGGTTATAATCTCGGTGCATTGTACTTTACTGTATATGTATTTTGTATCTACAAGACCGAAGTTGGACTTAGGTACATGAAAAACACCCGATTAAGTATGTAAGTCAAGGAGGGCCTGTATACTTTTAAGTCCTAGCTTACCTAACATTTTTCTGTGGATTGCTGTTTTGAATTTTTGTTTTATGCATCAGCTGAATTTGAATGCCTCAAGAAAAATAGTCTTGACATTGCCCTCTTCAGAAATGTTGAGGCAAAGTTTGTTCATAACAATGGCCATACTAACTAAACTTCAAAGAGGAGCATTTCCAAAGCTTCATCAGAAAGAGAAAATCTGAGCTCACTTTTTGTTTTTGTAGTGTGCCTGAATATTCCCTTGAACTCAGCACTGCTATTAGGAATTGTTAAAATGTCAAGAATAACTTGGGATAACTTGTTACATTTCAAGCTTCCTTGAGAATGTGTCAGTTCCCAAAAAAAGAATGACTGTACATCAATTCTCTTTCTTCTTCTTCCATAATAGGAAACTGGTGTCACTCAAACATAAGTGATCTAGAATTTGAATATGGGGAGCACAATGTACACAGGACGGACACACAGGACAGGAGGGATGGGGGATTATGCACAAAGTCAAGAAGCATATTAAATCTAAGGCAGTGCATCCAGTGGACAGAGGTGACTAGTGCAATGTTGAGTCAATTTGATGTGATGATAAAAGCACTGGGAAAACAAAAATGAGAGTAAGAATATGCTATAGGCCTAATGACCCATAGCACTATGATGAGTAAAACAATTATTAAGAGAAATAGTGGGTCAGTAAATCAGAATGTCTTATTATTATTATAAGCCATATGGTGCAAGGAAGCCTGAGGCTTATGTTGCACCAGCCAAAAAAAAAAAATTCCCGCATTACCCTGAGAGAGAGAGAGAGAGAGAGAGTCGGAAGTAGAAGGGAATCACCAAGAAAGCGAGGCGAGAAGAGAAGAGAAGAATGATGATATCCAGCTCAGGACCCTGGGTTTGCCAAGTCCATACTCACCAGATGTGAGCCCCTGGGGTTAATATAACAGGGTATTTTAATTTCCTAGATGCTGGCTGGAATGTGTGGGATTGGTCACACACACACACACACACACACACACACACACACTAGAAAGAATTTTGTCGATTTAATGGATTACTGCTTTCTACAGTAGCATGCTAGAGAGGCAACAAGAGAAAGTAATAACTCTTGATTTGGTTATCAGCAGCAATTCTTCATACATTAAGAATATGGAAGTAAAAGACCCACTGGGTGGCAGTGATCACAGTGTACTAGCGAGGAATTAATTAGACATAAGGGTGATTGTTTTCATAAGGGTGATTACAGTGCTGTCAGACAGTTTTTAAATTCTATGCAGTGGGACCAACTTGAGATGCTTGAAATTCTAAATAGGAACCATTTAAATTTGCTGTTGGTAACATCACAAGGCCTAAATGGATGTCAGATGGATGTCACCACAAGAATAGACCTAAATGTATGTCAGATGAACTGATGAGACTTATGGCAGAGAAGAAAAGTGTATAGGTTGCATATAATTTATCACACACTAGAAAGTGTGTGATAATTTATATTAATACAGAAGTGTTTGGTATGGATAAACTAGTCTGTAATCAAGTCGCAAAGGTGGTTAGGTAAGCAAAGACAGATCATGAGACTCTCTGGAAAAGAAAGCAAAGACTTATGTTTATATTAACAATAGAAGGAAGGGGTTGAGTCACATTGGCCACTTGATGTCATTGGGTTAACTGTTGATGATCTGCTCAGGTTGCTGACAAACTGAATAAATATTTTGCATCTACATTCCCAGATAAGGAATTCCTTGGGGAAGAGGGATGCCAGAAGTTTATCAAATTAACAGGGAGCAAAATGATTTTGTGATAACTGAAAGGAAAGTGGAAGAGAAATTGAAGCTAAACATAAAAAAACTATTTAGGAAAGCTGAAAGGCAATAAGCAAACCCTTGGCCATAACTAAGAGAGTATCCTTGGATTCAGAGAAGTCCCTATGGACTGCAGATGTGCAAATGTATTCCCAATTTACAAAGGGAGATCGAAAGGTGACACGTGTTAGCTTAATGTCTCTTCCAGGGAAAATAATGGAGGCAACCTTGTCAAAGCCAACGTCTTCAGCCACTGCTCAAATTCAAGAAAGTAAGACACTGCACAAGGAGACAATTTCCTCAAAATGTCATTCATGCATGATTGCGACACTTCTTTCCAGGCTGCAGCAATATTACTTATGGCCTTAAGGATGTTGCAGGACCACCAATAGTCCCTCACAGTTACTGAGTTAGATGTTTGCATTGCCTCGCCAATCCCTTTGAAGGTCGTATGTAAATAGTACGCCTTGAAGATCGCAGTGCCCTGATCCAGTGGCTGCAACAATGAAGTTGGTGTTGAGTGGCAAATAAACAACCTTCACTTTCAGAATGTTGTTAGGGATATCTTCAAGGTTGGCTGGACCTGGAGCATTGTTGAGGACAAAAACAACATTTTTGGGCAAGTTGTTTGCTGCAGAAAATTTGGGTCACCTCTGGACAAAAGTATAAAGTGTACCATTCAATAAAGAGTCAGGGTCACCCACGCCTTTTTATTAGAGCGCCAGAAAACAGGAAGTCGAGTCTTCACAATGCCCTTCATAATATGTAGATTTTCTGAATGGTACACCAACGTTGGCTTTAACTTAAAAGTGCCTGATGCATTACCACCCAGAAGTAACGTAAGCCGATCATTTTCAGCCTTAAAACCAGGTACAGACCTCTCTTCACAGGCTATGTACTTCCTACTAGATATCTTCTAGTATAGCCCCGTTTCATCAACATTAAAGATCAAGTCTGGGGTGTAGCAGCCTTCATCCATTAACTTTTGGAATATGGGAGAATATTTTTCAGCACCTGCAGGGTCGGCGCTACCATCTCACCAATAATTTTTACGTTGTTAATTCTGTCCTGTTTTTGAACCAGGGAAACCAGCCCCTGCTAGCCAAAAATGATTCAGTCACTCCCAATTACTCATTAATTTCATTGAACAAGCTCCTAGCCTTGTCCATAACCATTTCTTGTGTGTTATTTTGGTTCATTAGATTAGTTGAGGCATATGATGCAAGAAAGCAAGTTTATACAGCATCAGCCAAAAAAACAAAAACCCTCCCATTTCACCCAACCAGTCACTCCAAACATTTGTCTAGTTTAGCCTTAAATTTATTTAAGCTATCAACTTCCACAACAACAGATGAATATCTATTCCAGCAATCAACTAGCCGCTGACTAAAGGCAAACTTCCACAGATCTATTCTGCAACTGTCAATTTGAATCTATGCCCCCCTCAGATTCGTAATCTGAGCAAGCAGAAGAATCCCATCAGCATTGAGGGGTTATATTGTCTATAATATTATATTGTCTAGAAATGCTTACATTAACAATTTCTGTATGTGACTGCTTGATCTTCTCAGCATTATTAATAATGGTTGTAACAGTGGAAGGTGCTAAGTTTAAGATCTTGCACATCTCTAAATGCCATTCGCCAGATTCCATATTACAAATAATGTCCATTCTCACTTCAACTGTTAGAGATTTGCACCTTTTTTAACATGTGCAGGCACAGAATCACCACTACACTTAGAAGACATGGTTGCGCAAGTTATTTAAAATAACAAGGCACAGCTCACAACTCATGCACATTGGCAGATGAGGAGAAAGCAACTGATGTTGATACTATCACCGCCTAGGTACCCACTTCCTGTGCTGCATTTACACTTGCATTTTCAAATTTTCTTTTTATATATATATTTTTTTTCATTATTATTTTAAAAGGGTGTTAATGTGAAACAGTGTAAAATGAATCATCACAAAGCGGGGCCTACCTGTACTTGGATTTGAGGAAGACTTTAGATACTGTTGAACACAAAAGACCGCTGCACAAACTGGAGCAATGTGGCATTAAGGGAAAGTTACTGCCATGGATAAAGGAGTGGTTGAGTGGGAGAAGACAGAGGGTGGTTATCAAAGGGCTCTGCTCTTTGAGGACTAATGTTATTCCCCTAGTGTTCAGTGCTGGCCTCATTGTTGTTTTCAATATTTATTAATGGTATTTATGAAGGTATATCAGGCTTGTCTATAGGTTGGCAGGGTGGTTAATGGCCGTAATCAGGATCAGCTACTGTAACAAGATCAAGGGAAATTATGCCAATGGGTTGAGAAATAGCAGTTGAAGTTGAACATTTACAAATGCAAGGTACTGCATATGGGTTGCAGTAACCAACTCTGTGCAACTCCACTCAGGGTAGCGGAAAATGAAAAAGACCTGGTGGTAATTGTGCAGTCAGATACGAAGTTTTCTGAGCAGTGCAGATAGGCTGCCAGAACTCCTCATGGGATGTCAGTGATATACAGAAACTTTAAACAAATAAATAATAAATGTGTTATCTTTTGCACATGGACAACCATGCATGTATATGTCTTCTGATCTTCTGATATTTTATGCTGTAGTTCTTTGGCATCTTACTGAAAGACGCTAATTAAAAGCTGCTAATTAACTTCACACTACAAATACTATGAAATGTGCATCTAACAGAGAACAGTGATATTAACCCTCATTTCTGTTTCATAACATTACCACATCAACATATTTGGCAGCCAATCCGTTAACGAAAATAAGCAGAAATTCCAAATTAAAAAAAATAAAAAATCCAGTTTTAGCATAGTTGCATTATTTTTTGCAAAAAGAAAATGACAGTGAAAACTCTGTCACCAACTTTACTATGATGGTGACACAGATAAGTGAAATAAGTAAAAGACAAGATTTGCCATCATAAATTGGAGAGGTGGCAGCTTTATTAAATCTATGTATGGACACAGTATCATCTTTACTAAACTTAAATTTTGACCACTAACCCACACACACACACACACACACACACACACACACACACATCCAGTAAACTAACTCATGAAAAGGCTAAGAGGTGGTCAAATCTAGTTCAAGAGAAACAGTATCCTATTGTTGAAAGCATCTGTATCTTTGATTTTAGTATTTTTTCAGTTACTGTATTTGTTGGCTTATAAGATACACTTTTTTCCCTTATAAATACCTTAAAAAAAAATCACTGTGTCTTAGAAGCTGAAAGTGGAAATACAGCACATGCACAAAACCGAGAAGTTGGCAAGTGACAAAATGCAGTTAACAGAGAGTTCACATCAATATCAGTACACTTTTCAGTAATTACAAGGCTGTTGTTGGAGTTACAAGTGAATTCCAGTTATACACTTAAGCCCTAGACAGGAACCATGATACAACACCTGCAGGAACGATGAAACATCCATCAATAGCACAAGTGTGCGAATGGGAGCTGAAGTCATGGCATGATGTTAAGACTGAAATTGGTCAAGTCCTTTAAAAAATGTGGTATAAGTAATGCAATGGATGGCACTGAAGATCATTTATTGTATGAGAGTGACAGAGTAACAGTGATAAAAAGAGTAAATTATAAATTTCTTATGCACAGTAATTATCGTATAATTAATACTTAAATATAGTATTTATGTATATGTACAAATATATCAAAGCCTAACAACAGATAGGAGAACTGGTTTCAATTAGAATGAACTTGGAAAAAAAAATGACAGCTAATCCTTGATCCGTAGCCGAGTGGGCAGGAGCGGGAGTGCAGTAGCACACGCTCTTTGAGTAGACCGGGGTTCAAGCCCCTGACTGCTGAATACGGTCGATCTGCCAACCCGCACTGGACCAGCGTGGCAGATTATGGTCCATTTCCCTCAGCATGAATTGTTGAGGAGGCTTCCACCCTGCAGTGGGTTGATAATGGCTGCACTTTACTTTAATCCTTGATGAGCATCCTTCAATTAAACCTTTTGCTCAATCATAGTAGATTGCTCTTCTTCATCACAACAAATTTCAGTTTCATTAAGTCTGGAGTGAGTTCCTTTCCATTCATGTTTACACACACACACACACACACACACACACACTTTAAAACACATTCCCCTCTAATTTTAAGCGATTATGAACTTCCTTAATTTTTTTCACTTCACTGTTAATGGACTATTCTTTGCAATTAACAGAGGAAGGAAACTTCAAAATAATTTCAAAATATTGCATCATTCATGGGAGAAATCCAGCATGTTTGAAGCAGTTGAGCGCTTTTTCATGAACCTTATTACATGTTAAAACGCATAATGCATTGCCTGCAGCATGTCAATTTTGTATGACAACATTCTTCAATAGTGTTTCTTTGAAGCACTGAATTACACCTTGTACATGGCTGAAGAACTAATGCCATATCAGGTGGCAGATACTCAACAGTGAATGCATGTAGGCCATTTACTCAACAATGAGGGATATTCACTTGAAAATGATGGAATGGTAATCCATTGTTTTGCCTTTTTATGCCACTACATGTAAGCATTTTATCTGGCAGCAACTTAAAAAAAAAACTTTGCTTTCTTTAAGATTTTTCGGACTTATTTTGATATCCTTGTCTTACAAGTTTCAGATTGTTGGATGTCTTTTAAATATAAGGTCTACCAGGTTTTTGTAGATTAAAAAAAAAAAAAAAAAAAAAAAGTACAGTTTCATCAAGACTGAAGGTGTCGTTCTTGTCATATGTTGATAAAACATTTTTTAAACGATTCAATTCCATTTATTCACTATCGATGGCTGCACTTTCACTACACACTTTTTGGAAAGACAGCCCACAAAGAGTCCTAAATTTCTGGAACCATCCGTCAGGCGACTTAATCTTCAATATTGGCGTCAGAGAAACTGGGAACTCCTGTGGAGGATTAGACCGTATCATCATCACAAGAGGCAGGCTCACTGCTTGTGATGGTGATAGCTGAATAGTGAATTGTTGCTTTGCTTATTTGAAGGTGTTGGTTTGGACTGGTCTACTTCTGAGCAGCATATTCCTTAGTAGTTTAATGAAAGAATGCTACATCCCCCTGTTCATTCCATTACTGCATGGGCTTTTATATGGGTTGCATTTCAATTCCTGAGTAGTGCAGTGCTATTTTGATTATGGCTTCGCCATTGCTATGTAATGGATACATTAGCTGTATATGTTGTTGTAGTTACAAAGTTCTTAGCTCATCCTGATTGTGATTTTATATAGTGAATGCAAAGTAGACTTTCTGTGGTGAGGTGAAACAGTTAAATATTTCCTTGTGAGAAAGACTTATCCTTTAATCAAGATCAGCAAACTCGTGATCAGCTTTAGTGCAAAATATCTGTTTCATCCACTACTGCATAGATGATTCAGCCTTAGTTTTTAAACGATTTCCATCCACAGGAACATTTTTTGTATGCATCATCATCATCAGTCATTCAAAGAGTTCCTTTTCAAGATTCCAATACTTCACCTTTAGTGCTTTGATCCTATCCGGTACAGCAGATTTTTCTCTAAACTTTCCATCATTTTTAAATTTTTCAGAATGGTGAATTGTATACTCTCAGGAATGCCAAACTGTTTAGAGAGATGGTCTTAGAATGCATTTCATTATTTATGGCTTATAAAACTTTAATTTTTTTCTGCAATTAGCAGAGCTACCCACTTCATGCAAGCTATATCAACAAATACACAGCCTAAATATACTGTATAATAAAATGAGCTCCTGGTTGAAGTTAATTTCATTACACCAATGAGTGATTTCTCATAATCAGCCTGCAAGGTCATCATCCAATAGTTTCAATAAATTAGCATTCTTTTATTTTGATATGCAAAGATTATAATAAAAAAGTAAAACACAAGATAAAGTGGTGGAAATGTTTGGGTCATTACAGTGAATTCGTTCATTATTCAAGGTTGTTATAATGAATGTAAAATAGCATTAGGTTTATGGGAAATCGGGATTGACCTACCATCATGATGGTAGGCCAATCATGAATGGATGTGTGGAAGTTTGCCTTTAGCCAGCGGATGGTTGATTGGTGGAACAGACTTCCATCTTTTGTTGTGGAAGTTGATAGCCTAAATAAATTTAAGGCTGAGATGGACAGGCATTTGGAATGAATGGAGGGGTGAAATGGGAGGGATTTTTTTTTTTTGGACTGATGCTGCATAAGCTTGCTTTCTTGCATCAAATGCCTCTACTAATACTAATCATTTAAATGTGCCGGGATGTTGAAAAGAGGATCACTGTAAAGAGTTTTGAATGTGTGTCTGAATTGTGTGTGTGTTTTTCCTCCCTCTCTGAACCAATACTAGATATATGTGTTTTTTTTTTTTTTTTTTTTTTTAAGTTATTGGTTATGCAAATGGTAACTCACAGACCTCAAGTATAATTTATGTTTACATTCAAGCATTCTTGGATCAGTTGGGCTGTTAAACCAAACAACAACAAAAAAAAAAAAAAAAAAGCCACAACTTTTTTTTGCCCTCACCTGAGACTAACTAATTTGACAGTGTGAAAAAAGCCCATAAAAGTCCCCACATCACTGATGGGATTCAAACCCAAGCCTTTTCCACACGGTATGGAAGAATTGGGATTATAACCTCTGTGCTAACCACAAGGGATGGTCAGTTGGCAAGTGCACATGGTGAAATGAGAATGAAGCCTCTGAAAAACAGTTGCATGAAGCCGAGTGGTCAAGAGCTGGGATGCAGTAGCACACGCTCTTTGGGTAGACTGGGGTTCAAGCCAGACTACTAAATACGGTTGATCTGCCAACCCACACTGGACCAGTGTGGCAAATTATCATCCATTTCCTTCAGCATGAATTGTTGAGGAGGCTTCTATCGCGAAGTAGGTTGATAATGGCAGCTTTTTCTTTTGTGCTGGTTCTGGATATCATCACAGGAATGCTCATCAGTGCAGTATATTTTCAAACATTAGTAGACCTAGGAGATTTCTGTCCAGAATCATAATCAGTTGGTTCACAACCAACTGATTATGATTCAGGGAAGATACTGTTTCAGAATTTTCAACAGAAAATTTTGCAGCTTTAATCAAAGAGCTGGAGGAAAGCAGATTTTTTTTTATTATTATTTTTTTAATCTTGACCTTACAGTTGAAATTAACTTTTATGAACATATGCATTTTATATTAAAATACCATAAAAACAAATATTCATCTACTTCCAGAGGAAGGCTTTCCAGCACACAAATTAACAAATGAGACACTAAGAACAAAAGTTTTCCAATGGAATATCATATGTTTTTTCAGTTTGGCCAGAAGGATATGACTAATATTGAGGTGCCAGTGCTGGTAGGGAACCTTCCAACAGCACTGACAGCAAGCCACTTTCATTTGGAGGGAGTATTTTGCTAAAACTCACCACAATGAGATATAGCTTGGTATCACATTCTTTACTGCCAATACTTGCACTGACAGCAAACTGCTTTTGTTTTGAGAAACTATTTCATTAGGAAAGGTCACCACAATTGGCACATTTGATGTCATTACTCCCTCTTTCCAGATTCACTAACAATGCCTGCTGCTTTTTTTCTTCCACATCTATATATATAATTGTTTTTTTTTTTTTTTATTTAGCTACGGGAAATATATCTCTTATAACAGCTCAGAAAATTACTATGTTCTGTAATAAACAATGCAAATCAGAAGTCATCATATATATAACATTATATAACAATATAAACACTACATACCTATGAAATTACAGGTTCAAATAAGAAATATTGTTATTTAAATGTGTTATAAAACACATTTAGCACATTTAAATGTATTATATAATACCAAGCAGGTTGATTATTTTGTTTTATTAGAACTAATGTCACCAAAAGAATGACTTCAATCGGTAAAATAACAGTCAATGGCTCGCTCATCTGAATCACTATTCTCATGTAAATTGAGAATATAACATGCACCAGTTTAAATTATATTAACCAAAACAAATAAGACAAATGGAGAGAAATTGATTTTTTTGCGGGTGGGGGGGGGGGACTTTCTGGAGCTTATTTTTTTAAAACAAACTAAAAATCAAATATTACATATACATGTTCTTAAACATCACATTGTAACTTGGAACTTACTGAAGGACACTGTTAAGTCAAATTTAGCTTTGAACCACACAAAAAAAATTGTTTCTTTAAGTATTTAATGTTATATCCAACGGTATAACTAGAGTAGAGTGTCGAAAATGAAAACGTAAATAATCCGAATGAGCCAGCATTTATTTATTTATTATTTATGTTGGTGCCATAAAATAATCACAGCAAGTACCGGTTATCATGATCATGTTTGCAATTTGAATTTTGATTATATTAAATGGCAATTCCAATAACCGAAAATTGGAAGAATATTATCCACAGGCTATAAAAATGAAGGTATAAAGCACAAACTTGCATTTTTATTACCTTACCAATTAACAAAATTAAATAATATGTGAAAATTAGAAGAAATATTATCCACAGGTTAGCAAAATAAAAATAAATTTATGCTTATGTACATAGCTTAATTAATACACATACAGTACTAACTAAACATAACACTTTGTGATCTGTTATTCAACACACTTTGTAATCTGATATTCTGCACACTTTGTAATGTTATATGGTTTACCAATGATTTTATTCTGAATGTCAAGAAGTATTGTGAACAAAAAGGCAAAATAGGCAAGGTTTTGTTTATCCCAGACCAGTGGTGCATGATCCCAGAGGGTTGCGGAATAAATTAAAGGGGTTGGCACCAATTTTTAAACAAAATTATTTTTTGTGAAGAGACCTTACTACTCGAACGAAGCCTGAGACACAAATGAACCCTACTGTCACTCATTCTGTTAAGGTGGTTACAAATTGATGAATGTGGCATTCTTACTTATTGTCTGCATTGGAAATAGCATTAATTTGCTCACTGGCTATGGACACACAGAAAGCAGCTGACTAGTGCAACTTCTCACCTGCTGAGTAGTACTCAGAAGTACTACTCAATTGCTGAACAGTAATCTCTCTAGCTCTTAATTCATTCTTCCTACAGCAAAAATTCTCAAATTGCCTATATTGCCTACAGGCAAGAGGTTAGAATATGTGGTGGGAGTAAATATAGGTTATATAGCAAGTGTGGTGCACACCACATGCTTTATTTTGCGTCATAATTTGGTGCTTTCGTGTCTGGTTGTGTTTTTCATTCTACTGCTACTTTTTATATTCCACGTTTAATTATTATTATCGTAGTTTTTAAGAAGAAAAAAATATTTTACAATGGACATTTGAGTAATTAGAACAAAATGGCTGAAGAGTGACAACAATAATGTTGCTACAGATACTTCATAAGCTAATGAAATATAGCATGTGAAAATTTGGATACTAACGTTTTTAAGTGTAGTGCAACTACCAATTTCTGGTAGAGAGCCATCATATTCCAAATCAAAAGGAATGAAAAAGAATAGAAAATATCATGAGGAATTTATGAAGTACCGCTTCACTTACATTGTTGTTGATGAGCAACGTCCTGTGTGAGTAATATGTTGCGAAAAACTGGCTAAAGAAAGCGTGAAACGTTAAAAAGACACAAACATATGGAACATCCAGAACTAATGAAAAAACTGAATCTCTTGTTCTCCCAGCTGCAATAAATATGATTTCAATTATGCATGAAAAAAAGGTACAGCACCAATTTAAAAACCATTCCTCTGTCCACAGACACAGTCTCACAGCGTATTACAATTATCGTGGACAACATAAAATTGAATTTATTAAATCGATTAAAAGTCCAATTTTTGCAATCCACAGATATTTCAAATCTTGCTCAACTTATTGTATATGTCAGATACTGCTATGAGTGGATATTTTGGAAGATTTTCTATTTTGCAAAGCTTTATTAAAAGTACAAAAACAGGCGAGAAGATTTTTGATGTTATAAATATTTTCTTTCAAGCAAATAATTTAACGTCAAACAACTGTGCTGTGATTTGTACATATGGTTCAGCTGCATTAACAGGAGAAAATAAATGTTTAAAAGGCAAAGTAAAGGAAATTGCCCCAAATATAGTTTTTAATCATTGCATTATACATAGAGAAGCATTAGCAGCAAAGGAAATGCAAACTGATTTGCACAAAAATTTTGAAAGATGCAGTAAGTGCGATCAACTTTATTAAAAGTAGGAGCTTAAATAGCAGACTTTTCACTATACTTTGTAATGAAATGAGATCCACTTATGAAATGCTTCTTTTATATATGAAAGTGAGGTGATTGTCTTTTAGGCTCCCAGAAGTGCGTACAACCTTACGCAGCACTCTTTAACGAAATCTTACCTAAATCAACCGCGATCACTTCAACCTTTTTTTTTTTTTTTTTAGGTCCTTGCCACTGAAATCCCAGGAAAATAGGTGGCAGGATCTGCCAGAGTATCACTTACTGGTAACACCTGGCTAGCCTCCACATGGCGGGGTATGGGCAAATGTTGGTTTCCAATAGGGTACCGGTGGCCAATAAGCCAGAGGAACAATGGGCACAACATCTTACACAACCCACACACTTTTAAATCTCTGGCTTGACAGTGTTCTGTTTCCGATACAATGTGGCATATGCAGAGATGGGAAAAACTCCAGGTGCCGTTTGACCTGAATATACCTTATATAAGACATTCTGATTTGCTGGCTCACTATTTCCCTGTGTAGCTGTTTGGTACACTCATCAAAGTCATTAGGCCTATAACACACTCCTACTCTCAATTTTGTTTTCCCAGTGCTTATATCATGCTAAACTGACTCAACATTGCACGTCACCAAAGTCAACTGGTTGTACTGCCTTAGATTTAATATAAGGACTGTACTTGTTAAATAGGTCCTCAATATCTCTTACTCTTAATATCCTTAATGCCAACGTGTACAACAATACCACCTTTTGTGTCTTTAAAAGATGATATCTGCTCTATAGATCATCTCCTTTTTCCCCTTGCAAACATACCCCACTGCTATTCCACCTATCCTTCTTGCACAACATATTTCCTGTTTCCCTGATGACAATAGAGTGACCAACAATAACTAGCTCCTGTGGGACTAGCACATTCTCTCTTGAAGATTGCTGCTGAGATGTTAACAGGCCCTTCATTTTAATTCCTTCGAGGGCATCTACTCCACTCTTCTAACTCTCATAAATGCCCATTAGAACACTGTGCCAACTCAGTGTTCTAATGCCCATTAGAACACTGAGTTGGCACCTAATTTCTTCATGCTCTACACGCAATACAATGACATCCCCTGTGGCTGGACCATGTCCTGTTCCAGAAAGGTCTACAAATACTTAGTAACAAGTTGCACATTTTTTTAGGCTGTGATGCATTGGAGAATCGCCACCGGTTCTTCCCTGAGCCACAGCACTCCTGCTATGGCTCATTGCTTTGCAGCTCTAGTCTGGGGAATGATTTTCATTTAAATATAATTTAATTAATTAACAATGAAAATTAATAATATTAATAAATTTAATTGATTAATTGACAATACTACACTAAGCTAATAGATTCTTAAATGCAGCGATACATATTACACTATTTAGTAGTTTTACGTTATATCTTACACTATACTGTAATGATTGCAACGTTAAATTAGTTATATCCTTGATAAAAGTAAAAATTCTTTAGCTAAACACAAAGATATGCCCAACAAGTGTTAGAACCTTCAAGCTAATTATTTATCATAATTAAATCCTACTATTCCTCTGCATTACGTGCTACAACATTCACGCCAAAACACCGATACCATAGCAGTATCAATAGCAAGTCATAACTTACAAAATCACTAGATAAATTAAAAAATAAGCTACTAATTTTGACTATTTAAACTATTTGTAAAACACAATTTAATATGTTAATTAATCAAAAACACTGAAAAAAATTCCAAAAAAACATCCGTTTCTACGAGCACAAAATTCTGTGTCCTGGCACTTATAATCTTCAACTTACATGCTGGGAAGATGAAATGTGCTAGTATCCTTTTCCCACATATCAGTGACATCAAAGATATCTTCGAAAGAACCTTCATTGCTGAAGTTATTTCCCTGAAAGAAAAGAATGTTTAAAATATAAAATTAAATGGTAACAATCATATATACTGAATTATATGTATTAATATTAATATTTAATTAATAAACAAATCATTTAAACAGAAATTAAAGATTTGTGTGCAATGGTAAAAGAGTACATTGAAAGAAAGAGAAGTCTCATTTTATTTCATTAACTTAAAATGACAACAGAAAAATGCATGTTATATTTACTTAATAATCTGACTGATTAAGTAAATGCAGTGAACTGTATGGATAAAATAAAATTTAAATACACAAAATATGCTAAAATTACTAAATGAAAAGTGAGGAAAAAGAAGAAAAAACTCACTACAACAGGTGTATAAACCAACAGTAAAATAATGGGGATTATTCGAGATAAACCATTACCACGATTAATAAGATTGCAAATAACAATTCCACATCCTCTCACCACCCTATTCATAAAATGGTGAAAGGATTTGTTGAATTCAAAGCCATTCACAATTACATAAGGTGATTTCACTGGCAAAACTTCTAGACCAATGGTTGCTAGTTAGTGTGTCTTACTAATTTAATATTAAAAAGAAGCTCTTGCTATTTTTGATACTAAATAAGGTGATTTTGAAATTTTTTCAAATACCTTCTCCTCCATAACATTTCATAACTGCTTTACCCCTTCCATTATCACATTGTGTTTCCCCCCCTATGAAACCTCCCTCTGTCCCTGCACATTTCATCTGATTCAATCTGCACCTCCACCTTATTTTAAGTGGTGTGGCCATACCCATACAATCAGTACCAAGGTAACAAAATACAAAAGTTATAGAACAAATATTGCTTTAGAAATATGTAAGGGTTGAGAATAAAGGTGATACCTGTTAACACCAAACATGGATTTCTGTAAATGATAATTTACAATTATATGTTCCACACAACTGAAGTAAAAAGGATATATAAATGAACTCTATAAAACCTATTATGAAATTATGGTTTACAAGCGATTTAATCATAGACGCCTCTAACTTTCAGAGGGAATCGTTTCTTTTCACACTTCAGAAAAACTACATTACAGATAATGATTTCAAATCCAAGCTTCTGTAAGTTATAGACAGCATGGTACAAATTGCAAACTAAAACTCCATATCATATACCCACAAACAGAGCTCAGCACAGACTAAACTAGTCCTACAACTGCAGAAAGAAAGGAATAGATGAGTCTCTAATTCCTTCCTTTCTGCAGTGGAGAAAATGCAAACAAAGTGTGGTGAATATGTGGAGAACTAAATGTATGTAAGGTACTTGAAGTATATAACATACAGTTTAAATCTGCACACCTTTAGTGGTATCCAAGAACAAAAAATAAATAAACACACAAACATATAAAGTGAGAGAAAAAAAAAAGAGATATAGAAGGTAATAAATAAAAAAAAAATAATAATAATATATATATAATAAGAAGAGATAAATAATTGCAAAATTGACAAATAAAGGAGGTTCCACATAACGGTCTCTCGCCACATGTGAACAGCCAAGAGTGTAAGCAAAATATGTCTTCATTTCTGATGTAAACCACAGCTATAAGGGTAAAAAGCATAAACAAAAATGAGAATAAAATTTTGTGAACAAAATAAAAAAATGGATGTATTTTGAAAATGGCTTATGAAATTTTACAGTCAATACTAAGAAGAAAAGAAATTAAAAACTGGAATCAAAAGAAATTTCTAGAAACATAACTTATTATGTCTAATCCAAGTAAAGGTAAAAAAGATTTAAAAATATAGTAAAAAGCAAGTAGCCTTGGAAAAAATAACTTGCATTATAGAGACACATGAGAAAAAAGTGGCAACTTGACTGTACGCAGGGCAAAACAAAACCAAAACTGAAAAGTGTGTGTTAATGAGATACAAACATAAAGTTATATGACAGTGACAAAAGTTTTGTCAAAAGTAGAAATAAGCAGAAATTAAAAAAAAAAAAAAAAAGATAGAGACATCATACTAAATGTAGTCAAACTATCAAATGTATGCTATAAACACAATGTACAAGCTTGGAGAAAAAAATGCAAAATAAGGTGATACATGACATATAATCAGATAAAATGTGGGACAAATAGATATAAAATATGACAAAGTGTGGAAGTATTATGTATCTGAAAAATTTTGAAATAAATAAAGTTACAAATAAAGTCAAAAAGTGTGAAATTTAGACTGGCACCTGGCAGTAGCGTTCAGGCCAGAAGTCGCAAAAATCACAATGAGATACACAATGCAGGCATGCACACAGACACACAAAAATTAATGAGAAATTTAAAGTTAGTTAATGGATTTTGAAAAAAAAAAAAAAAAAATTTTTATGATTGATTATATTAAGAGATTTACAAAAATGATAATTTAAATAATATAAAAAAAAAAGAATTGCCATTAAGTTTAAGAAATAACTTAAAGGTTGGAAATGGCAATATTGAAGTTATTACATATGATAGCAATTCTAATATTATTTATTCCTTCTTTATATTTTAGTTGTCAAATTACCTAGGTTAAAATCAGATACAAATACTCTAAACCTTTTGGCATATTAGCCTGTGATTACAGATCTGTGGCCATAAACTTCAACCCTGACTACTTTAATAATAATAAAAAATAAATAAAATAAAAAATAAATAAAATAAAAAAAAACTGTATTCGTAGACACCAAGATTACAAATATTTTGTTGATCCTAACTACGGACACGTTATTTCTGGGAATCTAAATATGTGTACCCCATCCAGAACTGAGAGAGAGAGAGATTCATTCTTATAGCTTAAAAGTTAGATTAACATCTAAATTTAAATTTTTGTCACCTTTAAAAAGCAACACCATAGAGAGTATTAATATAGGCATATTACGCAAAAAAGCAAGCTTATTTAGCATCTGCCACAAAAAAAAAAAAAAAAAAACACCTGTTTCACCCATCCATTCACTCCAAATGCTTGTCTAGTTCAGCCTTAAATTTACTTAAGCTGTTAACTTCCACAATGACAGATTGAAGTCTGTTCCAGCAATTGACCACTGGATAAAGGCAAATTTCTGCTCATCTATTCTACAACCATCTTTCTTCAATTTAAATTTATGCCCCCACAGGTGCAGAATCTGAGCAAGATGAAGAATTCCATCAGCATTGAGCCTGCTCAATCCATTCAAGGCCTTATTATTTGCAGAAGTTAAGCCTCTCTGTAACAGCAACTCCTTGTTCCACTCACTAATCTCATTGCCCTTCTCTGTACTCGTTCTAGCAGCTCAACATCTTTCCTAAAATGAGGCCTCCAGACCAGTATGCAGTACTCAAGGTGTGACTTAACTATTGCCTTACACAGGGGGATAATAGCAAAATTCCTATATATATATATATATATATATATATATATATATATATATATATATATATATATATAGGAATTTATTGACAAGACCCCATGAGCTACTCTTGCAGCCTGTCTGCACTGCTTAGAAAACTTCATATCTGACTGCACAATTACTCCCAGGTCTTTTTCATTCTCCACTAACCTGAGTGTAGTAACACAGTTGGTATGTTACTCTGCGGTTACTGCTACCCATATGCAGTACTTTGCATTTGTCAATGTTAAACTTCAGTTGCCACCTCTCAAGTCTATCTGCTATACTCCTCTAGATCCTGTTGCAGTAGCATACCATCCTTACTGTCATTAACAATCCTACCAACCTTCATATTGTCTACAAACGTGGACATTAAGCCTGATATACCTTCATCAACATCATTGGTAAATATAGAAAACAACAATGGGCCTAACACAGATCCTTGGGGAACTCCACTAATAACATTAGGCATGAAGAGCAGTGTCAATTGGTTACCACTCTGTCTTCTCCCAATCAACCGTCCTTTTATCCATTGTGGCAACTTGCCCTTAATGCTGCACTGCTCTTCCATGTAGTCTTCCACGTGCAACAGCTTGAGAAGCTTTCCTAAAATCCAAGTATATGATATGAAAATTATTTTTTGCATCTAGTTCCTTTGTGACCACAGCATAGTATCCAATCAAATTGGTCAGACAAGACTTCCCCTTAACAAACCCATGCTGTGTCTGAACTATAACTGCAGTCTTGTCTAGATGATCCTGCAGTGCTTCTTTATCTGGTGATAAAGAAACACCAATATTTTCCCCGGAATAGAAGTTAAACTAGCAGGTCTGTAATTACTCTTTTCACCTTTTGATCCCCCTTTGTGAAATGGGGATACATTTGCACATCTCCAGTCCATGGGAAACTTCACCCAAGTCCAAGGACATCCTCATAATCATGGCTACAGGCCTGCTTACTTCCTTTGCTGTCTCCTTTAATATAACTGGATAGATCCCGTCCACTTCAGGTGCCTTCCTTATGATTAACTTCAGCAATTTCTCCTCCACTTTGCTCTCAGTTATTACAAAATCATTTAGCTCCCTGCCAGAGTTTGATAACCTTCTCATTCAGTTTGTCAGCTACCTGAGCAGAATCATCAACAATCGACTTCTTAAACTTTTGTTTTACTTTGGAATAAAAACATAATAATACACCCATTGAGGCTTTACAAATTTGGATTAATAATGTTATTTTCAAACTTTTATATCATTTTTCCAAAGTGTGGACTAAATTTACATATAATCCTAAATATTTGTTAGATAGTATGAATCAGAGCTGTACTACTCAATGTTCTATGTTGATAATAATATTAGTAAAATAATAAGAGGAGTTTACCTCAATATAGTGCGTAGAACAACGCACTATATTGAGGTAAACTCCTCTTATTATTTTACTAATCCTAAATATTATAATTTTCTTAAGATCAAACCACAATTACAAGAAATACGTAGATTTTTATTAAATAGTTTTGTTATTACATAGGTAAACAGCCCCCAAAAACTATGCCTTTCTGTGTAAGGCTTTCTATACTGATACAGTAAACAAAGAGCTAAATGATACAAACTGTTGCCTTGCTCCCCTAACATTAACACTAAAAAATTATTAGCTTTAAATAGAAATTAAAACTAAATATTAATAATTTTAAATTTCCCTTTGTTTATTTCATTCCAAATTTCATAACACACCTGTCAAATTCATTACTTCTTGTAAATACAGTTAAGTTCACCTTCTGGAAATTACATTAGAACAGTTACATAAATCTGCCTTGGGTATTTTACCTAACAACAAAATTATTCTTAATTTCCCTGCCTTAAAAACATCAAAATCTAATAAATTACAAGATATTCAAACTTTTGATTTCCATTTACTAGTATAAATCTGGCTTATTTAAAAACAGTTCTTTTAGAAAAATTCCATAAATATAATCATGTTATTGATTGTAACCTCACTTTTGGAATGACGATCAATCTTTGTGTCTTTAATAACTACGTTTTTGATGGTTTCCAGGTCTATCGACAGATCAAGGTATTGCCCCATGGGTAGCCCTACCTCTTGTATTCCTGCAAATCTATATCTTTACTGGTCTGAAATTTTTCTTCCTCCAAACATCCTGTTATTTAGGCATATTGATAACCTTTGCATAATCAATTATTCTAACTTTATTAAGGATTTTTGGCCATTTGTATCCTCAGGAACTTACTCTAGGAAAAACTAATTCCTGCAATAACACCTCTAATTATGAGGACCTCGACATTAGTATTGTTAATTATCATACTTCAGTTGATCTTTACAATAAAAGATTCTGCCAACTTTGAAGGGTTTAATTTTTTCCCATTGGTTTTCCAATATTTCTATAGTATCCACTCTAATGTCATTACTTTCCAATATGTTAGAATTGCTACCATATGTTGTAATTACAATATTGCTATTTCCATCCTTAAATATTTTTTTAACCTTACATGAAATACTTTTCCTTTACCTTATTTAACTATCATTTTCATAAAGCTCTTAATATAATCAAACGATAACATTTTTTTTTTTTTTTTTCCAAAATCCATTAACTTACTGCAGATTTCTCATTGATTTTTATTTATTTATCTATCTATTTTATTGTGTGTGTGTGTGTGTGTGTGTGTGTGTGTGTGTGTGTGTGTGTGTGTGTGTGTGTGTGTGTGTGTGTGTGTATCTCATTGTGATTTTCACACACTTTTGGCTTAATTTGTAACTTCATTTCAAAAATTTTTTAGATACATAATACTTCCACACTGTAATATTCTATCTATTTGGCCCACATTTTATCTGATTATATCTCACTTTATTACCTTATTCTATATTTTTTCTCTTTGGGTTGTACTATTGAATGTATATATATACAGCATACATTCAATAGTTTATGACTAGGTTTAATATGATGTCTCTATGCAATGTTTTTTTTTTTTTTTTTTTTAATTTCCACTTGTTTCTAGTTTTGACAAATCTTTTATCACTAGGCGCATGATTTCAGTTTTGTTTTTGTTTTGCCCCGCATACTTGTATTGAGATAATTATATTTGTAACTCATTGATGCAAGATTTCAGTTTTGGTTTTGTTTTTTCTTTGCTGTTGTTTGGTTTTTAGGAGCATTAGCAACCAAGGCCATATTGCTCCGGGGATATGCGGTGGTCATTCCCTGACCTTTCTGCATCCTCCATATTTGGTGGTCATGGGCTCGAACCCCGGTCTAATCAAGAAGACGTGTGCTACGCACTGCTGCTCCTGTCCACCTGGCTATGGAGGCACCTTTTTCTTTGCCCGGCATATAGTCGTGTTGCCACCTTTTTTTCATGTGTCTCTACAATGCAAGTTTTTTCCAAGGCTACATGTTTTTTCTATGTTTTCAAATCTCTTTACCATTACTTGGCTTAGACTAATAAGTTATGTTTCTAGAAATTTCTGTTGTCGATTCCAGTTTTTAATTTCTTGTCTTTATAGTGTCGACTGTAAAGTTCACAAGCCATTTTTAAAATACCCCCCTTTTTAATCCTTGTAAAAAAAAATTTTTATTTTGCTCACAAAATTTTTATTTTCATTTATTTCAGTAACAATAAATTTTATTCAAATTTTTATTTATGCCTTTTACCCTTACGCCTTAAGGATTACATCAGAAATTAAGACATGTTGCTATTTTCTTACAATCCCGGCCCCTGACATGTGACAATATCCTTACTTTGTCAATTTGTAATTATTTATCTCTTATTATACAGATCAACCATCACTAATCTGGCAGCATTGGGACCTGTGGGGTGCCAGATCACTGGTGGTTATTTTAATATATACAGTTTATCCAACAGCTAACCACTTCCTCCTACCTTTAACATGTTGAAGGCCAAAAAATATTTAGGAAATAATTTGATTTGTAATTATAAAATAAACATTGTAATATAAGTGTTGTCGTTGTTTTGCTTAAAAAAAAAAAAAAAAAAATATATATATATATATAAATGTATTTTTTTTTTTATGTCGCATATATGGGGTCAACTTGGCCAAATATGTTGGTTACTTTATTTCTTGAGAAGCCGTGTCGGCTACATACGTGCGACGCTATTACAGCATACATATGAATGTCATTTGTAATTAGTTTATTGCGAACACTGCAATAAAACTAATTACGATAAAATAAACTCTCAAACATCGCAATAAGTTTATCAGTATTGTTAGAAATTTTGTGAAAACAAGTTCGTTAGCACTGTATTATCCATCATATTGTATTGTGTTTTTCTGCAAGTTTGTACAAGTGTGTTGTAAAAAAATTAAAAAAAAAAAATCTAAAAAGGAATGGCTAAAAGAAAATTACTAAAATAAGAGGAACTGAAAGAAATTGCTGGAATTTACAATTAAGCAGAGTTAAACTTCTCACAGACGCACTGTTGTCGAGTTTTTTCAGAAGTTCAACTTTATCTGTTATGGACAATGTACAGTATTTGCACTTTACACCAAGAGAGGCACTTCCTTTATGTATTGGAACCATGACTGGGGCTAAATATGAGCAAGTTATAATAATAAATACAGAAAACAAGTGGGAATGGCTTGCCAGTGTTAACGAGTTAGCACCAACAGCTGATGCTGCAACCAACGCGACCAAAACAGTAGTAGCAGGTAGGTGCGCCGACCCAGGAAATTTGAAATTACGTTCATGGAAATTATGCCCGAATTAGCGGTGGCCAGATTAGTGATGGTCGACCTGTACTTTTTTTTTTTTTTTATCTTCTATCCCATTTCTATCACTCTCTATATCCCTGAATTCCCCCCCCCCACCTTTCCTCACTTTATTGGGCATGCTCTGCATAATTCAGCATTAGTTGCCTTTTGACTGCACTAGACCACTTTATTTATTTATTTTTTTTTTTCATTTTTCTGCCTTTCTTGTTACCGCTCTCTTGTATTTTATTCAATATATATATGTGTGTGTGTGTGTGTGTGTGTGTGTGTGTGTGTGTGTGTGTGTGTGTGTGTGTGTGTGTGTAGTAAGAAACATTAATACAGGGTCTGCAAAGATGGATATGAGAAGTACACAGTGCCTGAACAAAAAGGGTGTAAAGGACAGCAGAAAAAAAAAATTATTTCTTTTCTCTTCCGATAGTATTAATATAGGAAAAAGGTGAAAGAATGTTAAAATCCTAGTACGATTATGAATTAAGATAATTAATGGCATAATTAACAAGCCAACAGGAAGAAATGGGACTGTGGAAAAGGAAAATAAAATAAATTACAAATGGATATACAAAAATTACAAAGGGGTATAACTGTATTCAGATATGGATGGGCAATTTTAGAAAGAAGGTCTATATAGGGATGGCAAATATGCAAAATCTAATCTGAAGACAGTTAAAAAGAAAAATTGATAATGGCCAGGCATTTCATCAGGGGACAACTCCTGACGATGTATCAGGAACTGCATTTCCAAACTTGTCCAAAGTACAAGAAAAGGAGGAAAATACAAAAGTAAAGCCCCTGTCTTAATACTATCAGACAAGGTGTAGGGACAAGGCATATAATACTATATGACACTGCGTAGGGACAAGGTAGTTCCTACGCATTGTCTCCTGATGAAATGCCTGGCCATGTATCAATTTTTCTTTTTAACTGTCTTCAGATTTTGCATATTTGCCATTCCTATATTCGACCTTCTTTCTAAAATTGCCCACCCATATCTGAATACAGTTATACCCCTTTGTAATTTTTGTATATCCATTTGCAATTTATTTTATTTTCCTTTTCCACAGTCCCATTCTTCCTATTGGCTTGTTAATTATGCCATTAATTATCTTAATTCATAATCGTATTAGGATTTTAACATTCTTTCACCTTTTTCATTACTACTTTATTTCTTTTTTCTGCTATCCTTTACACCCTTTTAGTTCAAGCACTATGTATGCTTCTCATATCCATCTTTGTAGACCCTGTGATTAATGTTTCTTACTACACATTTATATATTCTTTTGCTTTCTTTACTGCTGCTCTGCACATTTTGGAGCATTCGACATACGATGCCTTTCAAAAATTTCTCTATTTTTTCTCATCTGCTTAGTTTGCATATAGAACTTATAATATTATTACTGTGTGTGTGTGTGTGTGTGTGTGGTTTGTAGAATAAATAAAGTCACAGGCACATTTTGGCCCTAGTTGCCCTTGTGCCCAAAAACACCAATACCAATAAACAAAGTGTCTGTGAAAATGGAAATGAAAAGTCCACAAGATGCCAGAACTTAGAGAAGTTTAAGGGATAGTAGAAAGTGCTAGTGAAGTAGTGGTTAAATAGGTGAAAGAATATGAAAAACCTAGTGCAAAAATGAACTGGGACTGAGTTAAAAAAAAAAAAAAAAAAAAAAGAAGGAATATACGAGTAAATAAATAACACTATATTCAGGTATGGGAGGGCAATGTTAGCAAGAGTTCGAATCAGGGGATGGAAATATGCATAATCTGAATATAGTAGATGAAAATATGATACGTAGCCAGGAAATTCATCAGGGGGCTGCGTTTCCAAACTTATCTGTAGTATTAGAAAAAAGAGGGACAGATATGCAGCCTTTTATCGTAATACTAGTAGACAAGCTAGTCCCTAAGCAGTGTAAAACATGTAAATTAAAATAAATACAAATATATAGAGATTTACAAAAGCGTAATGTGGAGGATAATACAAATATATGTGAAGTGCATGAAAAAGTGACAAGCAAATGGTATAGGGAATGGTAAATTCTAGGGGAAGGGAAGAGGAGAAAAGATGTTCAAAAGGCAGCAAAAATAGCGATAGGATTTGGGATAGATGGAGCGTTCGTATCACCCTCGTATTGCACTAATAGTTTTATGAATGGGGAAAAAAATAGAAAAAGACAGTATAAAGGAAAAAAAAGCATAGAAAAAGTCATTAAAAATACTGAACTTACTGGGTGTGTAAGGCCCAACCTTTAGGAAAGGGTTCTGGCATAAGCAAGCATTAGTAAAAATGGGTGTTAATATAGTAGATGAAAATATGATACATAGCCGCCAGGAAATTCATCAGGGGACTAAAATACACATATAATACTATAAGCTTGTAGGGAAGAAGGGAAATTGAAACCAAAACTAAAAGTTACCTGGAGTCATTAAGTAGAGCACAGGAGTGACGTACACAGCCAGGAAGTGAAAGGGAGAAACAATGTAAGTCGCCGAGTTTTAAAGATTTAGAGAAAACAGATAGGGATGATCTCTATCATTGAAAAAAAAATTTTTGGGAAAGGTGGTCTGAAAAATAAAAGCAGATTAAACAAAATAAAATAAATAGTACACATCTGACAGGCCAGCATTCCCCACTCATACTCTATCTACTTAAATAATAGGTGTGCTTAAATAGTCAGGTGTAGTAACAATGGAAAAAATTAAGTGCCTGAAAAATAAAAGTAAATTACATCAAAATTTTAAAATAAAATTATATAAATAGTACTTAATGCTGTAGGTCCTAAGATTTTAACTATGTCATCAAGGGCCAGCAACCAAAACCAAAGTAAACACAGCAGTAAGCAAGCCTCTGTTTCTGTTATGTATATGTAGCAGACAAAAAAAAAAAAAAAAAAAAAAAAAAAAAACACGAGCAGACATATTGTAGTGTTAGGACCTACTGCATGAAGTGCCATTTATATAATTTCATTTAATTTTATTTAAAAATTTTATGTAATCTGCTTTTATTTTTCAGGCACTTAATATTTTCCATTGTTACTACACCTGACAGGTCAGCACCCCTACCCATATACTTATCTAATCTATTTGCTATATTTCATTATGGTTGCTGGGCATTTCTGCTATTACTAGCAGTGTTCCAGCTCCATAATCCACTATCTACACATTAAAAAAGTTTTCCTCCTAGTGATATTTATTCAAGCCAATGGGAGAAGAAGACAGGGCAATTACGTCACTACGACTGCAATTAATTATTGACAACTGCCTTCATAATGTTCACCAACGTTGTGCACATGATTCACTATCTAACGTTTGATGTTCCATTGTAATGTTTTTTACATACAGTCCATTCCAGTTATTTGGGACACATCGGGACTAGTGCATTTTGGCCCGATTAAGCGGCTGCCCCAATTATCTGAAGTTTCATGTAAATAGTTAAAAATACATTGTACCCCCCCTTTTTTACAAGTGGTTCACTGTACAATCAAATCACGTTACGACGAACTCAACATAGCAAAGTACCGTTCACTATATGATGTGCAGTAAGTGCCACGTTTGTGAATTGAATTTTAATTCTATTAAAGAGCGATTCTAATTAGTGAAAATACGAGGAATATTATCCACAGGCTATAAAAGAAAAGATATATTAAGCACAAATTTACCCTTTATTACCTTACCAATTAAAACATTAAATGATACGTGAAAATCAGAAGAATATACGTGATAATTGGAATAATTAATACGTACTGTAATAAGTACATACTAACTAGTTGACATTTTTGTTACTGACATTTGTGGGTGGGGGTTAAAATTTAAAACAGTAAAAAGATAAGCAATCAATAACAAAGAACACAATACGCGCAAGTGAGAACGGAGTAACGAGTTACAAAGCTTTAAAAATAGGAATGAAGAGAAGATCTGAAAATTTATTTTTTTATATGATTGAAGATTTCATGGAAGTGTAAACATTTCACCATAATAACCCACAGAATTCCAGTTGTCGGTGTTATTGCAAATTCAGTAAGATCGAGTTTACTGTCCGTTTATGATAGATTTCACTAACAGAAAAGCCAAATAAACAGGTGACTGCTGATTGTTTTATGGTTGTGACCTCCAGAATTTCGACCGAACCACGTGGTACCGTCGGAGACAATCGTAGGGTAATCTCCAGTGCTGCAGTCTCCTGCCCCGATTAACGGCATGCTGTCCCAATTAAGCAAAGTAAACCCTGGCTATTTTCTCGATTGGTTTCTGTTTTTTAAGATTTGCCCCAAAATAAATGGCTGCCCCGATTGACCAGTGGCCCAAATAACCAGAATCCACTGTATTAATGAATATTCTATATTTGTAAATACTGTAGTTTAGTATTTTGTAAATATATTAAATATTTGTATAGTTTGTGTAAATATTTCAGTTAAATATTTAAGTCCTGCTGTTTTGTATGCAACAATATTCCTCATGTATTATGGAATCCAAAGCAAAAGGCCTTTTCCTAAGTGATCTATGTAAATGCAGGTAAATAATTACATTGTGATATTGGCTGAAGTCCAGCATAGTATACACTGGCAGGTCCTTCAATGGAAGCGAGGAAGACTGCGATAATTGACAGGTGAAGGCACCTACCTCCCTTTTCTGATTTTTTGTGTCATTGAGTAGGAGGAGGAACTAAGCTTAGGTAGGGTGTTTATCTCTCCATTTTAAAAATGGGAAAATGAGTTCTCGATTAAAACAAGCGGCAAATGTGGGGAAAAACACCCTAAGCATATCAATCTAGGAGGACAGTGGGTGGGAAGAGCAGTGATATCTGCCAATCACTGCTTTGTCCCTGTCCATTTGTCAAAATATGGGAGTCACAACTCTTTAATCACTGCTTTCCCACTGTTTTGCTTACCAGCATGTTGGAGGGTGTACACCATTCTGGAGATTTTCCGTGATATTTATTCGACTTGGAGAATGCCGCGCACTACATATGAACAGTTAAATAATTACATAGGTCATTTCCTGATTAGATATCAACCAGTGCATTTCAACAGGTGTGTCTTTTTTGTAGAAAAGATTTGACTTAGCATTAGCAAGTGCACATGATGCAAGAAAGCAAGCTTATATAGCATCAGGCAAAAAAAAAAAAAAAACCCACACACACACACCCATCTCATCTCACCCATCCACTCACTCAAAATGGTTGTCTAGTTCTCCTTGAATCTGTTTAAGCTATCAACTTCTACAACGACAGATGGAAGTTTGTTCCAGCAATAACTACCCATTGGCTAAAGGCAAACTTCTGCACATCTATCCTACAACTGTTTCCTCAATTTGAATTTATGCCCTCTCATGTGATTATTCTGAGCAAGAGGACACATCCCATCAGCATTGAGATTATACACCTCAATTAGATCATCTTGAAGGTGCCTAGTCTCCAGACACAGTAATTTGCAAAACTTAAGCCTTTCTTCATAAGAGCAACACTTTGTTCCATTTACTAATCTTGTTGCCCTTCTCTGTACTCATTCCAACAGCTCTACATCCTTCTTAAAATGAGGCCTCCAGACCTGTATACAATACTTAAGGTGTGGCCTGACCATTGCCTTATACAAGGGGATAATCACCTCCTTATCCCTGCTAGAAAAATTCCTGTATGTCATTGATAAGACACCATGAGCTACACTTGCAGTAGCTCATGGTGTCTTATAGTATACACTGGCAGGTGCTTCAATGGAAGCGAGGAAGATGGCAATAATTGACAGGTGAATGCACCTACCTCCCTTTTCTGATTTTTTGTGTCGTCAAGGAGGAGGAACTAAGCTTAGGTAGGGTGTTTATCTCTCCATCCCACTGCCGTACTTTTCACTCTCTACCACTGTCAGTGGAGTACCACACAGTTGATACATTACTCTGCGGTTACTACTTCCCATATGCAGTACTTTACATTTGTCAATGTTAACTTCAGTTGCCACCTCTCAAGCCCATCTGCTCAAATTTTCTAGATCCTATTGCAGCAGTGTACAGTCATTAGTGTCATTTACAACCCTGCTGACCTTCGTATCATCTGCAAACTTTGACATTAAGCATGATATACCATCATGAATATCATTAATGAATACAGAAAATAACAATGGACCCAACACTGAACCCTGGGTCCTGACTCCACTAATAACATTAGTCCACAAAGAGCAGTGTCCATTGATTACCACTCTCTGTCTTCTCCCACTCAACCATCCCTTTATCCATAGCAGCAATTTGCCTCCAATGCCACACTGCTCCAATTTGTGCAGCAGTCTTCCATGTGCAACAGTATCAAAAGCCTTTCTAAGATGCAAATATATGATATCAAAATTATTCTTTGCATCCAGTTCCTTTGTAACTATATCACAGTATCCAATCAAATTGGTCAGACAAGACTTCCCATTAACAAACCCATGCTGTGTCCGAGCTATAACTGAAGTCTTGTCTAGATGATCCTGCAATGCTTCTTTAACCAGGGATTCCATTAATTTCCCTGGAACATTTTCGTAAAATTCCCTGGAATTTTACGTAGAAAAGCATGTGCGGAATGGACGAGCAAAGCAAGCAGGGGGTGAAACCCCCTAGTAATATATATATATTTTTTGTTCTCTTTTTAGGCATTCCATTTTATCACTACAACCTATTTTATATATATATGAAATACGAAATATAATAATAGGTTAAAACAAAGTAGCAGTGGAAAGATAATAAAAATAAAAAATTAAATAAGATATGACAAATGTACCCAAGCGTGCAAAGCAGCAGCAAAGGATGGAAAAATTTTATAATATACAAGGTTGAATTAATAAGCCAGTTAAGTGTGAAGATAAGTGGAAATTATACAAAATGCCAAAAGCTTTTGGCATTTTGATAGGATAGCATTTTGGATAGGAAAAGGATAGCAGAAATATGAAATATTGTAGGTGTGAAAAAGAATGTGAATATCCTATATTTTATAATGAATTAAGTAAAATTATAGGCTGAATTGTAAAGCCAATTAGAGAGGAGGGACCTGTAAAATAATAATAATAAAGTCAAAATGATTAAATTAATAAAAGGAATAGTAGCCAGCATCAGATATGGGTGGGCCAATTTGGCTGTAAGTTGAAAAAAGGGGATAGAGCAAAAATGCAATCAAATCTGATGTTAGCAAAAGTAAATATTGATACATGATCAGGTATTTCATCAGGGGACTACACCTGATCATGCATCAAGGACTACATTTCTAAACAAATTTCTGAATAAATAAATACTTGTTCATATCTATGGAAGAGAAGTAAATTTAAGAATAAACCGAGTGGGATCAAAAAAGGGCAGCAGTATAACTCTCACAAAATATGGACAAGGTAGTCCCAACACAGTGTATGTTATATAAAATAATTTAAGGTGAATTAAAGTAGAAATAAAAATTAAAAATGAGGTGTTTACATCGTAAAAAAAAAAAAGTTTATAATAAATTAACAACAGATAAAATTTATGTAGAAAATGCAAATAGAAGTTTGGTGAATAAAATTTGGTAGAATTGTAAGTAGAAATTTGGTATAATTTGTAAGTAGAATTTAGTAGAGTATGTAAATAGAATCTGTGCAAGCAAATTGGTATAAGGCTAGAGAGTGAATTGAGGATAGGGGAGAAATAAAAGCATATCTAAATAAAAAAAAAGGTGAAGACAGCAAGAGATTAAGGATAGTAGGACCGTTCGTATCACCCTCGTCTTCCACTAATAGCTTTACGAAAGGAAAAAGTAGAAGTAGAAAGTATAAGGATAAAAAGTTAAAAAAAGATATTAAAAGTGCTGGTTAGCTAAGGATCGTAAAACCCATCCTCTCAGTAATCCTATATTGACAAGTCCAGTATTTCAAGAAGCCTTGGCAGCCACTTTATTTCATAAAATGGCTACCAATGGTTGACAAAGCATGTAAAAAGGAGTATATAGAATGAATGTAGGCCAAAATTAATAGATTTAAGACCAAATGGCACAGCCACCGTGTATCAAAAACTATGGAGCCAGTATAAGTAATGCCTTATTAAAGTACACAAAAATAATTTAAAATCCAAGTTAGAATTGTTTACATACTTCAAAATGAACAGTTAGTAACACGCAATAAGTAACATGAAATCCATAGCTGGAAAGGATAGAAATGACTTAAAAGTTAAACGTTCAAGAATAATTGTCTGTAGTCCAAATGGTAGGGGTATATTACAATAAATGTTTGAAGAGTGTATAAGGGAGGCCTCATTACAGTAAATAAAAATTATATTGAAGATTCCAGATAAAAATATTCAATTAATTGGAAGTGAACAGGTATAGAAGAAAATTCCAGTAATAATAAATATATCCAATGGCAGTAGAGTGGTGAACATAACCAAAGAGGCTCAAATAAAGAAATCCAGTGTATAAGTTGATTGAAGATCAAATGTTAGAGTTATTATGAAATACAAACATTTTAAAATCCAATTTAGAATTGTTCACATATATCAAGCTGAAAGGTATGGAGGTTGTATAAGTAGAGCTTTATTAAAGTATACAAATAAATATTAGAAATCCAAGTTAGAACTGTCCAGAGTAATATAAAATCATTAGCTGGAAAAGGATAAAAAGAATGTATAAGTGAAGAGTTACTATAGTAAGTGAAAATTATACTGAAGCTTCAAGATAAAGCTATTCATCTAACTGAAAGTGGACAGGTGCAAAAGATAATTCCACTAATGATAAAGAAATCCAATGGTGACAGAGGTGAACAGATCCTCATGTGGTCCAGCAGTGATATGCAGTATAAATGTTGGGTAATAAAAGGTCATGAACACCATAAAATTCTTAGGTAATAATGCTGGCAAGAACAGATTGGTATTCAAAAGGAAGAGTAGTATAAGCTATGCTGGAGATTTAAGATGATAAAGTGACAAGAGTAACTTTGGAGTAGAATTCAGTGGAATTCATTTTTTTTTTTTTTTTTTTTTTAATGAAAACCCCAAATGCAAGAAGTGTTAGAACCTATAGTACTTAGTACTCTGCATGGATTGGAGATTCAGAAGATATTTCTTGACATTAGACTTGAAATTCTGCAGTTTAAATTCTGTAGACTTTATTTTCAGGAAATACATAAGGAAGGTTGTTCCAGAAAACAGCAGTTGAATGAATAAACGGGTGATGAAAAGTTGGTTCTGTAAGTTTGAAGGTGGACAGCAAATGGATGTTGGCTGGTGGCGGCACATGTTCGGACTGTTTTGAAAGAGAGAGCGAGAACTCTTTCTAAAATTGCTACAATTGATATAAGGATGGTTGAGTGGGAGAAGACAGAGGGTGGTAATCAATGGATGCTGCTCTTTGTGGACTAATGTTATTAGTGGAGTCCCACAGGGTTCGGTGTTCGGTCCACTGTTGTTTTGTATATTTATCAATGATATTGATGAAGGTATATCAGGCTTAGTGTCGAAGTTTGCAGATGATACAAAGGTAGACAGGGTTGTTAATGACAGTAATGGCAGTGTGCTACTGCAACATGATCTAGAAAATTTGGGCAGATGGGCTAAGAAGTAGCAACTGAAGTTTAACCTTCACAAATGCAAAGTAATCCCAGAGAAACGTACCAACTGTGTGGTACTAAACTTAAGGTGGTAGAAAATGAAAAAGACCTGGGAGTAATTGTGCAGTCAGATATGAAGTTTTCTGAGCAATGCAGACAGGCTGCCAGGGAAGGTCATGGGGTTTTGTCAATGATATATAAGAATTTTGCTAGCAGGGAAAAGGAAGTGATTGTCCCTCTGTATAAGGCAATGGTCAGGCCACGCCGCGAGTACTGCGTACAGGTCTGGAGGCCTCATTTTAGGAAGGATGTAGATTTACTTGAGCATGTACAGAGAAGGGCAACAAGATTTGCAAGGGGAATGAACGGATCCTCTTACCAAGAGAGGCTTAAGTTCTGCAAATTGCAGTGGCTGGAGACTAGGCACCTGTGTGGTGATTTGATTGAGGTGTATAAGGCCTTGAATGGAATGAGCACACTGAATTCTAATGGGATCCTTCCACTTGTTCAGATTATGAACCTAAGGGTGCATAAATTCAAATTAAGAAAAGACAGATGTAGAATAGACGAGTGGAAATTTGCCTTTAGCCAGCGGGTGGTTAATTGCTGGAACAAACTTCTGTCGTTATGGAAGTTGATAGGTTAAATAAATTTAAGGAGGAACTGGACAGGCATTTGGAGGGAATGGTGTATTTTTTTATTTTTTGGCTGATGCTGCATAAGCTCATACACACTTGCTTTCTTGCATCACATGCCACCACTACTACTACTAGATAAAAAAAACATTACCACGCACTACTCGCGTGTCAAATACGATTCTTCCCTTTATTTTTTAAAATGTTGCATATTGTTTGGTCACCAACATTATAAGGGTTCACTAAAGATTTAATGAATGCACTGTTTTCAAACTTTTGAAAAATTTCAAGTTTTTGTTTAATTGAAAGTGCAACTCTTGCATTTACCCACCATTTTCACAATTTCTAAAAAAATATATATATATTTACTAAAAAAAAAAATTTGTTTATACCTATTCTAGTTATTACTTGAATTTATGATTTCTGATTGTGTTTTTTTTTTTTTTTTTCTCTCTCTCTCTCTCTTTAATTTGGAGTCTTGAAGTGTCCCGCATAATCTGAAAGTCTGTTGTATTTAATTTTAAGTTAAATTATATTTAACTTAATGCTTCTGATAACAAAGTTGGGCAACTTGCTATCAATTAATTCTGTTTGGGACTAGCAGACCTGACTGCCATAAGAAAACATGTTTTAGCCTTAGGAATCATGACAGAAAGTCAGCTAGCCACCAAACTTAGTCTGCAATTTACAAAATTTATTTGTTAAGTTGTAGAGCTTCTGCCATGAGGGTATTAAATATTTGAAGTTGTAATACTTCATTGCATCATATCAATATACAAATCACCTTGATGGCACACTGTGTACACTTGCACTAATGCTATTTTTTTTCCATATATATAAACCAGCTTAGGGTAAATTTTAGGGGTATAACTTACAGTAAAGTTTTGCTTTGACCAGATCAACATGTTTTAGCACTTAGTGCGTAATGTCTTTGCACTTTTGGCAAAGACAATACACACTGAGTGCTAAAACATGGGGGTTACACCCAGTGATGGGTACTGGTACTGGTGATATTTTCTCTTTTGACAACAATAATCAGAAGCTGAAACTGCATTGTTTATTTATTTTTTTAAAATATATAACTTCAATTATATTAGTTTTTAATAAACTTTAAGCTCTTTTATTAATCTTTATTGCTTTCTAAGAAAATATTCAACTTTTTTTTATTTAAATTTTTAATGTAATTTCACTATTCTTTGTGAAAAGAAGACGAAGAAAAATGTTTTTTTGGTTCCAACTCCATTACAACAGAGGAGTCAAGTTGAGTCAAAAAGATGGACGGATTTGCCTTCATAAATCTGGTGAGTTGGCAGCCAAATATGCATATCTGTTTGTTAACATAAAGCAAAATTTCTATTCAATTAATGATTATTCAATAACATTTACTTGAAATAGGTCTTTCATTCTATCCAGTCTTCTATAAAATTCTAAAACTGACCAGAATGTTGCAATCCCATAGTCATATTTTTGAACCTTTATCATTTCTTCTAAGCCATTATCAGTGAGCATGTGACAATAACTGAATGCCTGGAAGAAAATTTTGCCATTTAGAAAAACAGAAATGTAAAAACTTAAGCAAAACTTATTCTAATTATGTTAGTGTTTTTGTTAAACAGAGATTTAAACCACTACAATAAAAAAAACAAAAATAGACAAAAATCGGTGTGGCGGACTGATCTTACGATCGATTCCTTTGCGGCGATTTGTTTAGCATTCAAAATGCAGTGATTCCCTGACCATTATTGGCCTTGTGGTCGTCTGTCGAGATGGGGCATAATGGTCAGTCTATTTTTGTTTTGTTTTATTGTACTGGTTTAAATCTCTGTTTGGTGATATTTCACATAAATTTGGACCTGGTGCCCGTCAGAGGGGGGGCACCGTTAAATTTCTATTTAATTGGCTTTTAAATTTTAAAGAATTATTATTCATACACTTAGATTTTCTAAATTAATTTAGAGTTTCTGCTGCAATATTTTTACTCTTGTTACCCCTCTTCCTTCCCTGCTTGATTTGAATTTAGGTTTAATTTCACCTTTTTGCTCTCGTCAGGCCATACTGCTGGCATTATTTTATTTTTATCCTTATTCTAATTTATATGGTTATATTTCAAGCATCATGTAGAGGAATATGCTTTTTGCTGCCTCTGATGTATGCAGTACTGTCCTTTTTATTATTTTATATTATGAAATATTCCATTTTCCAACATTATATAATATATGTATAATTGTGTATATATATATATATATATATATATATATATAAAAAATAAAAATTCCTCTTCCTTATTTATTACTGCTATCTCTGTTTCTACAACAAACCCGCCTTTCACATGTATTTTCTGAAAATGAATCGTTGTGTCAGATGGGGCACGTTAGCATTTGCATTAGTGGAGACACATGCAAGAAAACAATCTTATGCAGCATCCGCCAAAAAAAAAAAAAAAAAAAAACTATCCCATTTCGCCCCTCCATTCTTTCCAAATACCTATCCAGCCCAGCATTAAATTTATTTAGGCTATCAACTTCCACAACAAAGGATGGAAGTCTGTTCCACCAACCAACTATCTATCCTACATCTGTCTTTCCTCAATTTGAATTTATGTCCTCTCAGGCGATTATTCTGAGCAAGAGGAAGAATCCCATCAGCATTGCGCATGCTCAAACAATTCAAAGCTTTATACACCTCAATCAGATCACTTGCAGGTGCCTAGTCTCCAGACACTAATTTTCAAAACTTAAGCCTTTCTTCGTAAGAGCAACCCTTTGTTCCATTCACTAATCTTGTTGCCCTTCTCTGTACTCATTCCAACAGCTCTATATCCTTCTTAAAATGAGGCCTACAGACCTGTATACGGTACTCAAGGTGTGGCCTGACCATTGTCTTATACAAGGGGGATAATCACCTCCTTATCCTTGTTAGAAAAATTCCTGTATATCATTGACAAGACACCATGAGCTACTCTTGCAGACAGTCCGCACTGCTCAGAAAACTTCGTATCTGCTGGCACAATTACCCCCAGGTCCTTTTCGTTCTCTACCAGTGTAGTACCACAGTGTAGTAATACTGTCAGTGTAGTACCACAGAGTTGATACGTTACACTGGGGATACTGCTTTCCATACGTAGTACTTTACATTTGTCAATGTTAAACTTCATTTGCCACCTCTCAGCCCATCTGCTCAACTTTTCTAGATCCTGTTGCAGCAGTGTACTGTCATTAGTGTTATTAACAACCCTGCCAACCTTCGTATCATCTGCAAACTTGAACATTAAGCTTGATATACCTTCATCAATATCATTTATAAATTCAGAAAACAACAATAGACCCAACACTGAACCCTGACAGACTACACTAAGTAGTAATCAATGGACACTGCTAATCGTGAACATTAGTCCACGATGAGCAGTGTCCACTGATTACCACTCTGTCTTCTCCCACTCAACCATCCCTTTATCCATAGCAGCAATTTGCCTCCAATGCCACACTGCTCCAATTTGTTCAGCACTCTTCCATGTGCAACAGTATCAAAAGCCTTTCTAAGATCCAAATATATAATATCAAAGTTATTACCTGCATCCAGTTCCTTTGTGACCACATCATAGTATCCAATCAAGTTGATCAGGCAAGACTTTCCCTTAACAAAACCATGCTGTGTCCGAGCTATAACTGAAGTCTTGTCTACATGATCCTTCAGTGCTTCCATTAAATTTCCTGGAACAGAAGTTAAATTAACATGTCTATAATTAGTTGTGTCACCCTTTGATCCTCCTTAGTGAATTGGGGTCACATTTGCACATCTCCAGTTCATGGGTACCTCCCCTGAGTCAAAAGAAGCTCTCATAATTATGGCTAAGGGTTTGCTTACTTCCTTTTCTGCCTCCTTTAATATAACTGGATAGATCCCATCCACCCGGGTGGCTTTTAGATCCCATCCACCCGAGTGGCTTTTTTATGTCTATCTTAAACAATCTCTTCCATTTTCCTCTTAATTATTACAAAATCAAGCTCGCTGCCAGAGTTCAATTCACCTCTGGCGTTCCCCTTTCTAAATACTCCTCGTGTGCGAATGTAGATGCAAAATACTTATTTAGTTCGTTAACTACCTGAGCAAGATCATCAACAGTTGAACCATCAATATCCAGTGGACCAATCTGATTCATCCCTTTCCTTCTAGAGTTTACATAGGTAAAGAACTCTTTGCTGTTTTTCTTTGCATCCTTTTCCAAAGATTTCTCTTAATCTGCCTTCGTCTGCCTAACCTCCTTTGTAACTTGGTTACAGATCAACTTATATCTGTCATAGGTTTCCATGTCACCCATTAATTTATATGTATCCCATCCATTTTTCTTCTTTGCCATATGTCTCATTAGTTCTTCTGACATCCATTTAGGCCTAAACCTTGAACAATATTTCTTAGTTGGTATGTAAAGCCTAGTAGCTTCCAAGATAAGTTCTTTGAATGCTTCCCATTTTGAATTTGTTGTTGGTAACATCAGTTGGTCCCACTGTATAGAATTTAAATACTGTCTGAGACCACCGTAGTCACCCTTATGAAAGCAAAAACCCTTCTCTTTACCTTGATGGTAGTTACCTCTTTGAGTAAATCCCACTTCAGCACACTGTGATCACTGCCACCTAGTGGTTCCTTTTTCTGCAGATTCTTAATACATTAAGAATCACTACTGATAATCAGATCAAGAGTATTACTCCCTCTAGTTGCCTCTCGAACATGCTGATGGAGAAAACAATCATCTAATAAATCCAGAAAAGCATTGGTAGTGTGTGAATGACCAACCCACAAATTCCAGTCAATATCCGGGAAATTAAAATCCCCCATTATAAGCCTCTCTTATTTACTGGCCCGCTATTTCCCTGTACAGTTTCTTATTATACTCATCAGAGTCATTAGGCCTATAACACACTCCTACTCTCAATTTTGATCTCCCAATGCTTATGTCAACATCAAACTGACTCGACACTGCACTGTCCAGTGATGTCGACTGGCTTCACTTCCTTGGATTTTGTTTGTTTCTTATCTAATAGCATAACTCCTTCTCTCTTCCTATCCTGTCTATCCTTCCTGTACACATTGTACTCCCCCAAATGCCAGGTCTGCATTAGTTATATCTGTGTGAAACTACTCTGATATCCCAACAATATCTGCCTTTGATGTTTTGAGCAATACTTCAAATTCATCAAATTTATTTACCAAACTCCTAGCATTGGTGTATATGCAAGTATACGTGCACCTGCTCCTATTCTTAGCTACCCTAACACAACCCATGTGTTTGCTTGTATCACAACGACTCCCAGCAGTCTCTGAAATACCCTGCATCTTGTTTTCCAGGCTGCTGTTCATTCCAATAGAAACTGTGCAAGAATCGCTTTCACCTCTGCCAGTGGCTACTGTTAATCTATTAGTCCTTGTATCCCCCCCCCCAAGGTAGCAGTTTTCTAACCCACCTAACACTGCCTCGATAGGATCAGAAAATATTCTTGCACCCTTTCTATTTAAGTGTATCCCATCCCTGTAGATGAAGTCTCTCAAGTAGATGAAGTTAACAAGTAGAGACCAGGCTGAAAAAAATATTCTACCCCTTGAGCCTTGCACAATCCTTCCAGGGCCGAATTGATCGACAAGACTCTCATCATATACTCCCTCCTATTGTGTCTGGGCAGAATTGCAGACACTTTCAAATTCAATCCTAATTCCCGGCTTTTTTTTCAACAGTGAATTGTACTTGTTAAGTAATTCCACCAGTCTCCTACTCCTTATATCATTAGTGCCGACGTGTACAACAATATCACCTTTTGTGCCCTAAAAAGATCATATCTGCTTTATGTCATCAACCTTTGCCCCTGGCAGACATACTCTGGTCCTATCCTATTCCATCTATCCTTTTTACATACCATGTTCCCCGTTTCCCTGACAATAGAGTTACCAAGAACTACTAGTTCCTGTGGAATCAGCACATTCTGCCTGGAGGGTTGCCGTTGTGTTACATGATGATCAAGTGCAAGTCTGGCGTTGATGTAGGCAGCTGAGAGCTTGATGGGCGCCTCAATTTAGATCCTTCGAGGGCATCCACCCTGTCCTTCAAGCCCTCATATAGGTCCATAACAATGCTGGGTTGTTGCTTCATTTCCTCACACTCCTTACATCGCGCACACACAAAGACATCCCCCTTGGCAATGTCATGTCCCGTACCTAATGGTTAATAAGAAATACTAACTTAATTGTAATACCTATTATATTTTATGGTATATTCGTATGTTATTTAGGAATGTAAACAATTCTGTCTTATTAGGGTCATCCATATTCCAGTGTGACCAAACTTTCTGGTGTAAAGTGGTTTCTCCATCAAGAAAATGCCAGTCCCATATAGCTAATATTCTTCAGCCAGTGATCACTGCCATAGGTGCCAAGGTCCTACCGCATACCCCTTATTCACCGGACTTAGCCCAGTCTTTCTTTCTGTTTCCTCATCTAAAGAAAGCTCTGAAAGGCATATGTTTTGCATCTGACACAATGATGCTTCCAGAGCCACAAGGTAAGCACTTCACAGTCTTTCAAAAAATGGCTTGCAAGAAGCATCATTTAATGCATGAGTACGAAGGTTGCAAAAGTGTGGTAAGTTCAAGTGAGAGCATTTCGAGAAAAAGAAATCCACAGAAGATTCAGGTGATGACAATTAAGATAAGATCTTGCACCAGTCTGCAAATTAAATGATCACCTCTTGTGGTTTTGGCAGGGCCAGAAAGTTTCATCACTGCTTATCCATGGAACAAGTCTCCTATGCTTAGCCTTTTCAAAATTAACTTTGGATTTATTAACAGTAACTCATTTACAACTGTTAAGTGTTTTAGTGTATATAGAACATCACACTGTATACATGAATTGGGATACATTATATTCTTATCTTAAACAGCCTTTGTATATCTTCTGGTGAAAAATGGCTTAGGGAAAAATGGGAGTTCAGGGCAAAATAAGGAATAAAGGATTTGTAAAGTTGAGAGAACAATATGGGTAATGTACAAAAAATGTGAGAATGAGGTAAAGATATTTCAAGCCACAGGAGTTTATAAAAAAAGAGATTCCAGATTAGGAAATCTCTGACAAGGAATATTAGAACAAACTTATGCACAAGTACCACTTTTGAAGGAGAAACAAATCATGGAATAAATAATTGGAAAAAATTAGATGAGTTGTGGTTCAAGAAACTGATAATTGAGATTCTGTCATAAAATAAGTGGGGCTTTAGAGATTGTGGATAGGACTTGCCATTAATATTAGACATGAGACCATATATATATTTGTAAAATGAATTAGAAGTTTTTTGAAGATTTGGATCTGTTCACAGATAATTTTGTTACCATTAGCTTGGATATTCATGTTGTATCGATGTAGATGAGGTAAAATTTGAGGGCAGGAGCATATTTTATGGATTGATGATATTTTTAGATCTGGTGTACATACAGAAAGAGCTATTAATATTGGTGTAAATAAACTATAGTTTACCCATAAGTTTAACTACATAAGTAGTGTAAAGGCATCGCTTGATTTTATCTCATTGTGGCTACCTTCAACAACAAGATACCAGGTATTGCACTACTTCGAATAAACAATGTCTCTCTATGTTTGTTCGTTTGTTATTTGGTTTTTAGGAGCATTAGCAACTAAGGCCATATTGCTCCGGGATATGCGGTGGTCATTCCCTGACCTTTCTGCATCCTCCATATTTGGTGGTGACGGGCTCGAACCCCGGTCTAGTCAAGAAGCGTGTGCTATGCACTGCTGCTCCTTCCCACCTGGCTACGGAGGCACCCTATAATGTCTCTCTAATACAGGAGACTACTGTTATTTAATCTGTGGGCACCACCACCACCCAGACGGCACCATTTCGGAGCAACTGACTCACTCATCGGTGGGCAGGCAGGTACCCAGGTAATGAAAACATGCAATCATAGCTGCGAAGTTAATTCCACAATATGAGAGATGCCAAGTGGTGTAAGCAATTTTTTGTCTTCAAAATACAGCAAGAGCATACCAAACTTCTTGCCATAACATGGCCTTGGCAATTTGCTTGGAGTGTGCCCTTGTTTTCATCTTTGTCCTTGGCAAACATTAATGAATTAGGCTAATACCATATATACCAAGCAAATCTAAAATTACCACAAAAAATGATATTCTGAACATTCATTTATTATTGCAATTATTATTTGATAATATCCATATTTAGTTAATAGACTAGCTAAATTCACTGGTATATAGGAGGGCAAATTGGGAAGTAAGATCTCCAATGCTGGAATTTAAAAACAGATGTGGCAGGGAAATTTAACTATGATCATTTGTGAAATCTTTGCGACATACTACAAGAGAATAAATAACACTTATAAAAATTTTGCTTTATAAGCCTACAGGCTATCTTACTAGGCCACCAAAAATAATTCAGTTTTTGTATCCTTCTATTTTGGATACTAACATATACTGCATTATAACATGTTGAAAAAAAAAGTGTAAAATAGAAATTATGGTGCATAATTTCCATTTTAAACTTTAAAAATATAATCATAAAAATTAGGACAGATATTTGTGAGCAATTTTCCTATCTTTTTTCTTTTAAGGTTTTTTTTTTACAGAGTTAATACTACTTTTTTTTCTTTTCTTTTTTTTTTTAATAATTCAGATTCTATAAAGACAAATGAATATAAACAACAAGATCTGGAAAAGTTGTGTAGATGGGCTGAGAAGTGGCAACTCAAGTTTAACATTGACAAATGCAAAGTACTGCTTATGGGTAGCAGTAACCCAAGAGAAATGTTACCAAATTGGTGGTGTTACACTTGGGGTAGTGGAGAATTAAAGAGATCTGGGGGTAACTGTACAGTTAAATATGAAGTTTTCTGAGCAGTGCAGACTGGCTGCCAGAGTAGGTCATGGGGTCTTGTTAATGATATACAGGAATTTTGCTAGCAAGGATAAGGAGCTGATTATCCTTTTGTATAAGGCAATGGTCAGGCCACACCTTGGGTACTGTGTAAAAGTCTGGAAGCCTCATTTTAGGAAGGATGTAGAGTTGCTAGAACGAGTATAGAGAAGGGCAACAAGACTAGTGAGAGAAACAAAGGGGTGCTGTAAATCGCAGCGTCTGGAGACTAGGCACCTGCGAGGTGATCTGATTGAAGTGTATAAGGCCTTGAATGGATTGAGCAGGCTCAATGCTGATGGGACTCTTCCTCTTGCTTAGATTACAAACCTGAGAGAGCATAAAATGAAATTGAGGAAAGACAGTTGTAGAATAGATGTGCAGAAATTTGCCTTTAGCCAGCGGGTAGTTGATTTTGGGAACAAACTTCAATCGTTGTGAAAGTTGATAGCTTAAATAAATTCAAGGAAGAAATTGACAAACTTTTGGAGCAAATGGATGGGTGAAATTGGGATTTTTTTTTTTTTTGGCTGATGCTGTATAAGCTTGCTTTCTTGCAACATATGCCTCTACTAATGCTAATATTATAATATAGCATAAATACAAATTAATTATAAAACTATGATTAAAAGAATAGTAGCATACGCAGGGTTACCATTTTCAAGTGCATTTCTCTGCTGAGATTGTTAGCTTCTTTCAACATTAATGAAAACCTATATAAATTATTTGTTCGTGCATCTTTGCAAGATGAGATGACTTTCTCGGGACTATCTGATTTTAACTGAGCCATTAAATTATCTCTGTCGAAAATGACTTCACTAAAAGCTTCTACTACTCTCTCAAGTAAATTAGAGTGATGAGGTATTAACTGAAAGCAAAAAGAAATGTGTTAGCAAATATTTATATAAATTTAAATAAGTTTTCAATGCTAAATGTTTTTAATTAGTAAAGTATGTTATTTAAAAGTGAAAAAGTTTTTAAATTTTATTTTAAGATTACATTCCACATTTCTCAGAATTAATTGTAGAGAAATGCTAATATAACTGACTATAACTGTTGTAAGCAATTTCTGTGAAAATACCAAAGGCTAAAATTTCAACTGCAGAATGGGCTTTTTTTTTTTTTACTCTAGATTTTGTGCAGATCAAAGAAAATAATAATACTTGAAAGATATCACGAAAGAAAAGCATATTTCATAATGAAATAAAGACCTTTTACAGCAGCAATCAGTTCCTAAAGAGCTGATCAAGAACCCACGCAATCATATACATATCTGTGCATGTACATATAAACTGGTTGCTATGGCAATAGAAAACAGCAAATAGAATGTGTCTAAGAAGTATTCCACTCTGGAATACTTCATAGACACATTCTATTTACCAAATACCAAATTATATTTGGAAAGCTTACCCTCTTCCAAATATAATTCAATTTCCCCGATATCCATATTCCAAATGTAAATTTGGTTTTCAAATTACTTGCAAGCAGAAATTAAACGAGAAAGTATAGGCAAATATGGCACAGTAATAACTTGTGGTATTTCTCAGTTTAGTCACTGTGAAGCATTTCATGCTGTACTTTTCTGTATGATTTCTCCCAAATTATCCACACATTCATGCTTTTTGTTTAGTCTATAAAAAAAAAGAAGATAACTTTAAAAAGCTTCAAATATTCATAATTTTAATCTTCTATATGTTTTTTAACAATTTTATTATACAGGTAACCCTCACATAACACGGTAGTTAAGTTCCTATAAATTGTTGTTTAGTGCGGAACCATTTTATAAGGGACTAAAAACCAGTACAAAAGTGGGGATTACATTCCAAAAGCTAACAAAAATACACCATATTTTTATAAATCAGAAAACTACTTTTTATTAAAAGTAATAACTGAATTAACTGGAGAAAAAAAAGTAATTACTTTTTTATTATTATTATTTTAAAAAAAGTAATTACTTTATTATTATTAAAAAAAGTAATAACACACCCCTTAGATTAAAACTGAACAAACTATAATACATACATGCCAGATAATGTATGTAAGTTTAATTTTCTTTGTCTTCGTCGTTGTTGTTGTTATTTGGTTTTTAGGAGCATTAGCAACTAAGGCCATATTGCTCCGGGATATGCGGTGGTCATTCCCTGAATGACCTTTCCGCATCCTCCGTATTTGGTGGTGACGGGCTCGAACCCCGGTCTAATCAAGAAGCGTGTGCTACGCACTGCTGCTCCTTCCCACCTGGCTACGGAGGCGCCTTTGTCTTCGTCACTGCTAAGCATAATCAAATGAAAACATTTTCTCTGTTGCAGAATATCTTCACCTTCTGAACTTTCTTCTGCAGTATCTACATGTCGTGTATCTTCTGCTCTCTTTAAAAAATCAGCAATCTGGGTTTCTTTGTCTTTGCATAACAGATCTTTGTAAATTTCTTGGTATGGAGCTAAGCATGTTTGAAACTCCCTTTTGAATTTTGTGCTCCTTTCAATCGAAGGATCTGCATTCAAAAAATAAGATTCTAATTGCTCAGCTAAGTGTATGCCTTCCCGTATGCTTTTTAGGGTAAATTTTGGAAGTTCAGAATTTTGATCTGTGCTATCATTCTCATAACTGATTTAGTTTACATCCGATGTCATTTCCACCAAATCTGCTTTGCTAGCCTCTTTTTCTACCAGTAATTTGTGAATGTCTTCAGTAGTCCTATCATCAAAACCTTTCCCTCCTATCGACTTAGCAAGTTCTATTATCACATCAATTCCGTTTTCTGCCGGTTCAACCATATTTCCTAAATGAGCTGATTCTGGCCATACATTTTTCTAACACACAGTTAATGTTGGTGGTTGAGCCATAAAGCTATGATTCTGATGTACAGTCCACAATTGAAAAATTGTCTTTTGAGGGGTGCTTTTTTACTTTTCTTAGGCATAATTTAGGGCTGGAATTTAATTCACAACAAAGAAATTATTCCAATACAGTTCTCAAGAACATAGTATAGTAATACATACCCAGAAAAATTTATAAATGATCAAATAAAAACCAAAATAACCTTACAAAAACCTTAAGTCTCTAACGTAGGGATTTCCGACAAAATAAAATAATGGGTATTTCCCAATAATCTTTTTTTGCAAAACGACTAGCGAGTCAACAGCAGAGATTCACAAAATAATGAAAATGTTGAAAAATTACATCCAACATAGCAAGATTTGATAAATTTCCCCTGCAAAAAAGCTCAAAATTACTGTGTTATGTGAGGTTTGCCCCAATTTTCTAACTGTGTTAGATTGAATCTGTGTTATATAAGTACCATGTTGTGCGAGGCTTGCCGCAATTTATCAATCATGTTAGAGTGAAACCGTGTTGTAAAAGTACCATGTTATAAGGGGGGTTGCCTGTATATTGTCGAAATTTTGAAAATAAACAAACAAAAAAAAAAGTTATATCCACCATCCATTTTAGCTGTTAGTTTTACCGATTATGATTTTGAAGAATATTTGGGGAAGAGATGATCTGTTTTTATTGTGTAAAGGGTTGTGTATTTCAAAAATCAGCGTTATGGAATTTCCTCTTTTTTTTTTTTTTGCATGGTGGGGGATATCATTTGTCAGTGTTTAGCAGATCTCAGGTTTAACAGGTAAGTGATCACTGTTAAAAGGGTTACTTAAGATTGTCCAATTAATGATTGGATGTAAGACTGATGAGCATACTAAGATGTCAATAGCTGAAAATGTTCCTGTGGGAGATGAATGAAAATTATAAGCACCAGTATTCGGGAGCAAAAGGTTTTGCTCATCAAATAATTTTGCAATCAGTTGACCTTGTTTATCTAGCTGACAAGATCCACACAGAGGATGACATCCACTTATATCAGCCATAATACACAAAGGAGGCTCTAGTTAAGCCACTCATTTTTCAATGTCTTCATGTGCATAGTGCTGATTTGGGGAGAGCAATGTAATCAGAGTAGTGTAGTGTAAGTGTAACTGTAAACTGGATTAAGATTCATATGGACACTGCTTCTAAGGACATTTGCAAGTGGATGTGTTTACAAGGGATTCTGGAGTCAAACAGAATAGCCACTCCACCATGAATACCAGTGGAGGGGATTGGTCTTGTTATATTCCATAGCATTTTACTGATACATTTACTTGTAGAGTTAAGTTTGTGTCTTGAAGAAAGATCATTTACTTGTGGGGTTGTTATGGGGGGGGGGGCTGAGACATCAATTTGAACTACATCTGTATGTTTCAGAGTTTTTGTATATGTACATGTAGTTCTAAGTAGTGATATTTATTTTCTTTGGCTTCATGTAAGAAACTTTGTGCTCTGTTTTGTATTTCTGAATCTATTTTCCCCCCATTTTTCCATATGTTGGAATCTTTCGAGTAGACAAGATGATTACCTTTGCAGTTTGGACAATGTAAAGATTGAGCAGAGCATTCGACACGATTGTATTCTTTGGACCCACAAGAGGAACATACAGTCTGCAAGTGCCCAAACTTTTGTTATTAAAAACACCTAATCAGGTTTTGTATTTATGGTCACACACACTGCAACTTAAATATCTGCTTTAACAGTTATTGGTGGATATGGTAAGTTAAAGGTAAGTATAACATATCTCAATGGCCTCCGTAGCCGAGTGGGCAGGAGCGGGAGTGCAGCAGCACACGCTCTTTGAGTAGACCGGGACTGCTGAATACGGTCGATCTGCCAACCCGCACTGGACCAGCGTGGCAGATTATGGTCCATTTCCCTCAGCATGAATTGTTGAGGAGGCTTCCATCCTGCAGTGGGTTGATAATGGCTGCACTTTACTTTTTTTATAACATATCTCACTAGAACAAGTGAACCATAACTTTTAATAAGAATTCTCCTAGCCTGAATAAAATTTTAATTGCAAGAATATTTTTTCTGATGCTATCGAGGCAGTGTTCGGGGGTTCAGAAAACTGCTAGCTTGGGGGGGATACAAGGGCTAATAGATTAACAGTAGCCACTGGCAGAGGTGAAAGTGATTCTTGCACTGGTTCTATTGGAATGAGCAGCAGCCTAGAAAACAAGATGCAGGGTATTTCAGAGACTGCTGGGAGTCATTGTGGTACAAGCAAACACGTGGGTTGTGTTAGGGTAGCTAAGAATAGGAACATGTGCATGTATACTTGGATGTACACCAATGCTAGGAGTTTGGTAAATAAATTTGACGAATTTGAGGTATTGCTCAAAACATCAAAGGCAGATATTGTTGGGATGTCAGAGACGTGGTTTCACACAGATATAAGGAAGGCAGAACTGGAATTTGGGCAGTACAATGTGTATAGGAAAGATAGACATGATAGGAAGGGAGGAGGGGTTATGCTATTAGTTAAGAAACACAAAATTAAAGGAAGTGAAGCCAGTCAACATCGCTGGACAGTACAATGTCAAATCAGTTTGGTGTGACATAAGCATTGGGAGATCAAAATTGAGAGTAGGAGTGTGTTATAGGCCTAATGACTCTGATGAGTATAATAAGAAACTGTACAGGGAAATAGAGTGGGCCAGTAAATCAGAGAGGATTATATTTATAAATCAAATCACAAATGTTGTCAATGTTGCTGCGGAAGCCTCAACAATTCCACTGTATTATTTTATAAATTATACTCATATCTGTCTTTTTTGCAAAAGGTGGTCTGCTTGTATCATTCAGGTTTTTTCTCTTTTTTTGGGAAATACGGATGACTGTCCACCTCTTCCTCAACATGTATTTCTCACAAGTTTGATTAAAACAAGATTTCTTTTTCATCTGTATCCATATGATCATGGACATAGGGTTTGCCTCTTGTTTCTAGACCTTAAGCATTTGTGGTTTGCTGACACATATCCAGCAGAATTTTATGTAGTGTGCTGATGGCTCAAATGGCAGTTGGGAGTGAAGATGTACTGTGAAAGCTACAATTGAGTGAGCCCAATCAACTATGGAGATGTTGGAACTGAAACATTGGTATGAACTGCAGTGGTTGTGGTAGTAGTTACCTGTTTGTGTTGGCCAGTTGCTGCATATATGAGTAACACTGTAATTGGTGGATAGATAACTTCATGGCCAGTTTTGTATTTCTGAATCATTTTATCTTATTTCCATGTTTCACTGTCTTTGGAATAGACAGAGTGACTGCCCCTATGGTTTGGACACTGCAAAGACTGTGCAAAACATTCAGAATGGGTGTGATCTTTGGACCCATAAAAAGCACAAACTACTGTCCCTCAACGTATACTGCCTGTGAATGCTTGACAATTTCTGACATTTGAAGCATCTGATAGGATTTAGTATATACAATCAGACATCCCAATACAGATATCCTACTTCTTTAAAAGATTGTGCAGATATCCCACTTTTAAAGTAGTAGTAACGGCAAATGATGCAAGAAAGTAAGCTTTTTTTTTTTTTTTTTTTTTTTGCATCAGCAAAAAAAATACACAGTTCACCCATTCATACACTCTAAGAATTTGTCTAGTTGTTCTTCTTCCAATCACATAGTACCTGAGGAGCTGTTTTAGCCACCAACAAATTCCTCCAACTGCATTGATCATGCGCTACATGAGTGGCATAGCAAAATGTCACGCCAAAAAGTTCATTGATCCCATCCTTCCACCTAGTTGCAGGTCTTCCTTTAACAGCAGTTTTTGGAGTTGGTTTTGTTATGGTCTCTGTGGCATCAGATAATGTGGTGGTATGCCAGGGCCTACCACATGGCCGATTTTGAAAGGGGTCGGCTTTAATTATAGGAAGAGTCATCATGAATGATGAATCTCGTGGGATGCCTTATTAATTCAACACATCCACTTCCACAACAACAGATGGAAGCCTGTTCCAACAATCAAGCACTCACTGGCTGAAAGCAAACTTCCATACATCTATACAGCACCCATCCTTCCTCAACTTGAATTTATGCCCTTTCATGTCTGTGTAGTCATAGCAAGTGGAAGATTGCCATTAATATTCAGCTTATTCAATCCATTCAAGGCTTTAAACACCTCAATCAGATTTTCTCACAGGTGCCTAGTCTCGAGATGCTGAAATTTAGAGAACTGAAGCCTTTCTAGGTAAAAGCACCCCTTTGATCCTAAGGGATCAAAAGGATCAGGGGTCAGCAACCTGCGGCTCGGGTTTTTTTTTTTTTTTTTTTTTTTATGTACACCCCAAACACGAGAGGTATTAGAACCTATAGTACTTAGTACTGTGCTTGGGTTCGAGGTTGAGAAGACGAAAGAAGATATTAGTTGACATTGGACATGAACTTCTGTAGACTGTAATTTTCAGGAAATACGTATGAAGGAAGGTTGTTCCAGAAAACAGCAGTTGAATAAATAAATTAGGAAGATGAAAAGTTGGTTCTGTGAGTTTGAAGTTGGAAAGTAAATGGATGTTGGTCAGTGGCGGCATGTGTTCGGACTGTTTTGAAAGAGAGAGCGGGAATTATAGAAGCCAATTCAGAAGAACAGTGCCCATGGAAGTATCTGTAGAAGAGGCATGCAGCAGAAACACTACGTCTATGAGACAGCGAGTGGAGAGACTCTGTTAGAGATGAATCATTAATTAACCTAACTGCCCTCTTCTGAATGGAATCATGAAGCCTGAGAGAGGTTTTGGGGGCACAACCCCAGATGTGGGAACAATATTCCACGACAGGGCGGATTTAGAATATATACAGAGTGAGCAGCTGTTTGGAAGGAAAGTAATGCTGACAGCAAAAGAGAAAACCAAGTTTTTTAGATGCAGAGGAAGCAATATTTGTAATGTGCTTGTGCCAAGAGAGATTAGAAGTCAGGGTAATTCCCAAAAGAGATATATCATTTTGCCTAGAAATTGGAGTGTCACTAAAGATAAGCACAGGAGCAGAAGAATCCTTTTTGTGAGATATAAGACAAGACTGAGTTTTAGAAGGGTTGAAATCAACTAAGTTGTCATTGCCCCACTGGAGAATTACCTGAAGATCAGCATTTAAGGAATTGGTAGCAGATTTTCGAGAAGTAGTAGTAGTGGCATGTGATGCAACAAAGCAAACATATGAGCTTATGCAGCATCAGCCAGAAAAAAAAAAAAAAAAAAAAAAAAAAAACACACCATTCCCTCCAAATGCCTGTCCAGTTCCTCCTTAAATTTATTCAACCTATCAACTTCCACAACGACAGATGGAAGTTTGTTCCAGCAATTAACCACCCGCTGGCTAAAGGAAAATTTCCGCACATCTATTCTACATCTGTCTTTTCTTAATTTGAATTTATGCCCCCTTAGATTCGTAATCTAAACAAGTGGAAGGATCCCATCAGAATTGAGCGTGCTCAACCCATTCAAGGCCTTATATACCGCAATCAGATCACCGCGCAGGTACCTAGTCTCAAGCCACTGCAATTTGCAGAACTTAAGCCTCTCTTGGTAAGAGGATCCCTTCATTCCCCTCACCAATCTTGTTGCCCTTCTCTGTACACGCTCAAGTAAATCTACATCCTTCCTAAAATGAGGCCTCCAGACCTGTATGCAGTACTCAAGCCATGGCCTGACCATTGCCTTATACAGAGGGATAATCACCTCCTTTTCCCTGCTAGCAAAATTCCTATATATCATTGACAAAACCCCATGACCTGCCCTGGCAGTCTGTCTGCATTGCTCAGAAAACTTCATATCTGCCTGCACAATTAAACCCAGGTCTTTTTCATTTTCTACCACCTTAAGTGTAGTACCACACAGTTGGTACGTTTCTCTGGGGTTACTTCTACCCATATTTAGTACTTTGCATTTGTCAAGGTTAAACTTCAGTTGCCACTTCTTAGCCCATCTGCCCAAATTATCTAGATCCTGTTGCAGTAGCACACTGCCATTATCATTAACAACCCTACCAACCTTTGTATCATCTGCAAACTTCGACATTAAGCCTGATATACCTTCATCAATATCGTTGATAAATATAGAAAACAACAGTGGACCTAACACCGAACCCTGTGGGACTCCACTAATAACATTAGTCCAAGAAGAGCAGCACCCATTGATTACCACCCTCAGTCTTCTAGCACTTAACCATCCTTTTATCCATTGTAGCAACTTACCCTTAATACCATTCTGTTTGCACAATAGTCTTCCATGCGCAACAGTGTCAAAAGCTTTCCTGAAATCCAAATATATGATATCAAAATTATTTTTCAAACTATGGATAGGATTTCCATTCAATGGAAGAAGGTCATTAATATACAAGAGGAAAAGAGTGGGGGAAAGAACTGAACCTTTGGGGACACCAGCATTAGTGGAGAAGTTAGAAGACAGAGAGCCATCTACCATCACCCTCAGTGAGCAATCAGAGAGAAAACTGGAAAACTAATTACTAAAAACAGTTGGCAAACCATAAGATGGAAGCTTGTTTAGAAGACCTTTATGCCAAACATGATCGAAAGCCTTTGAGATGTCAAGAGCAACTACTTGTGTTTCATCGAACCTTTACATAGAATTAGTCCATAAATGGGTAACATAAGCCAGAAACAGACGGAATCCATAGTGGCGATCGTTGATCACCCAAAAGAGGTTTCTAGGCAGTTTAAGAGTTGGCGGTTAATTGATTTCTCCATTACTTTAGAAAGAATAGAAGTAATTGCAATGAGACGATAATTGGATGGGAGGGATTTGTCACCCTTTTTAGGAACTGGCTGGATATGAGAATTTCCAAGCAGAAGAAAAAACACCTTTGGAATAAGAAAGTGAAAAAAGGCGGCAAAGAATAGGAGTAAGTTCAGGAGCACAGGTTTTGAGAACAAGTGGAGAAATACCATCGGGAACTGGAGCTTTCTTAGCATCAAGATTCGTCAAAATCCTTCTGACATCCTTTTGATGGAAGACCACAGGAGGCATTGAATGAACATGTTGGGAATGGTGGGAGGTGTTTTACCAAGATCATTAATACATGAGTTGGAAGAAAAATGGGATGCTAGCAGGTCAGCTTTATCTTTGGCTGAAGTGACAACAGAACCATCTGGTTTGGACAGAGGTGGGAGCAGAGATGGGCAAAAGTTCCAGCCAATAGCAAGAGACCAGAATGCTCGGCTACCATTAGGGCAAGAAGCAAGTTTTCTACTCTTAGCCTGTTCAAACTCTAGTTTGGACTAATTAATAACTTCTTTACAATTGTTGCGAGCTTTGGTGTAGGCAGAAAATTAAACTGAAGAATTAGAAACAAGTCAATTACAATATGCAACATTCTTCTCTTGAACAGTCTTAGTACATTTATTGGAAAACCAAGGTTTAGATAAAGGATGAGATTTTAAACTGGAGTGTGGGATAAAGGATTCCATTCCTGCAAGAATAATTTCACTGACACGATCTGAGCAAACGTTGACATCAGAGGTTTTGAAACAGTAATCCGACCAAGGAAAAGAAGAAAAGAAATCTCGCAGGTCGTCACATTTTGCATTCTTATAATGCCAAAGAAGAGGTTGGGAATAGCCATGAGATAAAGGCTCCATTGGAGAAGAGAAAATCACCAAGTTGTGATCTGAAGTGCCTAAAGGATCTCTCATTTCAACCGTGTACTTAGAAGGGTTGTTTGTGAGAAGAAGATCAAGCGTGGCTATATGATTGGTTATATGATTAGGATTGTCTGGTATTCTTGTAGGTAAATGAACAATTGCAGCTCGTGAGCCGCATGAAGCTCTTTGAACATGTAACTGTGGCTCTTTAACTTTTATCCCACGTGAAGCACAATTTGAAATAGAGTTAAAGGAATTAAAAATCAAGTTCATGTGGAGTGGAAGACTAAGATGCCTTAAAACTGAAATTCAGAATTTGGAAAGGCAAAAGACTGTCCTTGCAATTCTACACAAATGGATGGAGATAGATGAGTTGAAAAGGCAAGAACCAAATTGTGTTCGAAGTGTGGAGTAGCTTATCGGACAAGTATATAAATTTTTAAATATTTTCGTTTGGACTTTTCTCATTTTTGGTTTGACAATTTCTGTGGGAAAATATTTTCGAACATGAACCGTATTAAAAATAAATCAAGAAACCGTCTCAACAATGCAAGTCTCTCAACATGTTTAAAGATGAAAATTATGGAATACTCGACTGTTGTCGAGAGACTCACTAAAGAAGTTCAGCAGCAAAAGTCACATTAATTCGTACCTAATTGGACATTTGAACACTTTTTTCAAGAAAAGAGTGAACAGAAAGTGGACATGGAAGAGTCCAAATAGATTAACATCTAATGAAATCGGCTTCATCCTCAATAACAGAAGATATATCGTGAATGATGTTACTGTCCTGAATAAGGTAAATGTTGGAAGTGATCACAGAATGGTAAGATGCACATTTGATATATATGTAGGAAAGGAAAAAACTGACTTGAGTAAATAATACGAAGGTCTTTGAGATAATAGAAGAGGGAAAAAAGCAGTATGTACTGGAACTGAAGAACAGGATTTAGCTTCTGCAGACTGCTTAGGACCAAGATATCAACGAGGAATATTACCACTTTATGAAAGTGATAAAGCCCAAGAAACCTATAAAGAAAAAGAAATCCAAAGAAGAAAAAAATTAGTCAAGAAACACTTGTTATGATGAAACAAAGGCGACAAATGAAGAGCAAGATAAACACTGACAAGGAGAAAATTGAGTATACTGAATTTCTAATGGCTTTCTATAATTCAGTTATACAAAGCCATTAGAAAGAGACTCAGAGAGGACATAAGATTTAACACAAGAAATGTGGAACAAGCATTAAGGGAAAACAAAGGACTTAAATCAGCAGCCATGAGCACTAATACAGAAAGACAAATGATACTGAAACTGAAGAATAGTGATGGTGTACTTATAAATAGCAGAGAAGGCATAATTCAAATAGAAGAAGACTACTTTAGAGAATTATATAAGGAGCGAGGGAATGATGCCAGCAGTGGGGAAGATGGATCGCAAATTAGCAATACATACAACATACCCGATATTCTTCCTGATGAGGTACAACATGCATTGAAGAAAATGAAGAATCAGAAAGCCCCGGGGGAAGATGAAGTTACGGTAGAGTTTTTAAAATTAGGAGGAAGAGACATAACACAAAAACTGGCAAGGCTCTTCACAAAGTGCATTAGAAAAGGTGTGACGCTTAAGCAGTGGAATAATGCAATCATAGCTTTGCTGCATAAGAAAGGAGATAAATCAGAAATTGGAAATTGTAGACCAATTAGCTTGTTATCCCACATCTACAAGTTGTTCACAAGGGTTATTACTAACAGATAGAAAGAATACTTGATGAGAATCAACCAAAAGAGCAAGCTGGCTTTAGGACAGGATTCTCAACTATGGATCACCTTCACATAATATCACAGCTAATGGAGAAAGCAAATGAACATAAAACACCATTATGCCTGGCATTTGTGGATTATGAAAAGGAATTTGACTCCATACAGCATAAGGCAATGTTTCGGGCACCGGAAAGACAAGGCATAGATACCCCATATATTATGATTTTGAAGAAAATATATGAGAATGCTACCTCCTTTATTAGACTAGACAAAGACAGTAGGAAATTTAAAATCGAGAAAGGAGTTCAACAAGGAGACACAATATCTCAGAAGCTGTTTACTGCTACCCTTGAGGAAGCTTTCAGAAGTTTAGACTGGTCACAGAAAGGAGTCAATGTGAATGGAGAGTACCTAAACCATTTACAGATGACATAGTAGTAGTAGTGGCACTTGATGCAAGAAAGCAGTGTAGGAGCTTATGCAGCATCAGCCAAAAAAAAAAAAAAAAAAAAAAAAAAAAAAAAACACACCATACCCTCCAATTGCCTGTCCAGTTCCTCCTTAAATTTATTTAACCTATCAACTTCCACAACGACAGATGGAAGTTTGTTCCAGCAATTAACCACCCGCTGGCTAAAGGCAAATTTCCGCACATCTATTCTACATCTATCCTTTCTTAATTTGAACTTATGTCCCCGTAGGTTCGTATTCTGAACAAGTGGGAGGATCCCATCAGAATTCAGCGTGCTCAACCCATTCAAGGCCTTATAGACCTCAATCAGATCACCGTGCAGGTGCCTAGTCTCCAGCCACTGCAATTTGCAGAACTTAAGCCTCTCTTGGTAAGAGGATCCCTTCATTCCCCTCACCAATCGTGTTGCTCTTCTCTGTACACGCTCAAGCAAATCTACATCCTTCCTAAAATGAGGCCCCCAGACCTGTACGCAGTACTCAAGGCGTGGCCTGACCATTGCCTTATACAGAGGGACAATCACCTCCTTTTCCCTGCTAGCAAAATTCCTATATATCATTGACAAAACCCCATGACCTGCCCTAGCAGCCTGTCTACATTGCTCACAAAACTTCATATCTGACTGCACAATTACTCCCAGGTCTTTTTCATTTTCTACCACCTTAAGTGTAGTACCACACAGTTGGTACGTTTCTCTGGGGTTACTTCTACCCATATGCAGTACTTTGCATTTGTCAAGGTTAAACTTCAGTTGCCACTTCTTAGCCCATCTGCCCAAATTATCCAGATCCTGTTGCAGTAGCACACTGCCATTACTGTCATTAACAACCCTGCCAACCTTCGTGTCATCTGCAAACTTCGACATTAAGCCTGATATACCTTCATCAATATCATTGATAAATATACAAAACAACAGTGGCCCCAACACCGAACCCTGTGGGACTCCACTAATAACATTAGTCCACGAAGAGCAGCACCCATTGATTACCACCCTCTGTCTTCTCCCACTTAACCATCCTTTTATCCATTGTAGCAACTTACCCTTAATACCATTCTGCTCCAATTTGTACAGTAGTCTTCCATGCGCAACAGTGTCAAAAGCTTTCCTGAAATCCAAGTATATGATATCAAAATTATTTTTTGCATCCAGTTCCTTTGTGACCACATCATAATAACCAATCAAATTTGTCAGACAAGACTTTCCCTTAACAAACCCATGCTGTGTCTGAATTATTGCTGCAGTCTTGTCTAGATGATCCTGCAATGCATCTTTAACCAGTGACTCCATTATTTTACCCGGAACAGAAGTTAAACTAACTGGTCTGTAATTATTCGTGTCACCCTTCGAACCTCCTTTGTGAATTGGGGATACATTTGCACATCTCCAGTCCGTGGGAACCTCCCCTGAATCCAAGGATGCTCTCATAATTATGGCTAAGGGTTTGCTTAGTTGCTTTGCCGCCTCCTTTAATATAACCGGATAGATCCCATCCGCCCCAGGTGCCTTTCTTATGTTTAACTTCAACAATTTCTCCTCCACTTTGCTCTCAGTTATTACAAAATCATTAAGCACACTGCTACAATTTGATAACCTTCTTCCATTTTCAAACTGTAATGATTCCTCACGTGTGAATGTAGATGCAAAATACTCATTCAGTTTGTTTGCTATCTGAGCAGGATCATCAACAGTCGAACCATCGATGTCAAGTGGACCAATCATATTCAGCCCCTTCCTTTTAGAGTTTATATAAGTAAAGAAATCCTTGCTGTTTTTCTTAGCATCTTTTGCCAAAGATTTCTCGTAATCCGCCTTTGCCTGCCGAACCTCCTTTGTGACCTGATTACAGACTAGCTTATATCTGCTACAGGTTTCTGCGTCGCCTGATAATTTATATGCATCCCATGCATTTTTCTTCTCTGTCACGAGTCTCATTAGTTCATTTGATAACCATTTAGGCCTAAACCTTGAACAATATTTCTTCATCGGTATGAAAAGTCTAGTAGCTTCCACGATTAATTCCTTGAATGCTTCCCACTTAGAATTTACTGTTTGTAACATCGTCAGTCGATCCCACTGTACAGAATTTAAAAACTGTCTGAGACCACTGTACTCCCCTTTACGGAAGCAAAAACCCTTTCCTTTACCCCTGACGGTAGTTACCTCTTTGAGTAAATCCCACTTCAGCACACTGTGATCACTGCCACCTAGTGGTTCCTTTATCTGCAAATTCTTAATACACGAATGATCACTGCTGATAACCAGATCAAGAGTATTACTTTCTCTGGTTGCCTCTCGAACATGCTGCTGCAGAAAACAATCATCCAATAAATCCACAAAAGTCTGACTAGTGTGTGAGTGACCAACCCACAAGTTCCAGTCAATATCTGGGAAGTTAAAATCCCCCATTATAAGACATTCTGATTTACTGGCCCACTCTATTTCTCTGTACAATTGTTCATTGTACTCATTCGAGTCATTAGGCCTATAACACACTCCTACTCTTATTTTTGCTTTTGCAGTGCTTATGTCACACCAAACTGACTCAACAGTGCACTGTCCATCTATATCAACTGGATGCACTTCTTTTGATTTTATGTTTTTCTTAATTAACAGCATAACACCTCCTCCCTTTCTGTCCTGTCTATCCTTTCTGTACACATTGTACTCCCCAAATTCCAGTTCTGCATTCCTTATATCTTTGTGACACCACGTCTCTGCTATCATAACAATATCCGCCTTTGATGTCTTGACCAACACTTCAAATTCATCAAATTTATTTACTATACTTCTAGCATTGGTATACATGCAAGCATACATGCTCCTATGCCTATTCCTTATTACCCTAACACATCCCATATACCCAACTATTCCAGGATGACTGCCATCCGTCCCTGAAACCCCCAACACCCCTCGCTCCAGGTCGCTTCTTATTCTAATAGAAGTTGTGCAAGAATCACCTTCACCTCTGCCTGCGGTTACTGTTAAACTATTAGTCTTTGTATCCCCCCAAGCTAGCAGTTTTCCGACCCACCTAACACTGCCTCGATAGCATCAGCAAATATTCTTGCACCCTTTCTATTTAAGTGTATCCCATCCCTGTAGAAGCAATCTCTCCTGTTAACAAGTACAGTCCAGGCTGAAAAAAATTCTACACCTTGAGCCTTGCACAATCTTTCCAGGGCCGAATTGATCGACAAGGCTCTCATCATATACTCCCTCCTATCGTGTCTGGGCAGAATTGCAGACACTTTTAAATTCAACCCTAATTCTCGGCTTTTTTTCAACAGTGACCTGTACTTGTTGAGTAATTCTGCCGGTCTCCTACTCTTAATATCATTAGTGCCAACGTGTACAACTATATCACCTTTTGTGCCCTTGAAAGATGATATCCGCTCTACAACGTCATCAACCTTTGCCCCTGGCAGACATACCCTGGTCCTGTTCCACCTATCCTTTTTACATAGCATGGCTTATGACATTGTGGTCATAAGCCATGATCCCAAAGAATTAGAGGAAAATCTTTATGCACAGTTAGTAAGGATTTTGGACTAAAGATGAATATGGCTAAAACAAAAGTAATGATGAACAATATGCCACAGAAAGGGATATAATCATTTAAGGAGCAGTGATTGAAAAGGTGGAGTCATATACTTATCTGGGACAAGTTATTAGCTGTAATATGGCTGGAAGTCAAGAGAAGAATAAATTTTGGATGGATAGCATTCAGGAAATATAGTCACATACTGAAGAGCAATATCCCAGTTTGTCTGAAACATAAAATAATGAACCAATGTATACTCCTCACCATGACTTATGGAAGTGAAACTTAGACTCACCAAAAGAATGGAAGAGAAGCTGAGAACTACACAGTGAAGAATGGAACGAATTATATTGGGGATCAGACTGTTAGATAAGAAGAGAAACATGTGGATTAAGCAGCAAACTCAAGTAAAGGACATCCTTATCAAAACTAAAGAACTAAAATGGTCTTGGGCAGGACACATAGCTCGAAGACATGATGACAGATGGACTAAGAAAATAACAGAATGGTACCCAAGAGGATCTAGAAGAAAACCTGGAAGACAAAGGCGGAGATAGATAGATGAAATTCATGAGTTTTTGGGTAGTAAATGGATAGCCAGTGCTCAAAACAGAAGGGACTGGAAAGTTGCCGGAGAGGCCTTCATCCTGCAGTGGATTGAAAATGGCTGATGATGAATTGGATGTTTGTTTTTTACATACTATTTTTCAATATTGTTTGTTATGTTTTTTAAATAATATTTTAAAATATATATTTTTTTAATAAAACACCTTCCCACTATTCCATTTCTTAAAAACTCCCCCCCCTCCAGCTTGAGCTGAGATTTGGCTCATCGGATTATCTTGTTTTAATTAGATCAAAATTGGCTCTTCACTCAAAAAAAGGTTGCTGACCCCTGCCTTGGGCAGTCTAGTTGCCCTTCTCTGCATCATTTCCAGCAGTTCTACATCCTTCCTAAAGTGAGACATGCAGACCTGTATACAGTACTCAAGATGCAGCCTAGCCATGACCTTATAACAAAGGGATTAGCATTAGCATAGGCATTTGATGCAAGAAAGAAAGCTTATGCAGCATCAGCCAAAAAAAAAAAAAAAATAATAATAAATAAATAAAAAAATAACCACTTCCACTTGACCCCTCTGTTCGTTCAAAATACCTGTCCAGCTGAGCCTTAAACTTATTTAGGCTATCAACTTCCACGACAAGGGATGGAAGTCTGTTCCACCAACCAACCACCCACCCGCTGGCTAAAGGCAAATTTCCTCACGTCTATCCTACATCTGTCTTTCCTCAATTTGAATTTATGCCCTCTCAGGTGATTATTCTGAGCAAGAGGAATAATCCCATCAGCATTGAGCACGCTCAAACCATTCAAGGCTTTATACACCTCTATCAGAGCACCTCGCTGGTGCCTTAGTCTCCAGACACTGTAATTTGCAAAACTTAAGCCTTCTTCGTAAGAGCACCCCTTTGTTCCATTCACCAATCTTGTTGCCCTTCTCTGTACTCGTTCCAGCATCTCTACATCCTTCTTGAAATGAGGCCTCCAGAACTGTATACAGTACTCTAGGTGTGGCCTGATACCTTGTATGATTGCCTTACACAAGGGAATAATCACCTCCTTATCCCTGCTAGAAAAATTCCTATATATCATCGACAATACACCATGAGCGTCTGCACTGCTCAGAAAACTTCATATCTGCCTGCACAACCACCCCCCAGGTCCCTTTCATTCTCTACCACTGTCAGTGTAGTACCACAGAGTTGATACGTTGCTCTGGGGTTGCTGTTTCCCATATGTAGTACTTGACATTTGTCAACGTTAAACTTCATTTGCCACCTCTCAGCCCATCTGCTCAATCTTTCCAGGTCCTATTGCAGTAGCATAGTGTCAGTAGTGTCCTTGACAACCCTGCCAACCTTCGTATTGTCTGCAAACTTGGACATTAAGCTTGATATACCATCATCAATATCATTTATAAATACAAAAAACAATAATGGACCCAGTACTGAACCCTGAGGGACTCCACTAATAACATTAGTCCGCGATGGGCAGTGTCCATTGATTACCACTCTCTGTCTTCTCCAGGACACCATCAAGACCCATATTATCTCCGCCTATGCACCAACTGAGACTAGCCTGGACCCGATCAAGAATGACTTCTACAACCAGCTCCAACATACGCTGGATTCAATTCCACAGACAGAAGTGATCATCCTTGCACGGGACTTTAATGCCCACATTGGCGTGGACAGATCTGGTTGGGAAACAACAATGGGCAAGTTTGGCCATGGGAAGATCAATGACAACGGACTACATTTGTTGTCCTTTGCCGCATCTAACAACCTGATCATCGGAAACAGCCATTTCCAGCACCCTCAAAAACATCAACTTACATGGCGAAATCCATCTGGCAAGGACTCAGCAATCCTAGACTACATTCTGATCAACACCCGATTTCGCTCATCACTCATGGACGTTCGTGCCATGAGGGGACCTGATTGTGGATCTGATCACTGCCTCATCCAGGCTAAGGTGCAGCTCAAATTACGGCAGGCAAAATGGTCATCTCAGTCAGCCAAGCTGGACTGGAGGCAGCTAATGAATGCTGCCAACAAAAGGGCATATCAGATCGCCCTATCCAACTGCTTCGAGACGCTAGCCGTGCCCGAGGATATAAATGAAGAAGAAAAGCAGATCTCTGATGCCATCCTGGAATGTGCCAAGCCCCTATGTCCACCTGCCCGACGTCGAACGCAACCATGGATATCAGACGAGTGCCTCGACCTCGTGGACAAACGGAAACAGGCAAAGTTGGTCGACTTTGAACGGTACCGGCAGCTAAACCAAGAAGTCCGACAAAGAATGACAGCAGAGAGAGAAGCATACTGGAACCAAGTGGCAGACGATCTTGAAGTGGCGGCATCCAAGAACGAGTACCGCACTCTCTACCACACCCTCAGATGTCTGAGTGGAAAGACCAAATTGACTAGTGACAACATCAAGAATGCTGATGGGACCTTCGTGCGATCACCGTCTGAATGCCTGCAACGGTGGAGTGAATTCTTCAAAGCATTGTATAATCACGACCCACCTCAGGGACCGCCAGAAGCCGCACTATCGATCGATCCCCCCTGAAGTCTCCATGGTCGATGTTGAGCCTACAGTAGAAGAAGTGAAAGCAGCCATACAATCCCTAAAGAATGGCAGGGCACCAGGAGTGGACCAAGTCACCACAAGCCGGGGGAGATGTACTGCTTCGCCGACTACACTCACTCCTCAAAACCATCTGGTGCACTGAACAAATTCCGCTAACATGGAGGAAAGCCATTATCGTACCGATCCACAAGAAAGGTGATAACCGGGATTGCAAGAACTACCGTGACATCAGCCTCCTTTCCATCATCGGAAAGGTCTTTATGAAGATCATCCAGTCAAGGCTGCAAAAACATCGCGAGCAAACCAGTCGAGAAGAACAGGCAGGATTTAGACCCGGGCGAGGATGCTGTGATCAAATCTTTGCCATCCGTCAGCTGATGGAGGAGAGGATCCGGTGTGGACAGCGAACTGTCATTGTTTTCATTGACGTCATTGTTTCCATCGGCCTGCCTTATGGAAACTACTAGAGGTCGAACATGTACCTCGAAAAGTCATCGAAAAGATAAGTGCTTGCCATTTTATTTACCTAATTGTTATTTTATATTGTACTTTATATGTAGTCTTATAGTTCTAGTTACGCTGGTTATTTTTAATTTAGATAAGAGTTTTTGTAAATTACTTAATATACGTAAAACCGTTGTTCCGTTCAAAACTTGCAACCATTGTTTTTGTATATAGTGAGGGAATTCGAATTTTTAATTGTGGTAACTAGTTAGCTCTAACATAAAATTATATAGCGTAATACGCATCACTGCATTTAGGATTCTATTAGATAGCGTAGTACTGACAATTATTTAATTAAATTTATTGATCTTATTAATTTAAAATATCATGCCCCAGACTAGAGCAGCAAAGCAACATGGTAGGAGTGCTGTGACTCAGGGGAGAACTGAGGGGGGGGAGTGATTCTCCAATGAATCACAGCCTAAAAAAATGTGCAACTTGTAAAATGTTTGCCGAACCCTCTGGAACAGAACATGATCTAGCTAAGGAGGATGTCTTTGTGCGTGCCAGGTGCAGAGAGTGTCTAGAAATTAGGCATCAACTCAGCGTTCTAATGAGCATTTATGAGATGCTTGAGGTGTAGGGCAGATGCTCTCGAAGAAATTAACATGAGGGACTCGTCAAGCTCTCACCTACCCAACTCAACGCCAGAGCTCACTCCAGTGCATCAGGCAATACAGAGAATCTCCAAGGCAGAATGCACTGGTCCCACAGGAGTTAGTTACTGTTGGTGACTATTGTCAGGGTGACAGGGTATACATTGTGCAAAAAGGATAGATGGAATAGGACCAGGGAATGTCTGCCAGGGGCAAAAGTTGATGACGTTGTAAATCATATATCATCTTTTAATGGCAAAAGATGATATTGTTGTACACGTTGGAACTAATGATATTAGGAGTAGGAGACCGGCAGAATTACTTAACAAGTACAGGTAATTGTTTCAAAAAAGTCGTGAGTTAGGGTTAAATTTGAAAGTTTCTGCAATTCTGCCCAGACACGATAGGAGGGAGTACATGAGAGCCTTGTCAATCAATTCGGCCCTGGAGAGAATGTGCAAGGCTCAAGGGGTAGATTTTTTTTCAGCCTGGTGTGTGCTTGTTAACAGGAGAGTCTGCTTCTACAGTGATGGGATGCATTTAAATAGAAAGGGTGCAAGAATATATGCTGATGCTATTGAGGCAGTGTTAGGTGGGTCAGAAAACTGCTGGCTTGGGGGGGGGGGATTCACAGACTAAAAGGTTAAAAGTAGCTGCAGGCAGAGGTTAAGGTGATTCTTGCAGTACTTCTATTAGAATAAGCAGCAGCCTGGAGTGAGAGGTGCTGCTGGAGATTTCAGGGACTGATGGCAGTGTTCATGAAACAGGTGGGTATATGGGATGCATGAGGGTAACTAAGAATAGGTGCATGTATACTTGCATGTATACCAATGCTAAAAGTATAGTAAATAAATTTGATGTTTTGGTCAAGACATCAAAGGTGGATATTGTTTTGATATCAGAGACGTGGTGTCACACAGATATTAGGAATGCAGAATTGGAATTTGGGGAGTACACTGTGTACAGAAAGGAATAGACAGGATAGGAAGGGAGGAGGTGTTATGCTGTTAATTAAGAAAAACAAAATCAAAAGAAGTGCATCCAGTTGATACAGATGAACAGTGCACTGTTGAGTCAGTTAGGTGTGACATAACCACTGTAAAAGCAAAAATAAGAGTAAGAGTGTGTTATAGGCCTAATGACTCGAATGAGTACAATGAACAATTGTACAGAGAAATAGAGTGGGTCAGTAAATCAAGATGTCTTATAATGGGGGATTTTAACTTCCCGGATATTGACAGGAACTTGTGGTTTGGTCACTCGCACACTAGTAAAACTTTTGTGGATTTATTGGATGATTGTTTTCTGCAGGAGCATGTTCGAGAGCCAACCAGAGAGGGTAACACACTTGATCTGGATTTCAGCAGTGATCATTTGAGTATTAAGAATTTGCAGATAAATGAACCACTCGGTGGCAGTGATCACAGTGTACTGATGTGGGATTTATTTAAAGATATAATTACCATCAGGGGTAAAGTAAAGGGTTTTTGCTTCTGAAAAGGTGAGTACAATGATCTCAGACAGTTTTTAAATTCTGTACAGTGGGATCAACTGATGATGTTATCAACAGCAAATTCTAAGTGGGAAGCATTCAAGGAATTAATCGTGGAAGCTACCAAAAGTTTCATACCTATTAAGAAATACTGTTCAATATTAAGGCCTAAATGGTTATCAAATGAACTAATGAGATTCGTAACAAAGAAGAAAAATGCATGGGAGGCATATAAATTATCAGGCGACACAGAAGCCTATGGCAGATATAAGCTAGTCTGTAATCAAGTCACAAAGAAGGTTAGGCAGGCAAAGGCAGATTACGAGAAATCTTTGGCAAAGGATGCTAAGAAAAACAGCAAGGATTTCTTTACTTATATAAACTCTAAAAGGAAGGGAATGAATCTGATTGGTCCACTTGATATCGATGGTTCGACTGTTGATGATCCTGCTCAGATAACAAACAAACTGAATGAGTATTTTGCATCTACAGTCACACATGAGGAGTTATTAAGGTTTGACAATGCCAGAATGTTATCAAATTGTAGCAGGGTGCTTAATGATTTTGTAATAATTGAGAGCAAAGCGGAGGAGAAATTGTTGAAGTTAAACATAAGAAAGGCACCTAGGGTGGATGGGATCTATCCAGTTATATTAAAGGAGGCTGCAAAGGAAGTAAGCAAACCCTTAGCCATAATTATGAGAACATCCTTGGACTCAGGGGAGGTTCCCACGGACTGGATATGTGCAAATGTATCCTCGATTCACAAAGGAGGATCAAAGGATGACACGAGTAATTATAGACCAGTTAGTTTAACTTCTGTTCCGGGTAAAATAATGGAGTCACTTGTTAAAGATGCATTCCAGGAACTTCTAGACAAGATTGCAGCAATAATTCAGACACAGCATGGGTTTGTTAAGGGAAAGTCTTTTCTGACAAATTTGATTGGTTATTATGATGTGGTTACAAAGGAACTGGATGCAAAAAATTATTTTGATATGATATACTTGGATTTTAAGAAATCTTTTGAAACTGTTGCACATGGAAGACTATTGTTCAAATTGGAGCAGAATGGTATTAAGGGTAAATTGCTACAATGGATAAAAGGATGGTTGAGTGGGATATAAAAGGATGGTTCAGAGGGTGGTAATCAATGGGTGCTGCTCTTCGTGGACTAATGTTATTAGTGGAGTCCCACAGGGTTCAGTATTGTATCCGCTGTTGTTTTGTATATTTATCGATGATATTGATGAAGGTATATATATCAGGCATAGTGTTGAAGTTTGCACATGATACAAAGGTTGGCAGGGTTGTTAATGACAGTAATGGCAGTGTGCTATTGCAACAAGATCTAGAAAATTTGGGCAGATGGGCTGAGAAGTGGCAAATGCAAAGTACTGCATATGGGTAGAAGTAACCCCAGAGAAATGTACCAACTGTGTGGTAATATACTTAAGGTGGTAAAAAATGAAAAAGACCTGGGAATAATTGTGCACTCAAATATGAAGTTTTCTGAGCAATGCAGACAGACTGCCAGGGCAGGTCATGGGGTTTTGTCAATGATATATAGGAATTTTGCCAGCAGGGAAAAGGAGGTGATTATCCCTCTGTATAGGGCAATGGTCAGGTCACGCCTTGAGTACTGTGTACAGGTCTGGATGCCTGATTTTAGGAAGGATGTAGATTTACTTGAGCATGTACAGAGAAGGGCAACAAGGTTGGTGAGGGGAATGAGGGGATCCTCTTACCAAGAGAGGCTTAAATTCTGCAAATTGCAGTGGCTGGAAACCAGGCACCTGCGTAGTGATCTGATTGAGGTGTATAAGGCCTTGAATGGGCTGAATTCTGATGGGATTCTTCCACTTGTTCAGATTATGAACCTAAGGGGGCATAAGTTCAAATTAAGGAAAGACAGATGTAGAATAGATGTGCAGAAATTTGTCTTAAGCCAGTGGGTGGTTAATTGCTGGAACAAACTATCTGTCGTTGTGGAAGTTGATAGGTTAAATAAATTTAAGACGGAACTGGACAAACATTTAGAGGGAATGGTTGTGTGAATATTTTTTTTTTTCGGCTGATGCTGCATAAGCTCATACACTTGTATCACATGCCACTACTACTACTACTATCTGCAGAGGGCTTGAGAACTGGCAGCATCTCATGTACGACTGCCAGCTCTATGATGACCTACACAGCATCCTGATTACGACAGTGACATACTCACCCGGAAGATTGGAGCAGCATCTGCTCGATACCAAGGAGGAGTACCTAGACTTCACAGATTTTGCTCAAAAGCTATTTGTGAGGAGGAGATCATTCACCATCACTGCACAAAACTGACAATGCATGCCAGATGCAAATGCTAACTTGATTGCCTAAACCAAACCGTCAGAAACGGGACAACCAACCTTGTTAAAGCACCCAAGCTCAGACTATAGCAAAGGAAAATCATGACTGCCCGGATCCGCTCAGACATGAACTGCAATTGAAACTCAAAATGCTATCACATGGATGAGACTATTGTCTCAGGTATGACTCCACCAGACTGGACATTTGCTTGAACCTAACTATGACCACCTACTGAGGAAACTGCAGCTTAGCTGCCAGCAGCATCTGGTGATCTGAGCCTGGCACCATAGTCCAACCCACTTTGTCTCCTCCTTGGGGAAGGGGAAAGGGGATGGGACAACGTGTCCCCCCAAGCCCACCTCCATTTTCCTCTTGGTGGGGCATGGGCCTGCCCCACTGGTCATCCTGGGGTCATCTTCCCTATTGACCCCATATTTCTACCTTTTCCCACAAATCTTGTCTCTTCCCTCCACTGTCTAAACGACTAGCGTATGACCCACACCACAAAATTTAAAAGTGTCCATTTTCAAATTGGGACTATGCAAACCTTTTTAGGCCTATTCTAGCAGCTCCTCCCCCCCCCCTTTTTTTTTAGGTCCTAGCCACTGAATTCTCAGGTAATTAGGTGGTGGGACCTGCCAGAGTACTTATCTAAAAATACTGATGTACCTGGTCTGCCTCCACAGAGCTTAGTGTGGGCAATGTTGGATTTCAGAAGGGGACAGGAGCAGCTAAATGGCCAGATGAACAACAATACATGGGACTACATGTATACAATATTAATACACTTTTCAAATCTCTGGCTTTCCCAGCAAACTGGTTGACTAACAATAAAAGCAATGCAGAGATTGTGGAAACCCCTGGTGCCCCTAGACATCAATACACTTTACACTTTATGCACTTTTCTTCTCTGCCACATGTCGCAATAGTTCATCTGACATCCATTTAGGTCTAAGCCTTGAAAGTATTTCTCCATTGGTATGAAAAGCCTAGTAGCTTCCTTGATTAATTCCCATTTAGAATTTGCTGTTGTAAACATCGTCAGTTGGTCCCACTGTATAGAATTTAAAAACTGTCTGAGATCACTGTAATAACCCTTACGAAAGCAAAAGCCTTTCCTTTTATCCTTGATAGTAGTTATGTCTTTAATTAAATTCCACATTAACACACTGTGATCGCTGCCACCCAGTGGGTATTTTACCTGCAGATTCTTAATGCATGACGAATCACTGTTGGTAACCAGATCAAGGGCATTGCTTCTTCCTGTTGCCTCTCGAACATGCTGCTATAGAAAACAATCATCCAATAAATCGACAAAAGCTTTTCCAGTGTGCAAGTGACCAAACCACAAGTTCCAGTCAACATCTGGAAAGTTAAAATACCCCATTATGAGATATTCTGATTTGCTGGCCCACTATTTCTCCATATAGCTGTTTGGTATAGTCATCACAGTCGTTAAGCCTATAACATATACCCACTCTCAATTTTGTTTTCCCAGTACTTATAATCACACCACACTTACTGAACATTGCACTCATCACCCATGTTAAGTGGATGCACTGCCTTAGATTTAACATGCTTGTTAACTAAGAACGTAACTCCTCCACCTCTCCTGTACACATTTTACTCCCCATATTCAAATTCAGCATCACTTATGTCTGAGACACGATGTTTCTGCTATTACTACAATGTCTGCATTTGATGACTTAATCAGTACTTCCATTTCATCAAATTTATTTACAATGCTTCTAGCATTAGTGTACATGCAAGTATTCTTACTCTCTCTTAGTTAACCTAACACTGTCTATGTATTCATTTTTTCCACGATGACCCACACATGGCCTGAAGTTCCAGACACTTTACTTTCCAGGTTGCTGCATGTACCAATAGTAGAAGTGCAAGAATCACTTTTGCCTCTGCTTGCAGCTCCAGTTAAGCTATTAAGTTTGTGTATCCCCCCCCCCCAAGCTAACAGTTTTCCAACTCACCTATCCTCAATAGTATCAGCAAATATTCTTGCATCCCTTCTATTTAAGTGTATCCAATCCCTATAAAAACAGTCTCTCCTGTTAACAAGCACAGACTATGCTGAGCCCTTACAAGATTATATCTGCTCTACATCATCTGCTTTTGCCCCTGGCAGATATACCCTGGTCCTGTTACACCTATCCTTCTTGCTCAATGTATTTCCCTGACAATGCATCAGGGAAATGGGAAATATGTTGAGCAAGAAGGTTTGTTTGGTTTTTAGGAGCATTAGCAACTAAAAAGTAAAAATCCTTTAGCTAAACACAAAAAAGATATATGCTCAAGTGATTAGAGCCTTTGAACTACTTATTTACCACAATTAAAAGACTACTATTCCACTGCACTATTCGTTATGTACTAAGATATTTCACCAAAACACCAATACAATTGCAGTACAAATAGTAATTCGTAACTTACAAAATCACTAGCTAAATTTAAAAATAAGCTAAGAAACGTGACTAAGACTATTTAAGCTATTTGGAAAATACAATTTAATATGTTATTTAATCAAAAATATGGTAAAAATATCCAAAAGACTTGTCATTCCCACAAGCTTAAAATTCTGTGTCCTGGCTCTTATAATCTCATACCCAAGAAGTTGGTGGAATTGGCATATTAAACATTAGTATGATATTTAAAGCTGGAATTAATGAACCATCCCTTTTAATTAGGATTCCCTTGGCCTGAATGACATTTTATTCTGAGAACCTTGTGTACAGCAGGCCCCAATTATAATGCGGTTCACTTTATGCTGATTTGCTATAACACTGTTGTTATATTATATAACCCATATCTAACTATAACGCTATCACAGATCGCTATAACGCTCTTTTACAGATTGCATTTTTGGCATATTTAACAAAATCGTTTCATTTGATGGAGTCGATAGCTTGAAAATGAATAGCAAAACAGCATTAAAACGTTTCCCATGCAGACTTGAGAAATTTTCCCACGCTCAATAAAATTTTCTCGCAAGCTAATTTAATGCAGTACAGTGACTTTTTAAGTAGTTCCAAGATCAACATTTTAAAAAAATATCAAGTATATTGCTTGTAATATTTGCGTTATATGCATTTATCCAAAGTCTAGTCATTACTCAGTACAGTATTAGACATTGTGCGTGACGGACAGTTTACTCGAACATTGTATTGTTAATGCAACCAACGCAGTTACATTTTTGAAGAGTTAATAATGGCCGACAAGAATGAAAAAAGCAACAACATCTAGGTGCAGTACAAAGACTATAAATGTAAGAAAAAGACTGAATTTGAAAATTAAATTAGACGTTTTGAAGCGAATCGATTCCAGTCAACGACAAGCGGATGTGTGCCATAATTTAGGACTTGCAAGTTTAACTGTAAGAACAATTATAAAAAAATAAAGAATTAATTTTAGCAGCAGGAAAGATAGCTGTTCCACTGCAAGCAACTAGGGCTAGGCCGGCTATTAGGATTGAAATGGAAAGACTTTAACTAATTTTATTAAAGATAATATCCAATGCAGAATTCAGTTAAGTTAAATATTATATATATAAAAAAAAAAAAAGAGAGAGAGAGAGAGAGAGAGAAAGAAAGATTAGCCAATATGATGATCTGAAGAAAACTCACCAAAAAAAAAAAAAAAAGTGGAACCATTTAAAACTGGTAAGGGCTGGTTGAATAGATTTAAAATCCAGGGAGAAGCCACAAATGCAGATCAAGGAGCTGAAACTTTCAAAAAAGAACTTGTTAAAATTATTGAAGAGGGGTATAATGTGTTATACTTCTCAACAAGTTTTTAACATAGATGAAGCAGGACTTTTATGGAAACGAATGCCTAAAATAAGTTTCATATTGAGAGAAGGAAAAAACATGCCGGGTTTCAAAATGGCAAAGGATCAGTTGACTTTATTGTTAGGTGGTAACGCTGCGGGGGATTTAAAATGAATACCCCTTTTAGTTTATTTGGAAGAGGGCCAAAGTTCAACTCAAAATCGACACATTTTTCGTGATTAAATTCATCAATTAAATTAAATCAATTTAGATCAATTAAATTCATGATTTTAATTGGAATTTTAAGTTTCATTTTGATACGTAAGCAGTTACCACATAATTATATACATGTGTAATGCAGAATATTTTATATGTACAAATATTTGAATATTAAATATTCTGACCGACATTTGTGCATATTTTCACTACCATTTATTATTGATTAGGAAATATCCTATGACACTGACCGCAACTCACAAATACATATGTTACCTTATGGGAATGAGGTGCTCGCTTAGCCCGAATTCACTTAGCACTCTGTTTTTCCGGAATTAATTATCAGCGTTAAGCGGGGATCACCTGTAATTCCTTTGTCAGATACATGCAGAAGGTCCCATTCTGTTATCACTCTTTTCAAGTAATTTAAAGTGGTATGAGGGGACACTTATATGGACGTTCCTCCAAATATTTTTAATTTAAACAATTGTTCAGAGTGCTTGTGGTACACTGTTTGAACAAGCAGGTCTGATTTTAGTTGGGGAACCATTTCCGGTGAACCAGCAGCATTCTCTAAACGTTTTTGAATCAGAAGAGAGCTTGCTAACTGGCTGATGGCAATTAGCGACTGTATTATCAGGAAGTGAAGTCAGACATTCTGGTCTGTATCCTCTTTTTACCTTAGGATGGGTTCTGATCTTCTTGTTCTCTAGAATGTGATAGGAACTTGGTCCTACAAGACTCAATATTACTATAGTCTATACTTGTGCCTTTCAGCCCTCAGCAGATTATGATTTCTGCCACCAGCATGGGGAAGTAGGAGCAGTGCCGCTAGGAGGTCAAGTAGTTAAAATAATTAGTTGGTTAGTAAAGTAATAATAAATGTACAAAGAAACTATACAGTATCGGTATAAATACACCATAGTTTACCCATAAGTTTAACTACATACATAGTTTAAGGCATCATTTAGATTTTTATCTCATATTGTGACTACCTTCAACAATGACATACCAAGTATTGCACTACTTCAAATAAATAACGCTTCTCTAGTAGAGGAGACTACTGTTATTTATTCTCAGTGGGCACCATCACCTAGACGCGTTTCGGAGCTTGTTGGCTCACTCATCAGTGGGCAGGCAGGTACCCTGATAATGCAAACATGCCATCACGGTTGCAAAGTACATATGAGAGATGACAAATGGTGAAGATAATGATAATATTTTGAAGACTATTATGACTTGAGTAGTTAGTCTTAAAATATTATCGTTATCTTCACCATTTGGCATCTCTCATATTGTGGAATTAACTTCACAACTCTGATGGCATGTTTGCATTACTAGGGTACCTGCCCGCCCACTGATGAGTGGACCAACAAGCTCCAAAATGCATCTGGGTGGTGCCCACTGAGAATAAATAACAGTAGTCTCCTCTACTAGAGAAGTATTTATTTGAAGTGGTGCAATACCTGGTATCTCGCTGTGAAGGTAGCCACAATATGAGATAAAAATCTAAACGATGTCGTTACACTACGTACATAGTTAAACTTATGGGTAAACTATGGTGTATTTACACCAATATTATACAGTTAATTTTGAACCATAACTTATTATGCCCTGGGCATTTTGTCTTCAAAATGTACAAAGAAAATAAAAGTAAATTATTTTCTTTCTGTGTTCTTACTTGACTGTAAGCAGAACTGACTTAAATGAAAGTTTCTTTGGGAGAAAGATGGTATAAACTTAAAAATAACTTTAAACATTTTTCTATCTAGAGCACTATAAATCACTTGACATGGAATTTGCTTGGCACCTAGCCCATAAGGATGAAGATTGTATTGGATTAGTTCCCATCCTATATACAAATATTTCTTTTGAAGCTTTTACTCATTATTTTAACTGAAAACAGATTTCTTTTTCAATAACTTTAAGATAGAGGAGCCTACCAATCTTTCCAAAACCTTCTGGATAAAGAAGGCTAACATTTTTCCTGTGAGCTTTTCAGAAGCAGAATGCATTATAGGGAATCTCTTTGAAGATTACTGATGAAGCATTCTATGTCCTGAGCCTATTTGGAGTAATGATAGAAATGAGCAAGCAAGCTAGCATTCTCATTTCTGCCATTGTTTTCTAGGATGTTGTTGGAGTTCCAGAAGAAAAGTTTAGATTATCACAGTTCATAGAGGATTTTTATTTGTTTCAGTTCCCAGCTCTCCACTCATCATGGATTCCAAAGAGACACCTACTTCTGCAAAACATAAATGCTTAGAAACAGAATTCCAGACAACAATACCCTCATCTCTACCAGCCCAAATCCTGCCCCTCAGACCATGAGGGGCAGGAGCATAGCACTGACATGGGCAGCCTTTGCATATAAAGCTAATAAATAAACAGATAAACAATCCTGGACAAGCCATCCCAGGATCTTCTGTGTCATCAAAGTAGGAAATAAAAATGGTGTATTGAAGCTAGGGCCCTCAACAACCATGATCTCCCATTTCAAATTTCCACAGGTTGGAGGCACAGCACAGATAACTATGATGCTAGCCTGGAATACAGACTGTGGGCACTGCATCCCAGTGAATCCTCCAGAATACTAATCTGGAGAATCAAAAACATTATTGGGAGGTCTCCTCACCATTTGGTGTCCAAAGTTTAGGTGCTTGGCATGTATTGTAACATTTTATTCACTTCTGTTTCTTTTCCAGGATGTTTTCTCATATTTCCACTGCTCAGGTTTTACAGAAGGCTGGATGGACCTTTGCAACTAGGGCAATACAAAGACTGGGAATTAGAAAGCATAAGCATGCTCCATAGATCCAATGTCTGGGTATACAGCAGACTTTTGAGAGTACCTGAACTCCTGACATTTATAACATCTTATTAGGTTCAGAATACACAGATTAATGACAATTCAAATATCTTGCTTTTGTTGGTGAAGGAAGGTTTGGTGAAGTAAATGTCAGCATGAATGATAAATATTTTGAAACCAACAGATTGCTGAAGGACCAGATTGTTAAAGAATATGAATTGTAATAAGCCTCACTATCTTGCTTCAGCTTAATCTTTTTCCCTGTGTGAATTTCTGTTCTTGTAGTTGCTAGGCCAGTTTCCCATTCCAAGACATTCATTAGGCCCCATTTTTAAATGACATCTTTGGAGGTCATAAGTGTGAAATGTCAGGAACACCTTCAATGGAACTCCACCAAAATGTTGAGTACAACAAACAACTGTACAGAAAAATTGAGTGGGCCAATAAATCAGAATGGCTTATAATAGGGGACTTGAACTTTCCTGATATTGACTGGAAGTTGTGAATTAGTCACCCACATACATACACACAAACTAGCAAGACTTATGCAAAATTATTGGATGACTGTTTCTACAGCAGTAGCATGTCAGAGAGGCAACAAGAGAGGAAGCAATAATCTTGATCTGATTATCAGTAGTGATTCTTCATGCATTAAGAATCTACAGATAAAAGAAGCACCAGAAGACAGTGTTCACAGTCATGCGAGATTTACTTAAAGATGTAACTACCATCGACAGTAAAGAGTTTTGCTTTTGTAAGGGACACTACGGTGGTCTCATACAGTTTTTAAATTCTGTACAATGGGACCAACTAATATTACCAACAAGAAATTCTATAAATGGGAAGCATCAGGGAAATAATCAAAGAAACCATTAGGTTTTTCATGTCAACTAAGAAATATTGTTCAAGGCTTAGACCTAAATGGATGTCAGTGCCAGAGAAGAAAAAATGCATGGGATGCTTATAAATTATCAGGTGATATAGAAGCCCATGACACACAAAGTAGTGTACAATCAAGTCACAAAGGAGGTTAGGCAAGCCAAGGCAGATTATGAGAAGTCTCTAGAAAAGAAAGCCAAGAAAAGTAGCAGACTTCTTTACTTATATGAACAATAGAAGGAAGGGGTTGAATCACATTGGTCCACTTGAGACCAATGGTGATGAACCTGCTCAGGTTTCTAGCAGGCTGAATAGGTATTCTGCATCTACATTCACAAGTGAGGAATACTTTAGGGAAGGGGATGCCAGAATTTTATGAAACTCTAAGCTGAATGATTTTGCAATAACCAAGAGGAAAGTGGAAGAGAAACTTTTGAAGATAAGCAAAAAAAAAAAAAATGCAATGAAAATGAATAGGATCTAGCCAACCATATTAAGGGAGGCAGCAAAGAAGGCAAGCAAATTCTTAGCCATAAATTATAAGAGCATGTTTGGATTCAGTGGAGGTTTCTGTGGACTGGAGATGTTCAAATGCATCCCAAATTCACAAAGGGGATCCAAGGGTGACACGAGTCTTTAAATTAAGCTAACAGACTTGTTAGCTTAATTTCTGTTCCAGAATAAAATAATGGAACAGAATCCAGTTCTTTTTCACTGCATCATATTATCCAATCGAATTGGTCAGAGAGATTCTGCTTCAGTCACAGCATGGGTTTGTTAAGGGGAGATTTTGTCTGACCAATTCGATTGGATAATATGATGCAGTGAAAAAGAACTGGATGCAAAAAATTATTTTGATATCATAAACTTAAATTTCAGGAAAGCTTTTGATACTGTTGCACATAAAAGACTGCAGTACAAATTGGAGCAGAGTGGCATTAAGGGAAAGTTGCTGCTGTATATAACGTGATGGTTCAGTGAAAGAAGACAGTAGTTAGCATTAGCATTAGCAGAGGCATTTGATGCAAGAAAGCAAGCTTATGCAGCATCAGCCAAAAAAAAAAAAAAAAAAAAAAAAAACCCACTTCCACTTCACCCCTCTGTTCGTTCAAAATACCTGTCCAGCTGAGCCTTAAACTTATTTAGGCTATCAACCTCCACCACAAGGGATGGCAGTCTGTTCCACCAACCAACCACCCGCTGGCTAAAGGCAAATCTCCGCACGTCTATCCTACATCTGTCTTTCCTCAATTTGAATTTATGCCCTCTCATGTGATTTTTCTGAGCTAGAGGAAGAATCCCATCAGCATTGAGCATGCTTAAACCATTCAAGGCTTTATACACCTCTATCAGATCACCTCGCTGGTGCCTAGTCTCCAGACACTGTAATTTGCAAAACTTAAGCCTTTCCTCGTAAGAGCACCCCCTTGTTCCATTCACTAATCTCATTGCCCTTCTCTGCACTCGCTCCAGCAGCTCTACATCCTTCTCGAAATGAGGCCTCCAGACCTGTATACAGTACTCTAGGTGTGGCCTGACCATTGCCTTATACAATGGAACAATCACCTCCTTATCCCCGCTGGAAAAACTCCTGTACATCACTGACAACACTCCATGAGCCACTCCTGCAGCCCGTCTGCACTGCTCAGAGAACTTCACATCTGCCCGCACAACCACCCCCAAGTCCCCCCCACTCTCCACCACTGTCAGTGCAGCACCACAGAGCCGACACGCCGCCCTGGGGCCGCCGTTTCCCATGTGCAGCACTCCACATTTGTCAATGCCAAACTTCATTTGCCACCTCTCAGCCCATATGCTCAACCCCTCCAGACCCCGTTGCAGCAGCGTAGTGTCAGTAGTGTCCCTGACAACCCCGCCAACCTATGCATCATCCGCAAACCCAGTTTTCAATGTCACTGCTCTTTGTAGATGGATGTTGTTATTGGAGTCCCACATGCTTCTGCGCTGGGCCCATTGTTTTTTTCTGTATTTATTATTGATGAGGACAGGTTGTAAAACATGCCTTCACCATTTCAACCATGTGCTACGTATATTTAATGTCAAAAATAGAGGCCTTATTTTTTTGCTGTCTTTCCTGTGATTTCGATGGTTGACCTTGATGAAGATGTTGAAATCATGGTATTTACAACATTAAGTACTTCTTTTTATTTTATTATTTTTCAGTTACCTTCCGGTTTTTCCGTAGTTTAGATTTTCAGTTTTGTTAGCTCATTCCCCTTATTCTCCTCACTTGCTACTTACCCACTCCCATACACATGATATAACTAGCCGCAGTGAAAGAAAGTCTAGAACTGAAGTCTCAGTAGCAAGAAGTTTTGTCTTTTTCTTGGAGTGATGCAAAGGAATTTTTAATCTAATCAAATTTTCATATAAATTTGTAATAATGATAATTATGAAAAACAAACAAAAAAAAAAAAGACTTCATTAATATCTTAGCTTATTCAGAAGAGTGGACAAATTGCACGAAAAACAACAATAATAATACAAACCAGAGTTTCTGATAATCTTTCTGTTTCTGTGTATCCAGGATGTTCAGCCTAGTGTTAAAAAAAAAAAAAAGTATCGTAAAAACAACAATAATAAAATAATATGAATTTAATGTTGTTACATAACTTCTAAGCATAACAAAATTTTTAAGGAGTTAAATGTTGAAAGTGTGCCAACTATTGAAAGAAATTATATTAACCAATGATGAATATTAGGAAACATTTTACTTACAATCCCATTACTCAGAGCAATATTTTTAGCATAAAATGTTATAAACAAACAATGAGCCTGTCATAATTAGTAGTAAACTTCTTCCAGTCATAATTTATCTCAGAACAAACTTGACCAAACTGCAGAATATTCCAAACCTTTGTATGGAATTCCATTAAATATCAGAATAAAGGATTCCTTCAACATGGAATTCATATGATTAAAGAGCAGGAGTATAGTAATAGAGGCATGTGATGTAAGAAAGCAAGCAAAGTAAGTAATGTGAAGATCATGAATTACTGACAGGAGAGACTGCTTCTACAGGGATGGGATACACTTAACTAGAGAGGGTACAAGAATATTTGCTGATGCTATTGAGGCAGTGTTAGGTGGGTCGAAAAACTGCTAGGCTGTGGGGGGATTCACAGACTAAAAGATTAACAGTAGCCACAGACAGAAGAAAAGGTGATTCTTGCATTGCTTCTATTGTAATGAGCAGTAGCCTAGAGAGCAAGTTGCTGGGGATTTCAAGAGCTGCTAGGAGTCATCATGGAACAAGTAAATACATGGGCTGTGTTAAGGTAACTAAGAGTAAGAACAGGTGCATGTATACTTGCATGTACACTCATGCAAGAATTATAATAAATAAATTTCATGAATTTGAAGTGATGATCAAAGCAACAAAGGCAGATATTGTTGGGATTTCAGAGACATGGTGTCACACAGATATAAGCAGTGCAGAATTGGAATTTGGGCATTACAATGTGTAGAGAAAGGATAAACAGGATAGGAAGGGAGGACTGGTTATGCTGTTAGTTTAGAAACACAAAATCTAAAAAAGTGCATCCAGATGACATGAGCGAACAAGGCAATGTTGAGTCAGTTTGGTGTCACAAACACCGAGAAAAGAAAAATAAGATTAGGAGTGTGTTATAGATTAATGACTCTGATGAGTACAACGAACAGTTGCGCAGAGAAATAGAGTGGGCCAGTAAATCAAAATGTCCTGTAATGAGGGATTTTAACTTTCCAGATGTTTACGGTAACTTCTGGGTTAGTCATTCACATGCTAGCAAGACTTTTGTGCATTTATTGGAGGATTGTTTTCTACAGCAACATGTTCGAGGGGCAAACAGGGGGATTAAACTCTTGATCTGATTATCAGCAGTGATTATTCATGCATTTGCAGATAACGATTTCATGAATTTGAAGATAAAGGAACCACTAGGTGACAGTGATCACAGTGTACTGATATGGGATTTACTTAAAGATGTAACTACCATATCAAGGGAAAAGGGAAGGGTGTTTGCTTTAGTAAAGGTGACTAAAGTGGACTCAGTTTTTAAATTCTATACAGTGGGATCAACTGATGATGTTACCAATGGCAAATTCTAAATGGGAAGCCTTCAAGGAATTAATCTTGGAAGCTACTAGGCTTTTCATACCAATTAAGAAATACTGAAAGATTTAGACCTAAATGGATATCAGATGAACTAATGAGGTTCTTCGCAGAGAAAAAAAAAATGCATGTGAGGCATACAAATTATCAGATGACACAGAAGCCTATGCCAGATATAAGCTAGTCAGTAATCAATCAACTCACAAAGGCGGTTAGGCAAGCGAAGCCCGATTACGAGAAATCCTTGACAAAGGATGCAAAGAAAAACAGCAAAGACTTCTTTACTTATGTAAACTCTAGAAGGAAGGGGATGAATCAGATTGGACCACCTAACATAGATGGTTTGACTATTGATGATCCTGCTCAAGTAGCTGATAAACTGAATGGGTATTTTGCATCTACGTTCACACACGAGTTATTAAAGGAGGGAAATGCCAGAAGTTTATCAAACTCTAACAGGGAGATAAGTGATTTTGTAATAACTGAGAGCAAAGTGGAGGAGAAATTGTTGAAGTTGAACATAAAAAACGCACCTGGGAGGGATGGAATCTATCCAGTTATATTGAAGGAGGTAGCAAGGGAAGTTAGCAAACCCTTAGCCTATGTATATAAAGTGCTTAGCATCATAATACACAGCCATTTCTGTATAAACAGAAAATTTTTTAAGGTGGCATCGTTTTAGGTTATATCTCATATTGTGAATACCTTCACAACGAGTTGCCATGATATTGCACTACTTCGAATAAGTAACGCTTCACCTAAGGAGAAGACTAGTGTTACTTATTCTCAGATAGGTACCACCACCCAGACAGCACTGTTTCAGGGCTATTTGGCCCTTCGTCAGTGAGTGGGTAGGTACCCAAGTGATGCAATGATGGCAAAAACAGTTATGAAGTATAACTCCACAATATGAGATATGCCTGATGGTGTATTTAGACTAAGGCGCATTTAGGGCTAGAGCCTCAAGCTGCGAACAAATTTAGACTATGTATATAAAGTGCTTAGCATCATAATACACAGCCATTTCTGTATAAACAGAAAATGTTTTTGCCATCATTGCATCACTTGGGTACCTACCCACTCACTGACGAAGGGCCAAATAGCCCTGAAACAGTGCTGTCTGGGTGGTGGTACCTATCTGAGAATAAGTAACACTAGTCTTCTCCTTAGGTGAAGCGTTACTTATTCGAAGTAGTGCAATATCATGGCAACTCGTTGTGAAGGTATTCACAATATGAGATATAACCTAAAACGATGCCACCTTAAAAAATTTTCTGTTTATACAGAAATGGCTGTGTATTATGATGCTAAGCACTTTATATACATAGTCTAAATTTGTTCGCAGCTTGAGGCTCTAGCCCTAAATGCGCCTTAGTCCAAACCCTTAGCCATAATTATGAGAGCATCCTTAGAGTCAGGGAAGATCCCTATAGACTGGAAACGTGCAAATGTATCCCAAATTCACAAAGGGGTTCAAAAGGTGAAAAAAATAATTATAGACATGCTACAGTTTAACTTCTGTTCCAGGGAAAATAATGGAGTCACTGTTTAAAGATGTGATACAGGATTACCGAAACAAGACTGCAGTAATAGTTAAGACATGCCATGGGTTTCTTAAAGGGAGGTCTTGTCTGACCAATTTGATTTGGTTGGATACTATGATGTGGTCACAAAGTAACTGGATGCAAAAAATAATTTTTATATGATTTTCAGGAAAGCCTTTGATATTGTTGCACATGGAAGACTGCTGTACAAATTGGAGTGGTATGGCATTAAGGGCAAGTTGCTGAAATGGATAAAGGGATGGTTGAGTGGGAGCCGGCAGAGAGTGGTAATAAATAGGCACTGCTCTAGATGGACTAATGTTATTAGTGGAGTCCCCCGGGGTTCAGTACTGGGCCCATTGTTGTTTTGTGTATTTATCAATGGTATCGATGAATGTATATCAGGCTTAATGTTCAAGTTGGGAGATGATACAAAGGGTGGCTAAGTTGTTAATGACACTGAAGACAGTATGCTACTGCAACAGGATCTAGAAAAGATAAGCACATGGGCTGAGAAGTGGCAACTGAAGTTTAACATTAACAAATGCAAAGTACTGTATATGGGTAGCAAACCAAGGGAAACATACCAACTGTGAAGTACTACACTCAGGGAGGTGAAGAATGAAAAAGATCTGGTGGTAATTGTGCAGTCACGTATGAAGATCTCTGAGCAGTGCAGACAGCATTGCTCAGATATCAGGCCACGGAGTCTTGTGAATGATATGTAGAAATTTTGCTATCAGAGACAAGGAGGAAATTATCCCTTTGTATAAGGCAATGATCAGGCCACACTGAGTACATGCATGGGGGCTTCATTTTAGAAAGGATGTAGAGTTGCTAGAATGAGTACAGAGAAGGACAACAAGATTGCTGAGAGGAACAAATGGGTGCACTTACAAAGAAAGGCTTAAATTCTGCAAGTTGCAGCATCTGGAGACTCGGCACCTGCAAGGTGATCTGATTGAGGTGCGTAAGGCCTTGAATGGTTTGTTCAGGCTCAATGCTAACAGGATACAGGTGACCCCCGCTTAACGCTGATAATGCGTTCCGGAAAAACAGAGCGCTAAGTGAGCGCCGCATTCCCATAAGGTAACATATGTATTTGTGAGTTGCGGTCGGTGCCATAGGATATTTCCTGATCAATAATAAAGGGTAGTGAAAAGATGCACAAATGTCGGTCAAAATATTTAATATTCAAATATTTGTACATAAAAAATATTCTGCATTACATACGTATATGATTATGTGGTAACTACTTACGTATCAAAATTAAACTTAAAATTCCAATTAAGATCATGAATTTAATTGATCTAAATTGATTTAATTTAATTATGAAAAATGTGTCGATTTTGGGTTGAACTTTGCCCTCTTCCAAATAAACTAAAAGGGGTATTAATTTTAAATCCCCCCTGCGTTACCACCCAACAACAAAGTCGACCGATCCTTCGCCGCTTTAAAACCTTGGCATGTTTTTTTCTTCTTTGAATATGAAACTTCTTTTAGGCATTCGTTTCCACAAAAGTCCTGCTTCATCTATGTTATAAACTTGTTGATAAGTATAACACGCAATACCCCTCTTCAATAATTTTAACAAGTTCTTTTTTGTAAGTTTCGGCTCCTTGATCTGCACTTGAGGCCTCTCTGTGGATTTTAAATCTATTCAACCAGCCCTTACTAGTTTTAAATGGTTCCAATTTTTTTTTTAGGTGAGTTTTCTTCTGATCATCAAATAGGCTAATCTCTCTCTCTCTTTTTTATTATTTATAATATTTAACTTAACTGAATTCTGCATTGGGTATTATCTTCAATAAAATTAATCTTTCCATTTCAATCCTAATAGCCGGCGTAGCCCTAGTTGCTTGTAGTGGAACAGCTATCTTTCCCGCTGCTAAAATTAATTCTTTATTTTTTCATAATTGTTCTTACAGTTAAACTTGCAAGTCTTAAATGATGGCATGCATCCGCTTGTCTTCGACCAGATAGATTCGCTTCAAAACGTCTAATTTAATTTTCAAATTCAGTAGTATTTTTCTTACATTTATAGTCTTCCTACTGCGCCCAGACGTTGTTGCTTTTTCATTCTTCAAAAATGTAACTGCGTTGGTTGTATTAATTACGATACAATGTTAAAGTAAACTGTTCATTACGCACGATGTCTAATACTGTTGTGAGTGATGACTAGACTTCGGATAAATGCATATAACGCAAATATTACAAGCAATATACTTGATCATTTTTTAAAATGTTGATCTCGGAACTACGTAACAAGTCACTGTACTGCAATTAAATTAGCGTGCGAGAGAATTTCACTGAGCGTGGGAAACGTTTTAACCATATTTTTATATTCATTTTCATGCTATCGACTCCATCAAATGAAACGATTTCGTTAAATATGCCAAAAATGCTATCTGTAAAAGAGCGTTATAGTGATCTGTGACAGCGTTATAGTCAGATACGGATTATAATATAAGAACAGCGTTATAGCGATTCAGAGTAAAGCGAACCGCGTTATAACGGGGGCCTGCTGTAGTTCCACTTGCTCAGACTAAGCACCTGAGGGAGCATAGATTTCAAATTGAGGAAAGACAATTGTAGAATAGATGTGCAGAAGTTTGCCTTTAACCCGCAGGTAGTTGATTGCTGGAAAAGACTTTCATCTCTTGTTGTTGAAGGTGATAGTCTAAATAAATTTAAGGCTAAGCTGAACAAGCATTTGGAATGAATGGAGGGTTCTTTTTTTTTTTTTTTTTTTTTTTTTTTATATATGGCTGATGCTGCATAAGCTTGCTTTCTTGCATCGTTACTAATGCTAATGAAGACATGGAATAGGTTTCGAGGAAGGTATCAAACATTGCAGCTGCATCTTAATGCAGAAAAATCCAAGGTTGTATACTTGGGGAATAGAAAATTCCAAAATAAATTATATAATATCGGTGTTTAGATACACCATAGATAACTCTTAATAAACTACAAAGTAGTTGTTGTAGGCATCATTTGCTGTTTCTCATATTGTGCTCTGCCTTCACGACGAGTTGCCATGATATTGCACTACTTCAAATAAGTAACTCTTCACTAATAGAGAAGACTATTGTTACTTATTCTCAGTTGAGTACCACCACCCAGACAGCACTGTTTCACGGCTATTGGCCGATCATCAGTGGGTGGGCAGGTACCCTGGTAATGCAGACATGACGACCCAGTTGTGAAGTTAATCACACAATATGAGAGATGCCAAGAGGTGTAGATGTCAATATTTAAAATAAATAAATGCACAAGGCATAATACTTTAAGAGTTTGGTATCTATATAATATCGGTGTTTAGATACACCATAGATAACTCTTAATAAACTACAAAGTAGTTGTTGTAGGCATCATTTGCTGTTTCTCATATTGTGCTCTGCCTTCACGACGAGTTGCCATGATATTGCACTACTTCAAATAAGTAACTCTTCACTAATAGAGAAGACTATTGTTACTTATTCTCAGTTGAGTACCACCTCCCAGACAGCACTGTTTCACGGCTATTGGCCGATCATCAGTGGGTGGGCAGGTACCCTGGTAATGCAGACATGACGACTCAGTTGTGAAGTTAATCACACAATATGAGAGATGCCAAGAGGTGTAGATGTCAATATTTAAAATAAATAAATGCACAAGGCATAATACTTTAAGAGTTTGGTATCTATATAATATCGGTGTTTAGATACACCATAGATAACTCTTAATAAACTACAAAGTAGTTGTTGTAGGCATCATTTGATGCCTACCACTGATGATCGGCCAATAGCCGTGAAACAGTGCTGTCTGGGTGGTGGTACTCAACTGAGAATAAGTAACAATAGTCTTCTCTATTAGTGAAGAGTTACTTATTTGAAGTAGTGCAATATCATGGCAACTCGTTGTGAAGGCAGAGCACAATATGAGAAACAGCAAATGATGCCTACAACAACTACTTTGTAGTTTATTAAGAGTTATCTATGGTGTATCTAAACACCGATATTATATAGATACCAAACTCTTAAAGTATTATGCCTTGTGCATTTATTTATTTTAAATATTGACATCTACACCTCTTGGCATCTCTCATATTGTGTGATTAACTTCACAACTGGGTCGTCATGTCTGCATTACCAGGGTACCTGCCCACCCACTGATGATCGGCCAATAGCCGTGAAACAGTGCTGTCTGGGTGGTGGTACTCAACTGAGAATAAGTAACAATAGTCTTCTCTATTAGTGAAGAGTTACTTATTTGAAGTAGTGCAATATCATGGCAACTCGTCGTGAAGGCAGAGCACAATATGAGAAACAGCAAATGATGCCTACAACAACTACTTTGTAGTTTATTAAGAGTTATCTATGGTGTATCTAAACACCGATATTATATAGATACCAAACTCTTAAAGTATTATGCCTTGTGCATTTATTTATTTAAAAAAAATAAATTATATACCGTATTTCCCCATGTATAAGACGCACCTTAATTTTGGGGCCTGAAATTTGAAAAAAAAATGTATTACATAAAGTTATTGAATTCAAGTTTTATTCTTCATAAGATTCATACAACTCCTTGTCACTGTCAAAACTCCCATCCATTAGCTTGTCCTCATCTGTGTCTGATGACGAATTACTGTCTTCATATATTGCCTCGTCCTCAGTTCCATCTATGGCATTTGAAATGCCACACTTCTTAAATGACTTTACAACGATCTCAATCTTGATATTATCCCAGGATCTTTTCACCCAGGTACAAACTTCTCCTATAGTTGGTTTCTTCACTCTTCCTGCTGGTGTCAAATTGTCCCTAGAAGACTTCATCCATTGGTTCCATTCGTCTCTCATGGCAGCTTTGAAGGGTTTGTTAATGCTGACATCAAGTGGTTGGAGCTGTAATGTCAAGCCTCCAGGTATGACGGCAAATTTTGTTTTTTGCTCTGCAGCAATCTTCTTTGTGTTTTTTGTTATGTGTGCCCTGAACTGATCAAGCACCAATAGGGCAGGTTTGCGTAAGAGCCCACCTGGTCTCCTGCTCCAAACTTTCTCAAACCAGATCCATCCAACCCTTGTCATGAACATGGACAATCACTCCTCGAGGAATGTCTTCTTTTGGCATTGTTTTGCATTTGAAAATCAGCATAGGAGGCAGCTTGGTTCCGTCAGCACAACAAGCTAGAACAACTGTATAATGGCTCTTTTCATGTCCACATCTTCACAGTTACAGTTTCACCCCCTTCTTATCAACAGTTCTGTTATTTGGGACATCAGATTGAAGGGGACTCGTCCATATTTGCAATCTGTCCCAACTCAAACTGATGTGTCTTCCGACATTGAATGACAAAATGATGAAATTCAAGGACCTTCTGCTCATAGCTTTCAGGCATCTTTTGGGCAAGTCTGGTGCATGTACGCATGCTTAGTCCATTCCGTTTCATGAACCTGAAGCACCAATAGTGTCCTCCTTTGAAATCAGTAACTTCTTTTTCATCAGAAATTCTTCTTGCCTCATGCTGAACCATCTTTGTGGACACAGGAATTCCAATTGCCCTTTGCTCTTCAATCCCCTCTCTAAATCAGGCCCTTTTTCTGACTTGCCTCTGATGGCCTTCTTCTGCCGCGGCGTTTTCAGTAGGGTTTCTTCTTCCCATAGCCAGTCTCGGATTGTTTTCTCAGTTGGAGGAGGAACAAACTTACATTCAGCAGCGTGATTTCCATTCACTTTTGCAAACTGAATCACTTTTAACTTGAATTCAGCACTGTACGAAAATCTTTTCTGAGCCATTTCTGGGCAGAATGTGGCAAAACGTAACCTAATATACCGGTAACAAGTTTGGGGTGTTTTTTTTTTTTTTTTTTTTTTTTTTAGGAGCATCAGCAACTAAGGCCATATTGCTCCGGGATAGGCAGTGGTCATTCCCTGACCTTTTCGCATTCTCCGTATTTGGTGGTGACAGGCTCGAAGACCGGTCTACTCAAAAAGCGTGTGCTACGCACTGCTGCTCCTTCCCACCAGGCCCGGTAACAAGTGCGAAACAATGAGCGCAGAGACAACAAGCGCGAAAAAGCGGGAAATGCAAGTAAAAAAAAATCTACAACCACTGTATAAGATGCACCCAGTTTTTAGACCCCAAATTTTTCGAAAAAAGGTGCATCTTATATATGGGGAAATACGGTACTTGGCAAGTTGAATTAAAAATAACAGTAGAAAAACTGTTTTTGGTATATAAGTGGACACAATGTTCTTGATGGCAGGCAAGCTGCAAAGAGGAGCCTGGATGTCCAATGATTTATTGAACACAGAAAAAGGGATGTCATAAGCTGACTGTATAAGGCATTTTTATGACCATGTTTGGACTGTTGTGTCCATGTATGGAAATTTGGCCTGAAAAGAAAAAAAAAATATCCATCTTCTTGATAGGTTCCAAAGATGAGTCTATATGAGAAATGTCTTTGAATATGTGGACTACAGATCTTAGTAACTACGCAAATTGGAGGGTCTTTCCTCTCGGATAAGGTATCTGAGAGGAAAAAGTAAAAGGAATGAGAGAGAAATTTTCCCCATTAATTGATTCCAGAACTGGAATAATAATTTAAATTCCAGGGAAAAGGTCTGTACTGGGCTAAAGGAAGATTCTCTTTACCAGCGAGACATTAATTACTGGAATAAGTCACTGCTAGGGTTAGTTGAAGCTGAGAGCTTAGGGAAATCCAAAGGTCAGCTTGATAGGTAACTACAAGGTGTGACAATCAAATTCCCAAAATAGTGCTGCTGCAGTCATGTTCCACGAGACTGAAAATATAAATAGAAGTGATAAGCTGTGGTAATACCTACTTCCTTTCCAACAGATGGTGGTACACAGATTGCCCAGTAGGCTGACAGGTTGCATGTATCAACCAGTTTTGTTAGTATCATTAACATTCCATGTGACGATTTTGCAATGGTGCAAAAAACGAATATAAAGTTTTGCTTTAAAGTGGGAAGATATGCAACAAAAATGTATAAAATGTTAAACTGTTCATGGTGATAAAACATTTAACGTATGTTCAAATGGTATAAGCAGCTCAAAGACAGACATGAGGATATCTGTGATGGCCCAAGACATAGGCATCCATCAATCTCTCAAAATTAGGATAGAGTTGAAAAAGTTTGGGAAATAGTGACAAGAGATCATCATGAGCAGACAATTTGTCAAATTCTGCATGAAGATTTAGGGAAAAAGGTCTGTGCAAACATTGTGCTGCACAGTCTCACAGATGAGCAGAAACAGTGAAGAGTGTCATCATGTGATGACTTCATCCAGACTTGCAAAGTCAATTGTAACTCCCTTGACCAATACCATCGCTGGAGATGAGTGTACAACCCAGAGACGAAGCACCAGAGCATGCACAAGACTTCAAAGTCATCATCAAGGCCCAAAAAAAGTTTAATTTACAGAAGTCCAGGATGAAGACTATGCTGATCCTGTTTTTTGGAATTTGTACCTGAAGAGGAGGGAGTCAATGCTGCACTCTACATACAGGTGCGCCAAAGACTATTGAAGCACATTTCCCAGGTGAGGCTACAATTTTGAGAGAAAGGGAGGTAGTTTTTGTTGCACAATAATGCCCCGACCCATTCCACCCTTGTTGTGAAGACATTTCTGATAAAAGATGGCACTGTACAGATCAACCACCCACCCTACTCTCCTGATCTAGCACAGTGAACTTCTTTCCTGAGGTGAAAACTGTCCACAAAGGAGAGATTTCAGGACATAAATTAAAATGCAACCACTAAACTGAACATAAGTCAGGGGAAGATATCTCTATGGACATCTTCGCTGACTCTTTTCAGAAACTTTTAGAATGGTGTAATGAGTGCATTCAATCAGGTGGTAATTACATTGAATAAAAATAAAATTTTTTATTGCACTAGTCTGGGATCTTTATTGCCACAGTTCATATGTAAGGAAGCAAGCGCATATAGTTTTATTATTATTTATTTATAGACTTCCTGCACCATACGGCTAATTTAATGTTGATCTAATCAGTGGGAATGGAATTTTGATTCATAAAGCTTTCAACAGAAATATTCAACTGTTTACCAGATTATGAATATTCTAGGCAAAAGCTTTATGGATGAAACATGTGATTAAAATAAATTTCAAAGTGAGTGAGCAAAGACTACTAGCACTACAAGATGATTTGGATTAAAAATATTGATATATGCAAATTCTAATATTTCACAGATGAAACTCATATGTATTTCTGTCATCTAAAACTTAAGTCCTAAAACTTTAAGACATATATATATATATATATCTAAAATCGTCACCAAAGAATGCTCCATATTTGTTTCTTCTAACTGTTTATAAGCACTTATTTCAAGTTCAATTTCTTGTCCCAAATCTTCCAGCTGTGCAAGCATTTTTCTTCGTGTTTCCTCTCTAGCCTCCGCAACTTCTTCTCGTATTCTAAAATAAGACACCCACATGGTTTAAAATGCAGGTTACGGCACTCCAAAAAAAATGAAAATTTTTATTTACTTGAATGGCTAAGAATATTCAGCTTAAAAAAATATGCAAAAACAATGAGAGAGTGTGAGAGAGAGAGAGAGAGAGGGGGGGGGGGTGATTGGCTGAAACTGTTCCTTGAATAGATAAATTGCACTTTTTTTTTTGATCTAGTGTTACGTTGAAATAGTCTCAGTGATACCAGCAATTCAGCAGGCTGGATATATAAATTTCACTTAAAATACATGGCCCCCTGCTTTACGATTGGTTCACTGTATGATCTAATCACTTTACAATGGACTCTCCATTCACCATATGATATGTGGTCAATATAACAGATTGTGATTTGTGAATTGAATTTTAATTCTATTACACAGTGATTCTGATAAGCGAAAATAGGAGGAATATTATCCACAGGCTATAAAAGTAAAGATATAAAGCACAAATTTACACTTCATTACCTTGCCAATTAACTAAAGTAAATGATATGTCAGAAGAATATTTTCCACAGATTAGCAAAATAATAAATTTAAGCTTACATACATAATTACTAAAGGCGGAAACACACTATTATTACATCACAGGACTCTCATCATGTCACTGTGTAAACTGTGAAGCCGGTTGTAGAAGAAGCATCACTAACAAAGGATTACCAGATTAAAAATTTGATCTCAGGATACTCATGCTTCTGTTTGAGGTACTCACATTATATCTTAAAAAAAATAATAAAAAAATAAAATGAACAATTTTAATAACAAACATTTTATTTCTATATTTTCTTGATTTTTTTTACAAATTCATGAAATGCAAAATTAGTCAAATTTTAATAAAAATTAACCGAATTACAGCCTGTTTTAATTCGTTTAATTCGGAAAATTTCTTTGCAAGAGTTATAAACACTAAAGAAAACTTTTATAAATATTTGTTTATAATATTTATAATAATTGTTTATAATACATATTCAATAAACCTGATTTACTTTATCAAAAAGAAAATATTTACCTAGCAATACTTTTCATTAGCGCGAATTTTCTTTAACAGTTTTTCATTTTTTAGTACATTTTCGTAAAATTCTTTGCATGACATATTGTGATTGTTTTTCACCAACAGTTCCCCTTCAACACTAAGTCTAATTTATTTCTATCCTTTTTCCATGTGTTAAACATTACACTAAATATCACATGCTTCAATACAACTTCTCCTTTAGTTTGTTGCCTGAGCTTTAAAACATTACAATGAAATAAAAAAAGTCAAGTACAATATATAAGGTTACAAAGTAAGCATAATATGAATATTCTATAATCCTCTTTGTAAATAGGATAGAATGTAGTTTTTTGAGTCTTTAAGGGTGCAACTTTATCGTCAATTAATTCTTTTTTCTTAAATAATCATCTAAACAGGATGTTTTATGATTTCTGCTTTTTTCAAATACACCATTTCAAATTTAAAAAAAAGGGGTATCTTTGAAATTTATTATAATTCCAAAAAAGAGGGATTATACCCTGAAATGGGGTACGTCTGGCAACCCTACTGTAGTGGTGTATATGTGTTATTCTCTTTGAGGAAAGCTGAAGTGAAATGAATTGCCACAGTTCATCCTCTTCTTTAGATTTTGAAGAAGATTTAGAAAATGCATGTGCTTTTCTTACAGCCGAGAAAATAAAAGAGTATGCAATGGATACATGACATAAACTGGAAGAGAACAGAAAAAGATAAATTCCATCATTTACTGCAGGACTTAGATGAAAATAGTTTTAAAATGTACTTACGAATGAATAAAGAAGAATTTAATTTCCTACATAATCTAATGAAGGATGACATTCAATGGCAAAATACTCAGTGCTAAGGAAAAATTAGTTGTATGTTGGAAAGTTCAAATACTGTAAGTTTAGTTTTGAATAAGGATTTATTCTGTCAAAATACAAAACAAAAATTTTTAATTAAATTTAATAACAACAAAAAACTACTTCTCAATGCCAAAAATTAAACTTGTTAAGAAATTGAGTTGTACAAATTAAAATGATTGACTTGTTCATCCTCTAAATTTGTTAATAGTAATACTACTGCTCTGTTTTTTTCCTTTGGTCATTTTTGAGCATCTATGTATCTGGACGAGGTGGAGGGTGCTTCGGAATAGGCACAAGAGCAACATACTTGATGTTGTTTTTGGATATTCTTACTTGTGCACTCAAAACAGCATTATTTACTTGTACTTCAATTTTCTATTGACGTTTCCTCCATTTTCCTCTTGTCACGCATAATGAAGTTTCTGTTCGAACAGAAATATCTGAGCTGCTGAAAACGTGATTCGGCACTTAAGCCCGATGTGTTATCTTGTGATAATGATAGATCTATCATAATAAAAATTATGATAGATCTATCTATTACGAGGTAATTAATCAATTTACTTAAATAAACTAAATGAAACAAGGTATAATATTTAAGAGTTTAATATTCAATATAATATTGGTGTAGATCCACCAAAGATAACTCTTAAAGAACAACTACAATAGTAGTGTGAAAGGCATCATTTCGTCTGTATCTCATATTGTGCTCTTCCTTCAAAATGAGTTGCCCATGTATTACACTACCTCCAATAAATATCGCTTCACTAATAGAGAAGACTATTGTTACTTGTCTTACCACCACCCACCGATGAAAAGCCAACTAGCTTTGAAACAGTGCCGTCTGGGTGATGGTATTCAATGAGAACAAGTAACGATAGTCTTCTCTATTAGTGAAGCATTACTTATTCGAGATAGTGCAATACATGGGCAACTCGTTGTGAAGGAAGAGCACAATATGAGATACAGATGAAATGATGCCTTTCACGCTACTATCGTAGTTGTTCTTTAAGAGTTATCTATGATGTATCCACACCAATACTATATTTATTAATTAATTTCCGTACCTCTTTATTGCATGCATTGCAATATATTATTTTTCCATCCGTTTGGTATGTGTCTTTAGACTCTTCTACAAAAATCCATTTTCTAAAAAGCTCAATTTTGCTTTATTTTGGCTTCATTTCACCAATGGCTGAATGAATAATTCGTTGAACTCCGTATAAGGCGAAACTACTGTAAACTTTTAAATTATAGCTAAAATTACACTACGGTGTGGTTGTGAGTGACTAAAGAGTGAATCAAAATAACTTTTGGATTTAGCCGCTGGTGCCCGCCCACACTGGAATGCGAAATGATTAAATGTAAATTCCAACAGTTTTTTAGAAATATATTTTAAATCAATTTGATAAATAATTTGTCGATTATCATAAGATGAAATATGAAAGTTTTATGCCAACAAGTATAAAATATGCTATTAAATATGATATTTCATATATTTTTTGAAATTATAACCTAATGTGTAAAATATGATGAAATATGAAATTAAAACACACTTCTTTACGATCGTCAGACTATATAGCATGGACACACTAAGTTTCATGCCTTTATGTAAACGAAAAATGAATATGATAATACATAAAAATCCGAACCCTAGTCACGACATATAACTGTTACAGGACTTTACTACTGAACTATACTGCACACTTGGTGGGATCACGCTCATTGTAAACAACAGAACAGAACAGAACAGAACACAACACAACACAGAGGTGGGGGGGGGGGAGATGCTGCATCATGAAAATACAAGACCTAAACATTGCTCATACTCTCATCAAGTACATAGCCAGCATTAATGTCAAATGTGTTCCTCACGTGCCCTACAGCCCTGGCCTGAATTTTTTTTTTTTTTTACAGAAATATTGAAGGAGGTGCATTTCCACAAATAGGGACTACTTTGAAAAGAATTATCAAAATATCAATGAGTAATAAAGGTATGTTGTGAAAACACACACACACACACACACACACAGTGTAACTTCTCTATTACGAACTTCTATTTAACGAATTTCTCTATATTACGAATTACTGCACCTTGAAACGAAATTACATGTAAAATTAACCCTATATAGCAAAGTGTTAATCTCTCTATAACGAATTTTTAAAAAAATTAGTAAAAGCATTTTTGAAGATTTTCAAGCATTTACTGCTAAACAGCCTCTCAAATATACTGCCTGCTTCCATCCAAAATTGCGCATTAGCATCTGGAATTAAATAATCATCCTTTTAGTGAATACTTGTGGCCATTGACGCCCATAGGAGGGTCTTTATTTCATTTTTGTTACAGTTAAACCAAATGGGTTTTCTTAAAAGTAGTCGCAAACTTTACAATAAATAGGGTAGATTTGTAAATTGACGTTGGCTCAGGGGAAAACAAAATTCACTGCGGTAAACTTTAGCATGCTGCGGCAGCAATACATAGAATGCTACCATAGTCAGTTTTTAGTAATGCCTACTGAGTGACATTCGCTTCTAACCTCAACTGAACCACGTGACCTTCCTGTCAATCATTATATGATATGTCTATTCTCATCTAACTGGACTCCCAATAGACGATTCTCATGATTTTTTTTTTTTTTTTTTTAATTTCGTTCATCATCAATCACAGGCTATATGCTCTTGTATTTTTTTTTTTTTTTTTTTTTTTCCCCCCCTGAAAAGTAACATACAGCCTGAAAAGTAACATACAGCATACATTAACCATAAATTTTCTTTCGTGTATATATGAATGAAAGCAGAATAAAAGAAATTCACAGTCGCATATTTCTTCAAAGTGACTGATAGGAAAGGTCATGTTTTTTTTTTTTTTTTGATTTGGTAGTTGTTGGCGCATCGGCTTCTGTGGCCATATTGCACCTTCCAAGGTTTTTGCAGTACTTTGATCCAAGCCCGAGGCGGGAATCGAACCCGCGACCTTTGGGTTGCCGGGCAGGTACTTTACCCACTCGGCTAGCCCGGTCGGCGAAAGGTCATGTGATACTGTTGAATTGGCAAGTGAATGTCATTGAGTAGGTGGTACTAAAAATTCACTATATGGCCAGTGCAGCAAAGTTGGCGGTGTGTGTATCGGCAAAAGCTGCATTTGGGTAATCTTTACAATTGCGGAAACAATGTCGAAGAGAAAGTATTAATCATAAAGCAAAGATTGTTATGATATTAACCAGGTATTTAAGAAAAAGATGTGGAGAAATGTGGCATAGCTGCAAGCAGTTTATCTACGATTTTAAAAAATTGAGAATCTTTTAAATGCAATTGAAGGAGGAGCAGACAAGAAACGAATTAAGCTGTTCTAAACTGGGTGCAAATGATACGTGAAAAGAATATACCAATATCGGGCCTAATAATTAAGCAACAAGCTCTGAAATTTGCACAGTCCCTTGGAATTTCATTCCAAGGGACTCTGCAACTGCTTTTCCTCAATCTGAATCTATGCCCCCGCAAGTGCATAATTTGAGCAAGAGGAAGAATTCCATAGGCATTCAGCTTGCACAATGCTGATGGGTTTCTTCAAGGCCTTATACACCTCAATCAGATCACCTCATGGTTGCCTAATCTCCAGATGCTGCAATTGGCAGAACATAAGCCTTTCTTGCTAACAGCAAACCTTTGTTCCGCTCCCTGTAATCGTTCCAGCAGCTCGACATCCTTCCTAAAATGAGGCCTCCATACCTGTATGCAGTACTAAAGGTTCACCATCACTTTATACAAAGGGATAATCACCTTCTTAACCCTGTTAGCAAAATTCCTGTATATCATTGACAAGACACCACAGTGTGTTCTGGCAGCATGCCTGCACTGCTCAGAAAATTTCACAGCTGGCTGCACAATAACCCCCAAGTCTTTTTCATTCTCCATTACCTTGCATGTAGTACCACACAGTTGGTACATTAATTGGGGTTACTGCTACCCATATGCAGTACTTTGCATTTGTCAACATTAAACTTCATTTGCAACCTCTCAGCACATCTGCCCAACTTTTCTAGATCCCATTGAAGTAGCATACTATCATTAACAAGTTGGCAACCTTCATATTGTCTGCAAACTTGGCCTGATATGCGTTCATCAATATCATTGAAATGTGCAGAAAACAACAATGGGCCAAGACTAAACCCTGGGGGAATCCACAAATAACATTAGTCCATGAAGAGCAGTGTCCACTGATTATTACTCTGTCTTCACCCACTCAGTCATCCCTTTATCCATAGCAGCAACTTGCCCTTAATGCCATACTGCTCCAATTTGAAGAGTAGTCTTCCATGTGAAACATATCAAAAGCTTTCTTAAAATCCAAGTACAGTCAGTCCTCGTATAGCACGATAGTTGTGTTCCTAGAAACCCTCGTGCAATGCAAAATCGTGCAATACAAACAACAGGCCCTATGGGAAAAATAGAGTTAGGTGCCGACCACCCAAGATTGAACACACATTTGTAACCAAAACATTACCAAACACAATAAATAATCGTAATAAAATACGTAAGTATTTTATTACGACTATTACGTAATAAAATATTGCTAATGCTTTTGCTTCTATCGTAAGCAAACTTCTTTTTTGTTTGATTTTCTATCCAAACAGATGACAGCGGTTCCATCTCTTCCAATTCTTTGTGTCTTAATCTAATGGATTTAAAATTACACTTTGAGTTGTTCCTGCTACGAAAGTTGTTTTTATTTTCTCTGCATTCTTTGTAATTCTCAGTGTTGCCTCATTTAGGTCTGTAGCACGTGCAATATCACATGGTCTTTCATTTCGCTCAAAGCGTTTCACAATTTCATATTTTTTTCTCTATCGACAGAGGCAGACTGGCCATAAGCCTTACCGGGGGAACCCCCGGTTTGATTTTGGCCATAAACCATAGTATGAGGCCACTATAAATTTTCCCAGGTAAGAATTTTTGACCCAGTCCGCCTCTGTTTATCAATATTGCTTTTCTTTTTCTCTCTGAATCTGCAGTGTCTTCACCAGGACACTTCCTTTTCACACCTTTTAAGTATTTCACTCATTTTTAGGGAATAAAGCACAATTACAAAATGAGGAGGCATGCTTGATACACATAAACAAAACTGAGCACGTGTAGCAACTGAATAAACAACACCATAAAGGCAGAGATACACTATTAAAACCTCACATTTTATTAAAGCACATTTCTCGGGGTTATTAGCCTAAAACAATAAAAACAATTTCCAGTTGTGTTTCTGATAGTGGAATCTGTTATAAACTGGTAGTAAACTTGACATTTGCGATTATACCGATAGTTGGAATTGTGTTGGTTTTTACGTTATTATGGTGAAATGTGCTTCCCCTTCACTGATGTTGTTTGTTATTTGGTTTTTTTTTTTTTTTTTTAGGAGCATTAGCAACTAAGGCCATATTGCTCCAGGGATATGCGGTGGTCATTCCCTGACCTTTCCGCATCCTCCGTATTTGGTGGTCACAGGCCCGAACCCTGGTCTAATCAAGAAGCGTGTGCTACGCACTGCTGCTCCTGCCCACCTGGCTACGGAGGCACCCCCTTCACTGATATAAAAAACATAAATACATTTTCAGAATCTTCTCTTCATTCCTATCGTGTTGCATTCGGTTGGGGTGATTCTGCATTCGAATGCCATTTCTTCTAAACACAAAGGCAAATCGTGCAAAAGGGAATTCGGTTCGTGTTATATAAGATATCGTTCCCCTATTTATAAATTGTGTATGATCGAATTCGTGTACTGTAAAAATGTGTTATATGAGGACTGGCTGTATATGATACCAAAATTATTTTTTGCATCCAGTTCCTTTATGACCACATCATAATATCCAATCCAATCAAAAATCACGTCCAATCAAATTGGTTGGACATGATTTCCCCTTAACAAACCCATGCTGTGTCTGAGCTGTAACTGCAGTCTTGTCCAGATGATCTTGCAATGCTTGTTTAACTGTAAACTCTAGAAGGAAAGAGATGAATCGGAGTGGACCACTTAACATAGAGATGCGTTGACTACTTAACATAGAGATGGGTTGGTTGCAATGATCATGCTCAGGTAGCTGATAAACTGAATGAGTATTTTGCATCAAAATTACACATGAGGAGTAATCCAATGAGGGGAATGCCAGAAGTTTATCAAACTAATAGGGAGCTGTCACATGCTGGAGGGTTTGGTCTTTTCCTCTTCACACTGACCAGACGTCTTGAAGAGAACCACTCTACGTGTTCATTGCCACCTAAGTGACATAACAGGGCTTACCATCAATAAGGTGTGCATAAGTGGATTTTAGGGAGGCAGGCCAACTGGACTTCTACTAAATCTTCTGTAATAGAAAGATATTGGATCCATCAGTGTTTTAGACTGAGTGTCAGATAACACACAGAATACCTGTTACCCTCTAAGCCCCTTGAGGGATCTAAGTGATTTTGTAATAACTGAGAGCAAAGTGGAGGAGAAATTGTTGAAGTTAAACATAAGGAAAGCTAATAACTGAGAGCAAAGTGGAGGAGAAATTGTTGAAGTTAAACATAAGGAAAGCACATGGGGGTTGGACAGGATCTATCCAGTTATATTAAAGAGGGCAGCAAAGGAAGTAAGCAAACCCTCAGCTATAATTATGAGAGCTTCCTTGGACTCAAGGGAAGGTCCCCATGGACTGGAGGTGTGCAAATGTATCACAAATTCACAAAGGGGATTCAAAAGGTGACACAGGAAACTATAGACCTGTTAGTTTAACTTGTGTTCTGGGGAAAATAATGGAGTCACTGGTTAAAGAAGCGCTGCAGGATCATCTAGACAAGACTGTAGTAACAGTAAATACACAGCATGGGTTTGTTAAAGGGAAGCCTTGTCTGACCAATTTGATAGGATACTATAATGTGGTCACAAAGGAACTGAATGTCAAAAATAATTTTGATATCATATTCTTGGATTTCAGGAAGGCTTTTGATACTGTTTCACATGGAAGACTGCTGTACACATTGGAGAGGTATGGCATTAAGGGTAAGTTGCTGCAATGCATAAAGGGATGTTGAGTGGGAGACGATAGAGAGTGGTAATCAATGGACACTGCTCTTCGTGGACAAATGTTATTAGTGGAAGTTCCCAAGGGTTCGGTGCTGGGCCCATTGTTGTTTTGTGTATTCATCAGTGATATTGATGAAGGTATATCAGGATTAATGTCCAAATTTGCAGATGATACAAAGCTTGGCAGGGTTGTTAACAACAGTAAAGACAGTATGCTACATCAACTGGATCTAGACAAGTTGGGCAAATGGGCTGAGAAGTGGCAACTGAAGTTTAACATTGACAAATGCAAAGTACTGCATATGGGCAGCAAACACCCAAGAGAAACTTACCAACTATTGTGGTACTACTCAGGGAAGTGGAAAGTGAAAAAGACCTGGGGGTAACTGTGCAATCAAATATGAAGTTTGCTGAACAGTGCAGACAGGCTGCCAGGGCAGGTCATGGAACCTTGTCAATTATATATAGGAATTTTTCTAGCAGGGACAGGGAGGTGATTATCCCATTGTACAAGGCTTGTTGTTGGTTTTTTTTTTTTTTTTTTTAGGAGCATTAGCAACTAAGGCCATATTGCTCCGGGAATATGCGGTGGTCATTCCCTGACCTTTCTGCAACCTCCGTATTTGGTGGTTGCGGGCTCGAACCCCGGTCCAATTGTACAAGGCAATGGTCAGGATACACCTAGGGTACTGAATACCGGTCTGGACGCCTCATTTTAGGAAGGATGTAGAGTTGCTAAAATGAGTACAAAGAAGGTCAACAAGATTGGTGAGGGGAACAAAGGGATACTCTTACCAAGAAAGGCTTAAATTCTGCAAATTGCAGCACCTGGAGAGTAGGCACCTGCGAGGTGATCCGATTGAGATGTATAAGGCCTTGAATGGGTTGAGCAAGCTGAATGCTGATGGGATTCTTCCTCTAGCTCATATTAAGAACCTGAGGGCACATAGATTCAAATTGAAGAAAGACAGTTGTAGAATAGATGAGCGGGAGTTTGCCTTTAGTCAGCGAGTGATTGATTTGTGGAACAGACTTTCATCTTTTGTTGTGGAAGTTGTTGGCCTAAATAAATTTAAGGCTGAGCTGGACCGGCTTTTGGAACAAATGGAGGGGTGAAATGGGAGGGTTTTTTTGGCTGATACTGCACAAGCTTGCTTTCTTGCATCGTATGCCTCTACTAATGCTAATGCTAACCAACGACTTCATTATTTTCCCTGGAACAGAAGTTAAACTAACAGGTATTTAATGGATCATGTCACCCTTAGATCCTCCCTTTGTGGATTAGGGATACATTTGCGTGTCCATAGGGACCTAACCTGAATCCAGAGATGATCTCATAATAATGGCTAATGGTTTGCTTACTTACTTTGCTAATATAACTGGATAGATCCCATCCACTTCAGGTGCCTTTATGTTTAACTTAAAGAATTCCTCCATTTTTCTCTCGGTTATTACAAAATCATTTCGCTCCTTGTTAGAGTCTGATAATCTTCTGATATTTCCCACCCCAAATAACTCACGTGCGAATGTCAATGCAAAATACTCATTCAGTTTGTCAGCTGCCTGACCGGATCATCAACAGTCGAACCACTGATATCCAGTGGATCAATCTGATTCATACCTCTCCCTCCTAGGAATTAGGCATTAGTAGAAGCATATGATGCAAGAAAGCAAACTTATATAGCATAAGCCAAAAATAAATAAATAAATTCCCATTTCACCCACTGATTCACTCCTGCCTGTCCAGCTCAGCCTTAAATTTATTTAGGCTATCAACTTCCATAAGAGATGGAAGTTTGTTGCAGCAATCAACTAGTCACTGGCTAAAGGCTAATTTTCGCACATCTATTCAACAACTTTCTTCAGCCAATTTTAGTTTATACCCTCTTATTGTAATATGAGCAAGAGGAAAAATCCCATCAGCATTGATCCTGCTCAATCCATTGAAGGCTTTATACACCTCAATCAGATAACCTCACACATGTCAAGTCTCCATATGCTGCAATTTGAAGACCTTAAGCCTTTCTTCATGAGCACCCCTTTGTTCTCCTCACCAATCTTGTTACCCTTCTCTGTACTCATTATAGCAACTAAATCATTCCTAAAATAAGACTTCCAGACTTGTATGCAGTATTCAAGGTGTGGCGTGGCCATTGCTATATACAAAGGGATAATCACCTAATCCCTGATAGCAAAATTCCTGTATATCATTGACAAGGCCCAATGACCTGCTCTGGCAGCCTGTCTGCACTGCTCAGAAAACTCCATATATGATTACCCAATACCCCCAGGTCTCTTTCATTCTCCACTACCCTGGATGCAACACCACACATTTGGTACATTGTTCTGGGGTTACTGGGGTTACCCATATGCAGTACTCTGCATGTGTTGATGTTAAATTTCAGTTGCAACTTCTACTGCTCAACTTTTCTAGATTCTGTTGCAGTAGCATACTGTCATTAACAACCCTGCCAACATTTCTATCATCTGCAACTTTGACATTAAGCTTGATATACCTTAATCAATATCACTGATAAATATAGAAAACAATAATGGGCCCAACAAAGAACCCTGGGGTACACCACTAATAATATTAGTCCACAAAGAGCAGTGTCTTCTCCCACTCAACCATCCCTTTTATCCATTACAGCAACTTGCCCAGCATCAAAAGCTTTTGTGAAATCGAAGTATATATCAAAATTACTTTTCTTTTACATAAGTATGTTTTTTACATATGTAAAGAAGTCTTTGTTGTTCTTTGCATTCTTTGACAAATATATTTTCGTATTCTGCCTTCACTTGCCTAATCTCCTTTGTGACTTGATTTCAGAGTAGTTTATATCTACCACAGTCTTCTGTGTTACCTGATAATTTATGTAGGTCCCATGCATTTTTCTTCTCTGCCATGAGTCTCATTAATTCATCTGACATCCATTTAGGCATAAACCCTGAATAGTATTTCTTAGTTGGAACAAAAAGCCTAGTGGCTTCCAAGATTACTTCCGTGAATAGTCCCCATTTAGAATTTGCTGTTGGTAAAATCATTGGTTTGTCCCACTCTATAGAATTTAAAGACTGTCTGAGAAGACTGCAGTCGTCCTGAAAGGAAAAAATCCTTTCCTTTACCCTTGATGGTAGTTACATATTTAAGTAAATCCCACATCAGTACACTGTAATCACGGCCACATAGTGGTTCCTGCAGATTCATAATGTATGAATAATCACTGTTGATAATCAGATCAATGATGCTCATTTTCATTTGCAGTCTGCCAAACCCCATGTACTTTTTCTCACAGAATCTCAGTTACCAGTTGATTCAACTACTGCTCATCTCAGTTATTGATTGATTCAACTACTCTCATCTCAGTTGCCCAAATTATTCGCTGTATGATTCCTTTCTTCTCGAAGGTGGTATTTGTGCATATGTCCGTTCCGATACCCCCTGTCAGACACTTGGTAATTTGGAATCTCCTCCTTTCGATCTTCTCTGGCTTAAAATCTCTCTACATCATTGTGTCAAATTCATCTGTTTTCTCTACCGTTCTCCCAATTCCACTAATTGTTTGGAGCTCTTTGACTTCCTCTCTTTGCAACTTGTCTTTCTCCAGTCCAACTTTCCTAACAGTGAGGTTATTTTCCTTGGTGATTTTAATGTTCACAACTCCAGTTGGCTTCCATTTTCTACTCACACCGACCCAGCTAGTCGAGATGCTGAGGCGTTTGCAATTACTAATGACCTTGCGCAGACTGTTCATTTACCTACAAGAATACCAGACAATCCTAATCATACAGCCAACACGCTTGATCTTTTTCTCACAAACAACCCTTCTAAGTACACGGTCAAAGTGAATGGTCCTTTAGGCACCTCAGATCACAACTTTTTGATTGTCTCCTCTCCAACGGAGCCTTTATCTGATGGCTATTCCCAACCTTGTATTGTTTGGCATTACAAGAATCAAAATGGGATGACCTGCAAGATTTTTCTTCCTTTCCTTGGTCAAATTACTGCTTCAAAACTTCTGATGTCGATGTTTGCTCAGATCATGTTAGTTAAATTATTCTTGTAGGAATGGAATTCATTATTCCCCACTCCACTTTAAAATCTCATCCTTTATCTAAACCTTGGTTTTCCAATAAATGTGCTAAGGCTGTTCAAGAGAAAAACATTGCATATCGTAATTGGCTTGTTTCTAATTCTTCAGTTTCATTTTCTGGCTACACCAAAGCTCGCAACAATTGTAAAGCATTTATTAATCAGTCCAAGCTAGATTTTGAACAGGCTAATAGTAGAAACGTTACTTCTTGCCCTAATGGTAGCCGAGCATTCTCGTCTCTTGCCAAAGCCACTGGCCGCAACCCTTGCCCATCTCTGCTCCCACCTCTGTCAAAACCAGATGGTTCTGTTGTCACTTCAGCCAAAGATAAAGCTGACCTGCAAGCATCCCATTTATTTTCCAACTCACGTATTAATGATCTTGGTAAAACACCTCCCACCATTCTCAACATGCACCATTCAATGCCTCCTGTGGTCTTCCATCAAAAGGATTTTGACAAATCTTGATGCTAAGAAAGCTCCAGGTCCCGGTGGTATCTCTCCACTTGTTCTCAAAACCTGTGCTCCAGAACTTAGTCCTGTTCTTTGCCACCTTTTTTGCTCTCTTATTCCAAAGGTGTTTTTCCTTCTGCTTGGAAATTTGCTCATATCCAGCCAGTTCCTAAAAAGGGTGACAAATCCCTCCCATCCAATCATCATCCTATTGAAATTACTTCCACTCTTTCCAAAGTAATGGAGAAATCAATTACGCCAACTCTCAAACTACCTAGAAACCTTCCGTCTGATCAACGATCACCAGTATATATTTCATCAGTGTTGATCCACTGGTGATATTCTGGCTTATGTTACCCATATTCATGGACAATTTCAAGGGAAAAGTTCGGTGAAACACAAGCAGTTCTCTAGATATCTCAAAGGCTTTCGATCGTGTTTGGCATAAAGGTCTTCTAAACAAGCTTCCATCTTATGGTTCGGCAACTGTTTTTTGTAATTGGTTATCCAGTTCCTGCTTCAGCAGAGCTTTGTGAAGATGATCCAAGTAAACATCAAGATCAAAAGAAGCAGACTTACAATCTTCAAGAGAAAATTCTACACCAAGATACTTCCACAAGGATGACCATCACATGTGAGAGCACCACCACCACCAAAAGGAAAAACTTCATCCTTGACATTAACGTTCTTATCCCTACATGATGAAAATAATGAAAGAGTCCACAGCTTAAAGCAATTTATAGCAAGACCATGTGACAGGAAGAACTGATTAGAGATTTCCAGAAAGCAACCCAACCCAGAAGCGATTAGGAACAAATCATCAGTGAAAGCCATACTATTAATTTTGAAACCTTGAAGATCAAAGCCAATATAAGATGGAAGTGACCGAAGCAAAATATTTATGACGGCGTTGAAAAGAAACGGAAAAGGCAGATCTCCCTAGCGGATACCTTGAGTAGGTTGAATACAGAACTACCGACCATCAGCTTGAAGGTTGTTGAAGCATCAAGATTGCAAAAAAGTAATGTAGTTTATGATTGAGCAAGCAAAGCTCTTATGAAGCAAAGTCCTAGTGTCAGCAGAAAAGGAAACCTGATCAAAGGCCTTTTGCAAATCAACAGATGCCATAAAAAGCAATTTAATCTTGCAATGAGACTTGGACAGAAGAGTGGATAAGAGAAAGACATTCTCAGCACAACCATTTGTTGGCTGGATGGCTCTCTGCCAGTGATCAAAATGGACAACAGCTTGAATACATTGAACCAAGACCTTATGACAAGCATGAGTGAAACTGAGGAGACAGTATTAGTTTGGAAGTCACCACGCGAGGAAGAATTTCTTCCTCGCATGGTAACTTCGTGGTCAGTCCATAAGAAAATATCAATCAAAACTTTAACAGGCAAACTACAAAGCAAACTAGCCTGAAAGCCATTGGGGCTGGTGCTCGTAGATTGTTATTGTTATTTGGTTTTTAGGAGCATTGGCAACTAAGGCCATATTGCTCCGGAGATATGCGGTGGTCATTTCCTGACCTTTCCGCATCCTCCGTATTGGATGGTCAGGGGCTCAAACCCCATTCTAATTAAGAAGCGTGTGCTATGCACTGCTGCTCCTGCCCACCTGGCTACGGAGGCGTGTAGAGATGGATGGTAAGGTAGTCTGGAGTTCAGTTAGAGAGACTGGCCAATAGATGAGTCATAGAGATCAGCACACTCCAAATAGTCAGACGAAGGAAGCACGTCTGCAGAACCAGCAGGCAGTGCACAAAACACCTTAGTCCAAAAAGCACAAATGTGATCAGCAGCCAAGGAAGATGGAGAATCCAAAGCATCGCTGAGACAGGTGTGGGCACACCTCTTGAAGTTTTTAACATAGAGGGACAGGATCTTGGCAAATTCCCACTTGCAGAGAATCTTCTTGCGAACACAAGGATGACAACCTTCAGCACTGGACCAGGTGGAGGATGACGTTGCAGGAAACACAGACATCCTGACCGAACAGCATACTTTTGATGAAACAGTGCAGCTCAGCAAAACAAAGACAACCATTGATAACACCTTTTTTGGAATCAGTTGACTGAGAAGGAATCCCAAAAGAGTCAAAATCAGAGACCACAGGGAAGAGAACAATACATTTTGCTTCAAAAGATGACTGAGAACCGAATATATCATTACTAAGATCATGATACTGAGCAATTAGAAAACTAAAAGAAGTAACATATTGGGTTTTTTTTTTTTTTTTTTTTTTTCTGTTTCATAAATGACATCAATGAAAGGATACAGGGTGTATATTAAATTTTGCATATGAAGTTAAGATTGGTAGAGCAGTTTGTATTAGTGTTAATAATGGCAAATGATGTAAGAAAGCAAGCTTATATAGCTTGCTTGCTTTCTTGCATCCCACTTTCCAAACCTACTTCCACAATATGAAGTTAATGATCAACACTAAATAGTGCTTCAGGATAACTTAGACTTCAGGGATGGTCAGAAAAGTGACAGCTAGCTAAGTTTTAATGCAGCAAAGTCTTAAAATTGGGGATAAGCAATCCCGGAATAACTCAAACTTGGCGGGAATGAATTAAGAAAAGTAAATAAGAAAGGGATTTGGGAGTTACAATACCACTACACAATATATAAAGTTCTCTAAGACAGGTGGCTAGAAAGACCATTCTAAGGATGATTTATCGAACATTTACTTGTAGATATATGGGGATCATAATCCCACTGTATATAGCATGCAAGACCATAATCTTGGAATGCTATGTTCCAGTATAAAGACTGCAATGGGAAGGGGGAGATATCAAGCTTCCTGAAAGAGTCCAAGGAGAGGCAATATGCCTCATGAAATCAGCAAAATGATGTTCAAATTAGAAAAAACTTTTAATTATGTAGGCTACACTACATAGTTTGCTACCTAAGTACTTTAGAGGAGACCTAATTGTGGTGCATAAAGCTCTGAGGGAAGAAACTAAAATGAATGAGGATGAAATTTTCACTATTATAAATGGATCACAGATTCAAATAACAGGGAAAGTGGTTTTGACTAGATTGCAGGAAGTTTCCTTTAACCAGTGAGATTACTGGTATAAATTTAGGGCCAACAGCCTTGGAACAATTCAAAGATCAGCTAGTTAGGTACTTATGTGAGGAGAGAATAGGTAATTTATTTATTTATTTTTATTATTATTTTTTTTTTGGCTGGTATAGCAAAAGCCTTGGACTTCCCTGCACCATATGGCTAATACTAATACTACCAGTTTTAGCTAGTTAGCAAGGCTTATAGAATAACAAGTAGCCCAGAATATAGCAGAATATACAGGTACATAAATATCTATTTAATATCGGTGTAGATATCATAGATAGCTCTTAAAGAGAAAACCACACAATTAGTGTAAAAGTTATAATTTCATTTGTATCTCATATTATGATCATCCTTCACAACAAGTTACCATGTATTGCACTACCTTGAATAAGCAACGCTTCACTAATAGAGATGTCTATTGTTACTTATTCTCACTGGGTACCACCACCCAGGTGGTACCATTTCAAGGCTTGTTGGCCTTTCATCATTGGGTGGGCAGGTACCCTGGTATTGCCAACATGACAACTCAGTTGTGAAGTTAATCCCACAATATGAGAGATGCCAAAAAGGTGTATGTGATAATACTACAATCAAAAAACTTGTAACAGATAATTTCAAGAGCTTTAAATTATCTATTTAATATCAGTGTAGATACACCATAGATAGCTAAAGAGAAAACCATGAAAGCAGTGTAAAAGGCATCATTTCATCTGTATCTCATAATGTGATCATCCTTCATAGTGAGTTACCATGTATTGCACACTATCTCGAATAAGCAACACTTCACTAATAGAGAAGTCTATTGTTACTTATTCTCGGTGGGTACCACCCCCACAGATGGCACCATTTCAATGATGTAAAAGGCATAATTTCATCTCATATTATGGGATTTAACTTCACAACTGAGTTTCATGTTGGCAATACCTGATACCTTCTAACATACTGATGAAAGGCCAATAAGCCTTGAAATAGTGCCATCTGGGTGGTGGTACCCACTGAGAATAAGTAACATTAGACTTCTCTATTAGTGAAGTGTTGCTTATTCCAGATAGTGCAATACATGGTAACTCGCTATGAAGGATGATCACATTATGAGATACAAATGAAATGATACCTTTTACACTGCTTTCATAGTTTTCTCTTTCGCTATCTATGGCATATCTACACCAATATTAAATAGATAATTTCAAGCTCTTATGATATCATGCCTAGTTGCATTTAGTTTTTTGACAAGAACAAAAAATAAATAAATTGTAAACCATAGTGATCTGTAATAAGCTAATGCTATCATTAGATGATATAAGTGATAGAAATAGAATAAAATATCACCCCACTTTCTCTCAAGTAATTTAACAGAAAGCATATAATTATAAATATTAATGGACAGCTCATGGTGTTTGGCCAATGACATACAGAAAATATGCTAGTAGGGATAACGAGGTTATTATCCATTTGTATAAAGCCATGGTTAAGCCTCATTTTGAGTACTGTATGCAGGTCTGGAGGCCTCACTTCAGGAAAGATGTAGATCTACTGGAACAGGTGCAGAGAAGGGCAACCAGATTGGTGAAGGGAAGAAAAGTGTGCTCTTACCTGAAAAGGTAAGAGTTCTGCAAATTGCAGCATCTCAAGACTAGGCATCTGCTGGGAGATCTGATTGAGGTGTTTAAAGCCTTGAATGAATTGAGAAAGCTGAATGTTAATGGTATTCTTCCACTTGCTGAGACTACACACATGAGGGGGCATAAATTCAAGTTGAAGAAGGATGGTTGCAGCACAGATATACAGAAGTTTGCCTTCAGCAAGGATACAAATGAGTGAATAATAATAATAATAATAATAATAATAAGCAACATCTACAGAATAAGAGCAGATGCTGGTAAAAAACAGTAAACTTGCTTCCCAATCTTTACTCAAAGAGAACAGAAGTAAAAAAAACCGCATGGCCAAGTAGGAACAAAAGTCAAACACTGCCTAATCTTAGAATAAAACAATACTTTAATACACTAAAACAGAGAGACCATTACTAGAGCAAGAGAAACAACATTAAGCAAACTAAAATAAAGAGAAAATAATAATAAAAAAGAAAATAAAAAATAAAATTTTTAAAATAATAAATAAAAAATATAAATAAAAATAAAATAAATAAAGGAAAAAAATAGAAGCAGACTACTGCAAAGGAACTCTAGAAAAAATATCAGTGCCAAGGAATATATAGACTACCAATAGCCCAAATAAAACAAAACAGAAGATTAACAGTTAATGATGTGGCCATATAGTATAGTCACATGCAAGTACTGTAATGCCTACTTATAAAAGTAGAATAGCAGCTCTCAGCTGCCCACCTCAACACCCACTCTCAGGCTGCTAGCCAAAAGCTGAGATCTAGCAAAAATAAGAAACTAAGTAAAACTACAGAAAGCCCAAGATACATGGAATAATTATCCCAGTTAAATTAAGAATAAAACTGACATTCAAATAAAATAAATTTATTACTGCCCATGAAACAAATATAGGAAAAAATGATGTACGCTGTATACAATATGCAGCATTAGAGGTACGTAATAATTACATATACAGAGTGTTTCAATTAAAATGCACTGTGGACTACTCTCTTGCCTATTTATAGGTTATTTGTCATCTGGTCCTTTTTTTGTCATATTTGGGCTGAAGTTTTTGAATTTCATATTAAAATTGGAATCAGTATTGCGGTTTAGAGTTCATGCTTTCTAACTCAATTTTTCCTAATCAACTGCTTTTTATTCAATGGGAAAGTTGTTCCCGATCATCAGTTTGGTCTAAACACATCAGCATCCTTCTGAAATGAATGCAAACTGATATACATGAAGAAAATTCAAACAAACACAATGGTTGTATGTAATGGTCACTTTTCAATAGGCATTTTGCTGTGTCAAACAGCTGGCAGTACAAGGGCAATTGTGTCGCATTGCCTCATGCAAATAATGACAAAAGAAATTCAAAAGGTTTATTTTCAAAAAAAATAATAGAGCAAAAAAAAGCAGTAACTTCATGAAATATAAGCTTTAAGAAAACAACAAATGTGCAATAATAAATTCATTATCAGGAAATAAATAAAAAAATAAATAAATAAAAAAAAGAGCCAAGTGAAACAGGAATGGATATTCAGTGCTTAACTTCGCGATTTTGGCCATTTGTTAGCAAAGATCAGTTATCCGTAATGTTTAACAGCATTGTACGGCTGCTGCTATTATTTCTACAAATACAATGTAACTAGTAACAGCAGATTCAAGTAATTTAATCTGCCATTAAAACAAATAGTTTTAAAACAGTAGATTCCTCAAGAAATCTGAGATGATTTTGCTACAGTTTTATTAATAGGGTGGTGGAAAGGTTTTATTTAAGAGCATGGGGATGAAATTCTGCTTTCTGTGACATTGCCACTATTCGAAACAGAAACGATGTAATGACTCAGAGTAAAAACTTAATTAGTTGAATACTTGGTTTTACAATTATTAAATACTAACCTTGCTTCCTGAATATGAAGGAGTTCTTCACGAGCAAATACAAAATCTTTCTGAGATGTTATATCTAACTTCCCCTCAGGACTGTGAAACCTATTGCAATATAAATATTGAACTTTTGAATAGTATAATAATTTATTTATAATATTTGTCATATTTAATAGTTTTCTATATCACATTAACACAGAATGAAACTAAAATAGTGGGAGATGCATGGTCAAATCCATATAAATATAAGAAAAAAAGAAAATGCTTATCACTCACTATGAAAAATAAAGCCATGTACATGTATAATTCTTTAATCCATGAGCAAGGAGTGCCATTCCCCCCCCCCCAAAGTGCTTCTAGGTCAATTAAATTTAAAGACTAAAACAACTATTCATGGCATCATTATCGATTGCAGTATCAAGTTTTTTTGTTTGTTTTTTTAATTTTGTTAGAATTAAAGAAATATGGCCATAAAAGGTACTCTTCCCATTTCTGCATTTTATACTAGAAATGCTCATGAAATTGTAACTAATATGTTCCTAAGAGTGAAAAAATTTGCTGCAATAAATTGGTTTAGGTAAGAATCCTGTAATGCAGAAGGCTTAGCTAAACAAAACAAAATAAATACACAAAATGTACAACATGCCCACTTGTGTGAGCACATTCTACACTTACTTAAAGTGATTGCTTTAATTTAAACCAAGCAGAAGCCTGGTCAGAATGAAGAAATAATCTTCAGCAAAATATACTGTGCATTAAATGCACAGTATATTTCAACAATAGTGACTATTTCTTTCTCTCACACTCTCTCTCCTCTCCATACCTTCCTAATTACATTCATCATTCCAATAATGCTAAATGATCCAAAAATGTGCCATGGTGCATCAGCAGGTGCTTGAATTTTAACCAAGCAGCTGTGTTTCCTGGCCTGACAGACTATGTTACTATTTTTGCCTTCTGCTTTGTTGGCTATTTTTGGTTTCCATGTAATGTAAACAAACATATTTCTCATCAGAGACAGTTTCAATTTCTGCTGCTGCAGAAATTAGGTAATAGTAGTAGTAGTAGTGGCACATGATGCAAGAAAGCAAGTGTAGGAGCTTATGCAGCATAAGCCAAAAAAAAAAAAATCACACCATTCCCTCCAAATGCCTGTCCAGTTCCTCCTTAAATTTATTTAACCTATCAACTTCCACAACGACAGATGGAAGTTTGTTCCAGCAATTAACCACCCGCTGGCTAAAGGCAAATTTCCGCACATCTATTCTACATCTGTCCTTTCTTAATTTGAACTTATGTCCCCGTAGGTTCGTAATCTGAACAAGTGGAAGGATCCCATCAGAATTCAGCGTGCTCAACCCATTCAAGGCCTTATAGACCTCAATCAGATCACCGTGCAGGTGCCTAGTCTCCAGCCACTGCAATTTGCAGAACTTAAGCCTCTCTTGGTAAGAGAATCCCTTCATTCCCCTCACCAATCGTTTTGCTCTTCTCTGTACACGCTCAAGCAAATCTACATCCTTCCTAAAATGAGGCCTCCAGACCTGTACGCAGTACTCAAGGCGTGGCCTGACCATTGCCTTATACAGAGGGACAATCACCTCCTTTTCCCTGCTAGCAAAATTCCTATATATCATTGACAAAACCCCATGACCTGCCCTAGCAGCCTGTCTACATTGCTCACAAAACTTCATATCTGACTGCACAATTACTCCCAGGTCTTTTTCATTTTCTACCACCTTAAGTGTAGTACCACACAGTTGGTACGTTTCTCTGGGGTTACTTCTACCCATATGCAGTACTTTGCATTTGTCAAGGTTGAAGTTCAGTTGCCACTTCTTAGCCCATCTGCCCAAATTATCTAGATCCTGTTGCAGTAGCACACTGCCATTACTGTCATTAACAACCCTGCCAACCTTTGTGTCATCTGCAAACTTCGACATTAAGCCTGATATACCTTCATCAATATCATTGATAAATACACAAAACAACAGTGGACCCAACACCGAACCCTGTGGGACTCCACTAATAACATTAGTCCACGAAGAGCAGCACCCATTGATTACCACCCTCTGTCTTCTCCCACTTAACCATCCTTTTATCCATTGTAGCAACTTACCCTTAATACCATTCTGCTCCAATTTGTACAGCAGTCTTCCATGCGCAACAGTGTCAAAAGCTTTCCTGAAATCCAAGCATATGATATCAAAATTATTTTTTGCATCCAGTTCCTTTGTGACCACATCATAATAACCAATCAAATTTGTCAGACAAGACTTTCCCTTAACAAACCCATGCTGTGTTTGAATTATTGCTGCAGTCTTGTCTAGATGATCCTGCAATGCATCTTTAACCAGTGACTCCATTATTTTACCCGGAACAGAAGTTAAACTAACTGGTCTGTAATTACTCGTGTCACCCTTCGATCCACCTTTGTGAATTGGGGACACATTTGCACATCTCCAGTCCGTGGGAACCTCCCCTGAGTCCAAGGATGCTCTCATAATTATGGCTAAGGGTTTGCTTAGTTGCTTTGCCGCCTCCTTTAAAATAACTGGATAGATCCCATCCACCCCAGGTGCCTTTCTTATGTTTAACTTCAACAATTTCTCCTCCACTTTGCTCTCAGTTATTACAAAATCATTAAGCACACTGCTACAATTTGATAACCTTCTTCCATTTTCAAACTGTAATAATTCCTCACGTGTGAATGTAGATGCAAAATACTCATTCAGTTTGTTTGCTATCTGAGCAGGATCATCAACAGTCGAACCATCGATGTCAACTGGACCAATCATATTCATCCCCTTCCTTTTATATAAGTAAAGAAATCCTTGCTGTTTTTCTTAGCATCTTTTGCCAAAGATTTCTCGTAATCCGCCTTCGCCTGCCGAACCTCCTTTGTGACCTGATTACAGACTAGCTTATATCTGCCACAGGCTTCTGCGTCACCTGATAATTTATATGCATCCCATGCATTTTTCTTCTCTGTCACGAGTCTCATTAGTTCATTTGATAACCATTTAGGCCTAAACCTTGAACGATATTTCTTAATCGGTATATAAAGTCTAGTAGCTTCCACGATTAATTCCTTGAATGCTTCCCACTTAGAATTTACTGTTGGTAACATCGTCAGTTGATCCCACTGTACAGAATTTAAAAACTGTCAGACCACTGTACTCCCCTTTACGGAAGCAAAAACTCTTTCCTTTACCCCTGACGGTAGATAAATATAAAATAATCTTTATTTTATATTTATTCCTTCAGAATAACTGTTTTTGTATAACTTTTGATTTTTAAAATCACTAGTGCAGTTGCTATTTGTGATTGTCTGATCAAGTTTGTGAATTTTTTTTGTTACTAGGCATTTCAAATTGCTAAAGAAACCACAATCAACTGCCACCTGTGTTGTATCAATAAGACCATTCAAATTTTGCCATCACTGTTATAATATTAAGTGCACGGCAGGGAAATTCCAGTGTTTTAATTGTAGCAAATAGGTAGTTTGAAAGTTCAAATCACGTATGTTGGCGGTAGTTAGATAATTTTATTATCTGTTATAATTACTCAGAACTTACAAATGTAATGATATAGCATAATACATATAATGTAAACATACGAAATACATATTGCTGCACCAGCCAAAAAAAAAAAAATTTCTGAATTACCCACAGAGAGAGAGAGAGAGAGAGAGAGAGAGACACAGAAGTGGAAGGGAATCACCAAGAAAGAGAAGAATGATGATATCCAGCTCAGGATCCCGGGTATACCAAGCCCACCCTGGGTCCTTCTCTGTACTCGTCCTAGCAACTCTACATCCTTTTTAAAATGAGGCCCCCAGACCCCGTATGCAGTACTCAAGGTGTGCTGCGAACATTACCTTATACAAAGGGATAATCACCACCTTGTCTACGCTAGAAAAATTCCCGTATATCATTGACAAGACCTGCTCTGGCAGCCTGATTGCACTGCTCAGAAAACTTCATATCTGAACACACAATTAACCCAGGTCTTTTTCATTCTCCACTACCCTGAGTGTAGTACCACACAGTTGGTACATTTCTCTGGGGTTACTGTTACCCATATGCAAGTTACATGGGTATTATAACATGAGGTTAAACTTCAGATGACACTTCTAAGCCCATCTGCCCAACTTTTCCAGATCCTGTCGCAGTAGTATACTGTCACTATTGTCGTTACAAACCCTACCAACCTTTATATCATCCACTTTGTATTTCAGGCTTAATGGCGTAGAAACTACGACATTAAGCCTGAAATACCTTCATCAATATCACTGATAAATATACAAAACAACACCGAACCCTGGTGGCCTCCACTAATAACATAAGTCCGTGAATAGCAGAGTCCATTGATTACCACCCTCTCCTCTCCCACTCAACCATCCTTTTATCCACTGTAGGAACTTGCCCTTAATGTCATACTGCTCCAATTTGTACAGTACTCTTCCATGTGCAACAGTATGAAAAGTTTTCCTGAAATCCAAGTATATGATATCAAAATTATTTTTTGCACCCAGTTCCTTTGTGACCACATCATAGTATCCAATCAAATTGGCCACACTAGAGTTCAGACAAACCCATGCTGCATGTGAATTATTACTGCAGTCTTGTCTAGATGATCCTGCAAGGCTTCTTTAACCAGTGATTCCATTATTTTTCCTGGAACAGAACGTAAACTAACAGATCTGTAATTACTCATGTCACCCTTTGATCCTCTTTGTGAATTGGCGATATATTTGCACATCAGACGTCCTTTGACACTTCTGAGTCCAAGGGTTTGCTTATTTCCTTTGCTGCCTTGTTTAATATAACTGAATAGATCCCAGATGCCTTTCTTGTGTTTAATTTCAACAATTTCTTCTCCGTTTTATACTAAGTTATTACAAAATCATTTAGCTCCCTATTAGTTAAATAAGTTTCTTTTCTCCACTTCTCTATAGAATTCCTCGTGTGTGAATGAATGTAGGTGCAAAATACTTATTCAGTTGGTCAGCTTTTTGAGCATCTTCATCAACAGTTGAATAAGTGATATCAAGTGAACCAATCTGTTTCACCCCTTTCCTTCTACAGTTTATATAAGTAAAGAAATCTTTGTTTTATTCTTTGCATCCTTTGCCAAAGATTTCTTGTAATTTGTCTTCACTTGCCTAACCTCCTTTGTGACTTGATTACAGACTAGTTTATATTTACCATAGTCTTCTGTGTTGCCTGATAATTTACATGCATGCAATGCATTTTTTTTCTTCTTCGAGTCTCATTAGTTCATCTGACATCCATTTAGGCCTAAACCTTGAACAGTATTTCTTAGTTATGAAAAGCATAAGCTTCCAAGATCAATTCTTTGAATGCTTCCCATTTAGAATTTGTTGTTGGTTACATCATCAGTAGGTCACACTACACAGAATTTAAAAACTGTGAGACCACTGTAGTCACCTTTACGAATGCAAAAAACCCTTCCCTTTACCCCTGATGGTAGTAACATCTTTAGGTAAATACCACATTAGTACATTGTAATCACTGCCACCTAGTAGTTCCTTTATCTGCAAATTATGAATAATCACTGCTGATTATCAGATCAACAGTTTTACTCCCCCTGATTGCCTCTCGAATATGCTGTTGTAGAAAAAAATAATCCGATAAATACAAAAAAAAAAAAAATGCTAGTGTGCGAGCGACCAATCCACAAGTTCCAGTCAATATCTAGGAAGTTAAAATCTCCCATTGTAAGACAATATGATTTACTGGCCCATTTCTTCTCTGTACAGTTGTTCATTGTACTCATCAGAGTCAATAGGCCTATAACATGCTCCTACCCTCATTTTTGCTTATTAAGTAAGTTCTCAAATCTCCTATTCTTAATATCATCAGTGCCAATGTGTACAATAATATCGCCTTTTATGCTCTTAAAAGGTGATATCTGCTCTACAACATCATCAACTTTGGTTTCGGCAGACATACCCTGTTCCTATTCCACCTCTCCTTTTTACACAATATTTCCTGTTTTCCTGACAATAGAGTCACAGCCAATAGCTACTTCCTGTGGGACCAGCAAGTCTGCCTTAGAGCCAAGAGGGATGTCTTTCTGTGTGTTCGATGTAAAGAGTTTGAAGATATTAGTCATCAACTGAGAATATTAGTCATGAACCATTGAAGAACACGTTGGATGCCCTCGAAGAAATTAAGTTGGGGTCCATTAAGCTCTGGCATTGAGGTGGGCAGCTGAGAGCTTAATGGAGCACCAACTTAATTCCTTCGAGGTCATTCACCTTGTTCTTCAAGCTCTCATAATAACCGATCAGAACACTCAATTGATGACTAATATCTTCACACTCTTCACATCGAACACACAGAAAGACATCCCTTTTAACTATCATGTCCAGTTCCAGATATATCCACAAACATGAAACAAGCAATACATTTCGTGAGGCCATGATTTGGAGGAAACCCTCCCTCCTCAGTTCTCCACTGAGCCACAGCTCTCCCACTAGTTTGAGTCCTCTGCTTTGCTGCTCTGGTCTAAAGCATGATTTTCATTCAAATTCAATTTAATTGAGTATACACTGAAAGGAGAGAATTCATGGAATACCTGGTTCTTGGGCAACGCAACACCGTCACCCCTCTCGCTAGTGGACGAACCCACTGCTTGGCAGGTATATAGGTACACTGCATCCACATAGACGGTAATTCGATGTCAGTATGGATAAATGTTGTGAGTTAACTGACTTTGAAAGAGGAATGATAGTGGGTACCTGACATATGTGTCACTCTATCGCAGAGGTGGTACAGAAATTGCACTATCCCCATTTAACAGTATCAAGAGTATCGGGAATATGCCATTTCCGGAATAACATCTCATCGTGGATAGTGCAGTGAGTGGAGAAAGGTGGTGGATGAATGTGGCCATCGACATCTGTCTCACCACAAAGCTATGCACTCGTCATGTCAACAAGGAACTGTTCAGGCAGGTTTATGGTCAGTAATGGTCTGGGGAGTGTTCAACTCACACATCTCTGAAAAGTCCAGGTTATGTGTACATCCTTGCAGACCATCTGCATCCTTTTATGGTCATTGTGCACCCACAGGGCAATGTACCTCCCCACAGAGTCGTGGTAACTAGAACATGGTTCGAATAGCATTCCGTAGATTTTGCCACCATGGAATGGCCTCCCCGTTCACCAGACATAAACCCTGTGGAGCATCTTTGGGATGCTGTGGAAAGGTCCATTCGTGCTTTGGATTCTCCACCCAGGAATGTTAGGGAATTATGGACAATGGTGCAGCAAGCATGGATGCAAATACCTGTGGAACACTTTCATGAACTAGTGGGTGAAAGGTGGGTATCCCATGATTTCTGTCCACTCAGTGTACCACACTAAAGTAATACACACTTAAATGCAATGATAACACTTTGCATCAGTTATGCAGTAAATAATTATTATTACACTGTAAAGTTTGCATTATGAAATATATATTATGATATTGAGTTTGTTATATGTATTATTTGTGGAGTTTATGTTATATGCATTAATTTATGTAATATTTGAAAGTTAAGTTAATTATAATAGCTAATAAAATTAACTAATAATGGCAGCCTCTGTGATTCAAACTTTTGAGATATCTACTTAGACACTAGAATTCCCCTACCACACACACTACAGTAGAAAGTTACAAGGTAAGATATTCATACCAAATCACCGATACAAAGGTTCTACGTATGTTAAGTAGTAATTACAAAATCTCCGGCTAAATTTAAAGTACTATGTGTTATGACTAGGACTATAAAGCTATTTACAGAATATGATTTAATATGCTAATTAGGTCAATAAAACAGCAAAATATATATCATAAACTTATTGGTTCCCAATTTATGATATAATTTATATAGGCATATTTGTTGTACGAGAAAGATGCAATAGTACAAGCATTTTTAACTTAATGTAGCAAGTATGAATTTCCTAGTACGTTTTCTCTCAGAGGGTATGCATTAATGTTTATTATATAGTTAACTACCACCTCCGTATCCAAGTGGTCAAGAGCACAAATGCAGTAGCACATGCTCTTTGAGTAGATCAGGGTTCAAGCCCCTTACTTCTAAATACAGCTGAACTGCCAACTTGCACTGGACCAGCATGGCAGATTATGGTCCATTTCCCTCACATGAATTGTTGAGGAGGATTCCATCCTGCAGTGGATTGATAATGGCTGCTGCTTACCTTTTTTTTTTTTTGACCATCAGAAAGCCAAGCATTTCAAAGGGACCAAAATTTTATATAAACATACATGGAAACCAACAATAAAATTTATGAACAAATCACTTTTGAAGGATATTTAGCTAAATGGCACGCTGTAAAACTTTAGCAAGTTTTACATCATTAAAAAAACCTAAAAATTTGTTTTTTTTTTAAACCTAAAAATTATAAAAACTTAAAAATTAAAATATCTATTAAATTTACATGAGCATAAATTTTAGCATTTTTCAATGTGGCCTTCAGTTTTTGTCTGCATCACTGGGTCATTTTTAAGTGGCAAATAAAGCCATGAAAAAATTATTCATGCCTCATATTCATGCAAAAAATGCAGATGTACTGATTTTCCAGAATTCTGGTTTTAGCTTTGATTTTTACCTGCTTTGCAGGTATGAGACTTGGTCATAAGGCAAGTCAAGGAAATATCTTGTTTTGAATAACAGGATTGCTGCTAGTAAAGATGTTTGTTCTTATTATACAATACAGTGTTTGAATAAATAATAAAATTTTAATGTGCACTTTTTCTTGCCATTTTTTCAAAAAAATTGAGTGCTGGCTTTTTTGATGCATAACTAGGTAGTTAAATATAACTGCAATGATGTTTTCAATATAAAATTTGCTTTATGACATTGAGAATATCAAATGCAAAATGATAGGAATTAGTGTTGTGAAAAACAATACTTTGGTAAAAAAAATGTAATCTCCATACCTGAAAAAGTGAGCTCCTCCTAATACAAGCCGATCTCCCTATTTAAAGAAATTATTAAAATATGCAAAATAAATGCAAAGTGAAACAGATATTCCGAATGATGACTTCAAAAATTTACACAAAAAATATAAATAAATATAGTAAATTATTGAGAGAAAATAGCAATATGATAGCAATAGCTATATTGAGAAAAAATATAAAATGATACAAACTTAAAATATATGTTTGTATAGTTAACTTAAAAGTTATCCTAAACTTTCACCACAACTATATGACGTGTATAAGAGATACAAATACCTGTTCCACCTATCTTTTTGCATAATATATTCCCTGTTTCCCTGACAATAGAGTCACTGACAATAACTATTGTCAATAGAGTCACCAACAATGTTAAACTTCAATTGCCATTTCTCAGCCCATCTGCTTAATTTTTAGTTCTTTTTGCAGTAGTATATTAGTATTAGTAACGGCCGCATGGTGCAAGAAAGCCTATGGCTTATGCTGCACCAGCCAAAAAAAAAAAAAAAAAAAAAAAAATCCGAACAAAACAATGATAAAAACAAAAAAATAAATAAATAAATCAATAATAATAATTAATAAAAAAAAAAGGAAATTAAACCTATCATCCTATGCACTTCCCGTACCCAAAAGTACTATCCAGATGACCTTTGAATTTCCCCAAACTGTCGGCCTCTACCACCCATGAAGGCAACTTATTCCAGTAATTTATAACTCTCTGGCTAAAATAAAACTTCCTGCAGTCCAATCTAAACATTTCCCCCCGTAACTTGAATTTATGTCCCTAGTTCTAGCATCATTTATAATCTTGAAAATTTCATCCTCATTCATTTTACTGATGCCTCTCAGAGCCTTAAACACCTCAATCAAATCTCCTCTAAGGTGTCCAGTTTCCAAACTCTGCAACCCACATATTCGAAGTCTTTCTTCATAAGGACGCCCTTTTTCCGATCTGACCAGGCGAGTTACCTGTCTTTGCACCCTTTCAAGAAGCTCAATGTCTTTCTTTAGGTGCAGTCTCCATACTTGAACACAGTATCCCAAATGTGGTCTAACATAAGCCTTATATAATGGGATTATCACGTCCATATCTCTACTTGCAAAAGTTCGATAGATCATCGATAGGACACCATGGGCCTTCCTTGCAACCTGTTTACAATGCTCAGAGAATTTCATGTCTGACCGTATCGTAACACCAAAGTCTCTTTCCTCCAGTACTGGGTTTAGTTGAACTCGACCAAGTGAATAAGTTATTTTGGGATTACTGCTTCCCAGGTGTAATACCTTACAATTTGTTGGATTAAAGCATAGCTGCCATTTTTCTGACCATTCCTGAAGTCTATCTAGGTCTCTCTGAAGAAGCTCAGCTTGACAGTGATCATTAACTACTCTACCAATTTTAACATCATCTGCAAATTTAGACATCACGCCCTCTATCCCTTCATCAATGTTGTTTATGAAAATTAAAAACAACAGTGGTCCTAATACTGATCCTTGGGGAACCCCACTTCTTACATCAACCCAATCTGAGGAATAGCCATTTATCACAACCCTCTGCCTCCTGCCCTGAAGCCATCCTTCTATCCATCTAAGGATTTTCCCAGTGATTCCAACCTGTTCCAGCTTATAAAGCAACCGCTCATGTGGGACTGAGTCAAAAGCTTTGCTGAAATCTAAATAAACAATGTCAAAATTATTCCCTAAATCCAGCTCGTGAGTGACCCTTTCGAAATAGCGAACCAGATTTGTTAAACATGATTTTCCCTTTACAAAACCATGCTGAGTATCCTTGAGAATTTCAATTCGATCCAAATGATCCTGAATTCCACCCTTGATCATTGCCTCCATGATTTTCCCTACTACTGAAGTCAGACTGACAGGTCGATAATTTCCAACTTCACTTTTAGAGCCACCCTTATGTATGGGAGATACATTTGCACTTTTCCAATCCAAGGGAATCTCCCCAGAGTCTAGTGATGCTCGCATAATTAGCCTCAATGGTTCAATGCACTCGCTTGCCACCTCCCTTAAGATTATAGGGTATATTCCATCAACTCCAGGAGCCTTACTGGTCTGTAGGCTCGAAAGTTTTTTCATTAAATAATCTTGCGAAATTTCAATATCATTAATTACATATTTTTTAACTTCGCTCCCACAATTTCCCATTGCCAGAAAAGGCTTTTCATTTGTAAATATCGATGCAAAATAACTGTTGAGTTCATCTGCAACAGCAGCTGGTGTATTTATTACTATCCCCTTTCCCTTACTTAAAGGTCCGATCTGGTTTGTCCTGCTCTTCTTGGCATTTATATATGTGAAGAATTCTTTATCTCCCCTTTTTGCTCTGTTTGCTAGTGATTTCTCATAAACTGCCTTTGCCTGTCGAACCTTTTCTGTGGCTCTATTACACATCACCTTGTAGCTGTTATAGGCTTCAGTACTTTTTATTGCTCTGTAACCTTTCCATGCCACCTTTTTCTGCTCAAGTAATGTGGCAACTTCACTATTCATCCAACTTGGAACCCTCCTCGTGGAGTATTTTTTTAATGGTAAATACGCATTCAAGGCATCTGTGATTAATGTTTTAAAAGCGTACCACAGTTCAATTTATTGATTCTCTGCGCGATATCTACCCAGTTAATAGAGGCCATGTAGTACCTTAAGGCACCGTAATTTCCTTTTCTGAAATTAAAACCCATTCCTTTGCCTTTTACTTCTGCTACCTTTCTCGTCATCATCCACCGTAGAACTCCGTGATCACTTCCTGCTACTGGTTCCTCTACTGTCAGCCCTATTATGTCATCTGATTCATGTGTGATGATGAGGTCTAGGATATTCTTTTCTCTAGTACTTTCCCTGACATGTTGATACAAATAACAGTCATCTAGTTGATTTAAAAATTTTGTTCCACATGTCGAGTTTCCTTCCCATTTACTCTAATCAATTAGAGGCAAATTGAAATCACCCATAATAAGGCATTGACGCTTACTTGCCCATTCCATTTGCATGTAGAGGCTTTTGTCATAATCTTCACAATCACCTGGTCTGTAGATTACTCCTACTCGCATTATACCTTTGTTTCCAACTATCTCACACCATACAGACTCTATACTAGCATGTGAAATGTCTGAATCCGGGAAAGCTATTGTCACACTCAGGCTGCTTCTGATAAGCATTACCCCACCACCACTTCTATCTAGCCTATCCTTCCTAAATACATTATACAAGCTGTACTGAAACTCATCATCCCCAATTTCCGGGTGGCACCACGTCTCTGTAAGCCCTATTATGTCTGCATTACTTGTTTTAACCAGCAGTTCGAATTAGCTCATTTTATTGACGACACTTCTAACGTTACTGTATAAACAATTAAGATTTACTGTTCTTGTATATTTAACAACCCAAACACAACCCTTGAAGTTTTTTTAGGCTCTCTTCCCTGATATTAGCTACACGCTCACGTGAAAAGTTTCTGTCCCCAGAACATCTAGATAATACGTCCAGTTGGGGTAACAGATAAGAACTCTTAAGGTATGTGCAAGAGTTACTTTGACCAATATTATCAGATAAACGCGTGTCAGTATTACCCACATCCCACCCTAACTAGCAGCTTCCCTGAACCCTTAAGGTATCCTCAATAATACTGGCAAAAACTTTTGCACCACCTTTGTTTAAGTGTATCCCGTCTCTACAAAACAAATTCCTTCTACCTACAAGTGTGGGCCATGCTGACAGAAATTTACCCCCTAAAGCCTTGCAGATTCCTTCAAGTCTAGAGTTAATCCACAAGGCTCTTAACATATAATCCCTCCTATCGTGTCTGGGCAGAATTGCAGACACAGACATTATGGCCTAGCTCGCGACATTTCCTCAACATGGTCCTGTATTTTTCCAACAAATCGTCAGATCGTGTACGTTTAATATTATTAGTCCCCACATGAATAATATTTTCTTTACCCCCTTTAAAATCTGACAGTCTGCTGGTGAAATCATCATTATATCATCATTACATCAGTATATCATCATTACTGTCATTAACCAACTTTGTATCATTTGCAAACTTAGACATCAAGCCCGATATATCTTCATCGATATACAGTGCATTCTGGTTAATTGGGCCACCGGTTAATCGGGGCAGCCGCTTATTTGGGGCAAATCATGAAGAACAGAAACAAAACAAATATTTAGCCTGAATTTGTTCCGCTTATTTGGGCCAACTTGCCACTTAATTGGGGCAATGAAGGTCTTGATTGAACAATAAACTATATTTAGATGGCGCACACAAACATCTAAATATAGTTTATTAGGCCTGACGTGGCGCAGTGGTCAGGAGCGAGAGTGCATCGCACACGTTCTTTGAGTGGACCGGGGTTCAAGCCCGTGACTACTAAATACGATAACTGGTGATTTATTGTAAACTCTACTGACTTGGTTGTCGTACCGGAGTATAAACAGAAAATTTTTTTATTGAACAATAAACTAATTTAGATGGTTCGTAACAAAGAGATCATGTAGGCAGCAGCGGAATCAGTTATTGCAAAGTCGTGCTGTACAGTGGTTATTTTACGTTTGTTCTGTGTTGTGGTAATCGGATTCTGAAGAAATTTTGCTTGCAGTTGTTTACGATCACACTTGGTACATATGTATACATCTTGTGGGTTAGAATAGATTAAAAACTGTACCAAACAGTGCACTGATTTTGGTTTCCCCCTCCCCTTTTTTTCAGTACATTTAAGACCCCTGTCAAGATGCCACGTAAAGATTTGTCACTTTCAGAAAAAAAATCGCTATTCTTGACAAGATAAAAAGTCAACCTCCTAACATCAGTCATCGTCAGCTAGCGGAGATAATAAAGGTGCCAAAATCTACAATTTCACGACTGCTACAGCAACAAGAAAAACTTAGAGAGGAGTGGACATTGCACGTGGATTTAAAGAAAACATCTCATAAGTGAAAGAGGGAAGGCAAAGATCCAGACGTCGAAGATGTCTGGATCAATGGTTTTCCACTGTATCTAAACGAGGAGTGCGTGTAAGCGGCCCTATGCTAAAAAACAAGTCAGAAGAGTTGGCCAAAAAGCTAGGTCATGTAAATTTCAAAGAGACGGATGGTTGGTTGTCTCGATGGAAGTGTAGACATGACATTAGTTACAAAAAAGCACATGGCGAGAAGGACAGTGCTGATGCTACGAGTGCTGAGCAATGGAAATGTGAAAAACTGCCAAAGTTGCTTAAAAAATTTAGTGGGGATGACCTTTACAATGCCGATGAAACAGGTCTATATTATCGTGCTACGCCGGATGGTTCCCTCAGCTATCAACACATAACACTGTCTGGTTCAAAGAAAGCATGTAACAGTGTTGTGCTGCTCAAACATGTCAGGAAATGATAAACTCAAACTTTTGGTTATTGGTAAAAGTGCCAAACCTCGTTGTTTCAAGGGGCTTACAATAGGCAGTTTGCCAGTTTCGTATTATGCCAATAAGAAGGCATGGATGACCACATATATTTTTACGCAATGGCTAATGAACTGGGACGCGGAACTGCAACGGAAGTCCAGAAAAATTCTGTTGATATTGGACAACTGCACCGCACACTCTAATGTAGCTGGTTTAAAAAATATTGAACTGGAATTTTTACCCCCTAACACCACATCCCTGATACAGCCTATGGACGCGGGAATTATAAAAAATTTGAAGACCTATTATCGCAGAAAGCCTGTTAATCACATCCTTGAAGCAATTGAGGAAAAATCTGCTGACATCATCTTCGAAATCAATAGAGGTTAGTGCAAAAGTTTCAATGTTAAAAGCTGTACAATTTATCGCCGATAGTTGGTGAGTAATAACCAGTAAAACAATTCGGAGTTGTTTTGCTAAATGTGGTTTCGCGACTAATTGTGATTCAGACGCGATAAGCTGTACAGAAAATGAAATGGCTTTGGAACTGCAACAGGTCCAAAATTGTGAAGAATTTTTAACGACTGACGATAACCTTCAATGCCACAATGAAAATAAAGATTATGAGGAAACGATTATTGAACAAATTGCGGCAAAACACTCAGAGAAACCAAAAGACCAAGAAAATGATGACGATGATATACCTAAGCGAGTGACTAACCAGGATGCCAGGAAATGTATCAATAAATTGAGATGTTATTTCATGCAGGAAGGCAATGAAGGCAGTCCTTTATCAGCATTAGATACCTGCGCCGACTTTGTTCAATTGCAGTCCATAAAGAGGACACGTCAGGGTACACTTCATAATTTTTTCAAAGTAAGAACCCTTAAGTAATGTGTAACCTTTGCCTGACACGGACATTATTCTGTACTGTATCTTCATTTTACACATGTACATACGTACATTTTGTTTGCTTTTAACTTTAGTTATTTTTAAATAAATGTTTGTACCAATATAACTTAAATACAGTGTGCTTTCTTTAAATACCACATTCCCTTTATTTTATTCATACCTTTTTTGCCTCCGTTAGAATGTGCTTTTCAGCTCATTAAAATTTCGCTTAATTGGGGCAGCCGCTTAATTGGGCCAAAGTGATCTGTCCCGATGTGTCCCAATTAACCGGAATCGACTGTATTAATAAATATAGAAAAGCAACAATAGGTCCAGCATTTAACCCTGAGGGGAGGGAGTCCACTAATAATATTAGTCCACGAAGAGTGGTGTCCACTGATAATCACTTTGTCTTCTTCCACTCAACCATCTCCTTGACCATAGAAGCAACTTGCCCTTAATGCTACACTGCTCCAATTTGTACAGCAGTATTTTATGTGCAATAGTATCAAAAGCTTCTGCCTTGTAAAAATTAATCCCTCTACTTCCCACCTTCTGTGCAATAAGCTTTTTCTGTTGCACGACTGTTCCACAAATAGAAAAACAACAGTATTTTGTGAAAACTGCTATAGACCAGTAAGTAATCCAAGTATGTTAAAATCACCACATACATTCCCAAGCAGTAAAGTTTTATACCAAAGCAATAAAATCTTGGAAATATTTTCAATTTTTTTTAAACCAACAACAAAGTAGATGAACTGACATTTCCATTTTACAGTAAAACTGCTTTTAAAATTAATTTTTTGGCATCAATTAATATATGCCATTCATTAGGAATGTGCTCAGTGTTGAATTTGTTCAGAAAACCATATCTTGAGCACATTCATTAGGAATGTGCTCAGTGTTGAATTTGTTCAGAAAACCATATCTTTACAGAAATGTACAGGCATACCTCGGTTAACGTTACCTCTGATAACGAAGCCTCGATATAACGAAGTCGGCAAATCGAACGTGAAAATTTTCCACCAAATTTGGTGTTCAATGTTGACGAAAGCGGTTTGTTCTGGAAACGGCTACCAACAAAAAGCTTCATTTCTATTGAAGAAAAATCAGCTGCTGGGTTCAAAGCAGCCAAAGACCGTTTAACGTTACTCTTTGGATCAAATGCCTCTGGCGATTATAAATTAAAATTGTTATTAGTTTACCATTCAGAAAATCCGAGGGCGTTAAAAGGTAACATAAAAATGAATTTACCTGTAATATGGAAAGCAAATAGAAAAGCGTGGGTTACCAAGGAGTTATTTACTGATTGGTTTGTTAACCACTTTTGTCCTGTAGTAAAACGGTATTGTCAAAAAAAACAACTTTGAAGAAAAAGCTCTTTTGTTGTTAGACAATGCTCCGGGACATCCTACTGATCTTAACACGTTGGACACATGCATTCCTGTCAAAGTTGTGTTTCTTCCAGCAAACACAACTTTCCTGATTCAACCATTGGATCAGGGAGTAATAGCATCATTTAAAGCTTATTATCTGCGTCGAATTTTAAGCAATTTACCTGAACTAGAGGATAAAGAGGAAATGACAGTTAAAACTTTTTGGAAAAACTACACCATTAAAAACGCAATTGAAACATTGATAGTTCTTGGAAAGAAGTCACTAAGAAATGCTTAAATGGAGTTTGGCGCAAAATATGGCCAGAAGTTGTACTAGAAGAAGAAAATAACATCCAAGAAATTAGAAATGAAGTTATCCAGATGGCTCAATCAATAGGTTTCGAAAATGTCGATGAAGAGGATGTTAGAAATTTATTGAATGCAGAAGATGATGGTTTTTCAGTGGAAGATTTAGAAAACCTTGTTAGCAACGAAGACAAAGATAATGAAGGCGAAGTTAAAGAAGTTCCTGCCGAAAAAGTGTTAACAACCAAAGATTTAAAAAGGTGTTTAAATGACATTGAAAACATTTTAAATTTTTTTAGTGAAAATGATCCTGATTTAGGAAGAAGTGTTATAGTTAAGCGATCAGTGTTAAATGCAATAACTCCGTATAGGCAATTGTTAAATGAAAGAGAAAAAAAGCATAAACAATGAACTTTAACCTCATATTTTAAAATGTGATTTCACTTTGTATGTAAGTTGACTGTTTATTTAATAAAACTTTTCTTTGTTCGAAAAAAAGCTTTTCATTTTCTTTACGTAGGAACGTATCCCTATTCTGGCCATAGTATTTTTACCTCTGAAAACGAAGTTTCGCTTAACGAAGTAATTTCGTGGAACGCATCCTATTCGTTAATCGAGGTATGCCTGTATATTATGTTCCATAACAAAAGATTTTAAAAACAATGTGACATTTTTGATATAATGCAATTTTAGTTTGATTCAAGTAACTTCCACTATTGTATCTTAGAACCAGGAGTTCAGCATATCATCATTTTCTGGTTTGTAGCCCCAAATCTGCTGAAATGGATGGTCCAGCAAAGTCTGCAACACAAGAATAGTCACTATATTCATCACTGCTTCTTTTAATCCATAATTTTGTGGGATTTTGTCAGCTCTTCAGTATGGAAAAAAAAAACAGGCATTATTGCAGATATGTTAGGATATTTGATGCCACACTTGCGTTTCCTTGACATTGCTGATATTTTAATGATGCAGAAATAAGAATCACCAATTTGGCTGCATGGTTCTTGCCATACCACAGGAACAGCAAAAAGCACACTTTTAGTTTTTCCCAGTTAGCCACATCTTCAAATTTGTGGCACAGGTATATACAGCACACATGCAATACCCAAGTTTTGTCCTTATCACCAATTTTGCAACCAAAGGATAAATAATATGTGCAGCTTAGTAATTACTGTAGATTTTCTTCCTTTCAGTTTGTTGTAATCCATCCATGTGTAGCAGAAATTGTCAGGGTAAATCGCACACTTCCTTTGCTTCTGCTTAAACATTTTAACAATACAATGCTAAGCAAAACACAGAAGAAACAATATAAAAGAGATATGCAGATAAACTATACATCTACTTACACTACAGCTGTCTTTCCATTACTTAAAGAGAGGGAAAGGGGGTTGGCAGATAGATAAGGTGTGAATATATTAACCCCCAACATTTTGGCCATCTATGAGCATATGCAAATATTACTATTTGCAAGTAATACAAGAGAACATGATCACATCTAAACAAAAACCTGTACAGCCACTCCCCGACTTATGTAAGGGTTGCATTCCGTGGAACTCTAAGTAAGTCGGAATTTTCCTAAATGCTTATGAAGCACTCGCAAATTTGATTGAAGCAAAAAAAATGTTCAACGAACATGTAAATATAATTATTTATTCATTTTTTTTTTTTATCTGATGGGCAGGAAAAAATACAAAAGTGTACAAAATTACAAAAAGAGAGAGGAGACAGGCATAACATCAGCAGGTTTTACCTTTTGAGCATCGTTGCCAGAATTAATTCTCCAGCTGATAAGCACACCACTGCAGAAATTGAGGGCTGTGGAGATTTAGAAGGGGTTTTTTCCAACATATCACAATTTCTCTGCAGCTGCAGAATCGGCACTGGCAACTTCACCGCATACTTTAATGCTTTGGAAACCAGTGCGATGCTTGAACTTATTAAACCACCTATTGCTTACCATGAACTTGGCTTGGGGTTCACCACACTTATCCTTAATATCTTCATATATACTTCTTGCTTTTGCTTGAATGGCCATTGGACTCAGGGGCACTTGCTTCTGAATCTGATTTTCCATCCACATTATTAATAGCTTTTCCATCTTCGATATAGCACCTGAATGTTGTTTTGTGATCACTGTTGATCTTAAATGCATTGATTCTTTAACATGTTCTTTTATACGCACACTGTCCCTTAAAATAGTATTCACTGTTGAAGCAGCGAGACCTAATTCTGTGCAATAGAAGACAAAATTTGTCCTTATTTGTACTTCTTAATTAATTATTTTCCATTTCTAATTCAATTTTGTTTTGTTTCCTAGCACTGACAGCACTTGCACTTTCCGTTGGTCCCTTTCCCTTCACATTGTAATAAGTAAATAGGAATGAAGAGAAGATTCTGAAAATTTGTTTTTTATATCATTGAAGATTTCAGTGAAGGGGAACTCATTTCACCATAATACTGTAACGTTGAAACCCACAGAATTCCAGTTATCGCAAATGCAATAAGTTCGAGTTTACTACCTGTTTATAACAGATTGTGCTAACAGAAAATCCCAATAAACCGTAAAGTGCAAATTGTTTTTATTGTTTTATGGTAGTGACCTCCAGATGTGTTTTAGAAAAATATCAAAAGGCATTTAAAATTGATTCTTATAACGGAACATATGATAACGATAAAAGTGTAGTGCAATTTCCATTATAAAAGTGACCTTTTAGAGAGATAAATAGCTTAGTTATATAGCTAAAATTTCAACTTCCAAAGTCTTAGAACGAATTACCAAAAAAAAAAAAAAAAGTGTTATTGGGTTCACATTCCGATTTTTTTTTTTAAGTTTGCACCAGCCAGAAAAAACTTACGTAAGGTCGAATTTCCATAAGTTCAGTATTACTTAAGCCAAGGAGTGGCTGTAGATGTAGATGTAGAAACTGCTGTGATATTTTAAGAATTATTTGCAAAATTTATGTATAAAAATTGGTTGAAAATGCTTGATATACTAGAGGAGGTAAAACACACAATGGCCAGTGTTACTAGAGTGGATGGACAAATGAGGTTTGCAGGTTTTTCTTTCTTTCTTTCCAACTTTCTAAGCTAACTTTATAAGATACTTTATAAGCTAACTTTCTTGCATAATTTTCCACTACTAATAATAAGAAGCAAGATTCAACCAACAGATATAACAGAAAATAACCATCAATGAAATATGGAATTGGTCTGATGTGGAGCTTACTTTCCACTTATTTTGATATTATAAATAATGGAATCCATTTCAAAACTGTTTCTAGATGAAAGAATGAAATAAAATTTTTCTTGTCATGGTCCAGACATCTCCATTTCCAATTATTTGTTATTTCCTTTAAGATGGTCCTTGAGGTTGTCACATACATTCTCTCAGATATGCCAGACAAGCTGTACTTGCTACCTGGTAGTCTAAAACGCTGATGGAACTGATATTCAGGTGACACTCAAGTCAAGTGGACCCAATTTCGGTGAAGTCCGGACGGTCTGTGACAGCCAAATCCTCTGCTTGCACCTTCACGATGGTGGGACTGTTAGTAATCCTGGGTATAACCTCAATGCGCAAGTACATGGTGGGTGACAACCCAGGTGTGAACCAACGTAAGCAGGGGTCGAGGTGTATCGCCTACACCACATAGAGGAATGCCACCCCTCGATGTTACCAGGCAGTACTAGGTGGTAGATGACTCTCATCAACTTGTGAAATACCACCACTTTGCTTATTGGAGGCTTGAAGTGGTGGAACCCATGTTTAGTCTCTAGAGCTAGGTTCCGGTCAACCCTTCCCTATCTCTTCCGTCATGCAGTATGATTGATGACTTTTGAGGTTATGATGAACATCGTGGCGAGATCCAATATTCCTTACATTTCGAGGATACAGCTCTAAAACTGTGTTCGCAGGCCGGCCGCTAGTTAGTACACCAGACCGAACCAATTGGTAACTCTCTAGGAGTTACCAATTGGTTCGGTCTTATTCGGTCCAATTGGTAACTCTCTAGGAGTTACCAATTGGTTCGGTAATAATCTTGCTACCTCTACTCTGCCAGATAGTGACTGGAGGGAGTCCGAGTAGTGTGTATGCGGGGAGCATTGTCGAGGCCACGTTATGTCAAGGATCTGGGTATATTCTTACCACGTGTACGCCATATCCAAAAATTTCATTACTTCATACAGCATGTCCCACCCACTTTTTCTTACTATCGAATATACCATGAATTGTCAAATTAATAGAGCAAGCTTATCTGCGAAAAGATCTAAACCTCCCAAGCACTTCCAAATTCATTTCACAAATATACGTGGTCTCAATTCTAATCTCAACGATGTCCATTTCCACTTGCAGTCTCCCAAACCCCATGTACTTTTTCTGACAGAATCTGAGTTATCGGTTGATTCAACTACTACTCATCTCAGATGCCAAAATTATTCACTGTATGATTCCTTTCGCCTCAAAGGTGGTACTTGTACATATGTCCGTTCTGATATTCCCTGTCAGAGACTTGGCAATTTGGAATCTCCTCTCTTTGATCTTCTCTGGCTTAAAATCTCTCTACCTCATAGTGTCAAATTCATATGTTGTCTCTACTGTTCTCCCAACTCCACTAACCACTTGGAGCTCTTGGACTTCCTCTCTTTGCAACTTGACTTTCTCCAGTCCAACTTTCCTAACAGTGAGGTAATTTTCCTTGGTGATTTTAATGTTCACAACTCCAGCTGGCCGAGATGCTGAGGCTTTTGCAATTACTAATGACCTAGCACAGATTGTTCATTTACCTACAAGAATACCGGACAATCCTAATCATACAGCCAATACGTTTGATTTTTTTCTCACAAACAACCCTTCTAAGTACACGGTTGAAGTGAGAGGTCCTTTAGGCACTTCAGATCACAACTTGGTGATTGTCTCTTCTCCAATGGAATCTTTATCTCATGGCTATTCCCAACCTCGTGTTGTTTGGCATTACAAGAATTCAAAATGGGATGACCTGCAACACTTCTTTTCTTCTTTTCCTTGGTCGGATTACTGTTTCAAAACTTCTGATGTCAATGTTTGTTCAGATCGTGTCAGTGAAATTATTCTTGCAGGAATGGAATCCTTTATTCCACACTCCACTTTAAAATCTTGTCCTTTGTCCAAACCTTGGTTTTCCAATAAATGTGCTAAGGCTGTTCAAGAGAAGAATGTTGCATATCGTAATTGGCTTGTTTCTAATTCTTCAGTTTCATTTTCTGCCTACACCAAAGCTCGCAACAATTGTAAAGCAGTTATTAATCAGTCCAAACTAGAGTTTGAACAGGCTAAGAGTAGAAAACTTGCTTCTTGCCCTAATGGTAGCCGAACATTCTGGTCTCTTCCCAAAGCTATTGGCCGCAACTTTTGCCCATCTCTGCTCCCACCTCTGTCCAAACCAGATGGTTCTGTTGTCACTTCAGCCAAGGATAAAGCTGACCTGCTAGCATCCCATTTTTCTTCCAGCTCATGTATTAATGATCTTGGTAAAACACCTCCCACCATTCCCAACACTCTCCATTCAATGCCTCCTGTGGTCTTCCATCAAAAGGATATCAGAAGCATTTTGATGAATCTTGATGCTAAGAAAGCTCCAGGTCCTGATGGTATTTCTCCACTCGTTCTCAAAGCCTGTGCTCCTGAACTTACTCCTATTCTTTGCCGCCTTTTTTCACTTTCTTATTCCAAAGGTGTTTTTCCTTCTACTTTGAAATTTGCTCATATCCAGCCAGTTCCTAAAAAGGGTGACAAATCCCTCCCATCCAATTATCGTCCCATTGCAATTACTTCTAAAGTAATGGAGAAATCAATTAACCGCCAACTCTTAAACTACCTAGAAATCTTCCGTCTGATCAACGATCGCCAGTATGGATTCCGTCAGTGTCGATCCACTGGTGATATTCTGGCTTATGTTACCCATTTATGGACTAATTCAATGGAAAGGTTCGGTGAAACACAAGTAGTTGCTCTTGATATCTCAAAGGGCTTTTGATCGTGTTTATCATAAAGGTCTTCTAAACAAGCTTCCATCTTATGGTTTGCCAACTGTTTTTAGTAACTGGTTATCCAGTTTTCTCTCTGATTGCTCACTGAGGGTGATGGTAGATGGCTCTCTGTCTTCTAACTAATCCACTAATGCTGGTGTCCCCAAAGGTTCAGTTCTTTCCCCCACTCTTTTCCTCTTGTATATTAATGACCTTCTTCCATTGACTGGAAATCCTATCCATAGTTTTGCCGATGATAGCACATTGCATTCCACTTTCCATTTTGACAAAGGATTGTCCTGCTCAATCAGCTTCAACTTCTCGAAAATCTGCTACCAATTCCTTAAATGCCGATCTTCAGGTAATTCACCAGTGGGGCAAAGACAACTTAGTTGATTTCAACCCTTCTAAAACTCAGTCTTGTCTTATATCTCGCAAAAAGGATTCTTCTGCTGCTATGCTTATCTTTAGTGACACTCCGATTTCTAGTCAAAATGATATATCTCTTTTGGGGATTACCCTGACTTCTAATCTCTCTTGGCACAAGCACATTACAAATATTGTTTCCTCTGCATCTAAAAAACTTGGTTTTCTCTTTCGCTCTTGGCGTTACTTTTCTTCCAAACAGCTGCTCACTCTGTATAAATCGCAAATCCGCCCTGCCATGGAATATTGTTCCCACATCTGGGGTGGTGCCCCCAAAACCTCTCAGGCTTCTTGATTCCATTCAGAAGAGGGCAGTTAGGTTAATTAATGATTCATCTCTAACAGAGTCTCTCCACTCGCTTTCTCATAGACGTACTGTTTCTGCTGCATGCCTCTTCTACAGATACTTCCATGGGCACTGTTCTTCTGAATTGGCTTCTATAATTCCCGCTCTGTCTTTCAAAACAGTCCGAACACGTGCCGCCACCTGCCAACATCCATTTACTGTCCAACTTCAAACCCACAGAACCAACTTTTCATCTTCCTCATTTATTCATTCAACTGCCGTTTTCTGGAACAACCTTCCTTCATATGTATTTCCTGAAAATTACAATCTACAGAAGTTCAAGTCCAATGTCAACAAATATCTTCTTTCGTCTTCTCAACCTCCAACCCAAGGACGGTACTAAGTACTATAGGTTCTAATACCTCTCTTGTTTGGGGTTCACATAAAAAAAAAAAAAAAATACTGATCCTTTTCTTTACAAAACACTTAGCTGTCTTTACTTGACCCTTCATTTACTTCATTCACTGTTCCACATGTCTTGATGTCATTTTCTTCATTTGCATACATCTCTGATATGCTCATGAACCATAGTCATTTCTTATATGTCACTGCATCAATGTAAAACTTCAGAAAGCTGGTTCAGCAGATCAGGACAGTTAATTCACAGTGAGCAGATCTGTATTCTGATTCATCAATTTTTTGGAGGAGTACCACTGATACCTAGTTATGCTCATCTTTTGTTGCTCTTAGAATTTGATACCTATATGTTATTTTAGAAATTCATTTCTTGGCTAAATGCCTAAGGATATGAAGGAGTTTGTTAATGCATGGGTTATGCACACAGATTTCTACTACCAAATAATTAATGCATCATTTTAAATATACTGATATTATTTATCACTGAATATTGAACATTGTTATTATTGATGGATAATGACTAACTTCTTGTTGTTTGTTTGTACGCTTTAGGGTGCAAAGGCAAAAAAGGCTATAATGCACCTAACTATTCTAGAAGATATATTACAAAGAAAAACAGCAAAGAGTTCTTTACTTATGTAAACTCTAGAAGGAAAGGGATGAATCAGATTGGACCAATTAACATAGATGGGTTGACTATTGATGATCATGCTCAGGTAGCTGATAAACTGAATCAGTATTTTGCATCTACATTCACACATGAGCAGTTATTCAATGAGAGGAGTGCCAGAAGTTTATCAGACTAACAGGGGGCTAAGTGATTTTGTAATAAGTGAGAGCAAAGCGGAGGAGAAATTGTTGAAGTTAAACATAAGGAAGGCACCTGGAGTGGATGGGATTTATCCAGTTATATTAAAGAAGGCAGCAAAGGAAGTAAGCAAACCCTCAGCCATAATTATGAGAGCTTCCTTAGACTCAGGGAAGGTCTCCCATGGACTAGAGGTGTGCAAATGTATCACCAATTCACAAAGGGGGGGGGGGGGTGTTCAAGGGTCACACAAGTAATTCAGCCCTGTTAGTTTAACTTGTGTTCTGGGGAAAATAATGGAATCGCTGGTTAAAGAAGCATTGCAGGATCATCTAGACAAGACTGCAGTAATAGTTAAGACACAACATGGGGTTTTTAAAGCAAGGTCTTGTCTGACCAATTTGATTGGATACTATGATGTGGTCACAAAGGAACAGAATGCCAAAAATAATTTTGATATCATATACTTGGATTTCAGGAAAGCTTTTGATACTGTTGCACACAGAAGACTGTTGTACAAATCGGAGAGGTATGGCATTAAGGGTAAGTTGCTACAATGGATAAAGGGATGGTTGAGTGGGAGACGACAGAGAGCGGTAATCGATGGACCCTGCTCTTCGTGGACAAATGTTATTTTAGTGGAGTTCCCCAGGGTTCGGTTTTCGACCTATTGTTGTTTTGTATATTTATCAATGATATTGATGAAGGTATTTCAGGTTTAATGTCCAAGTTTCCAGATGATACAAAGGTTGGCAGGATTGTTAACGACAGTATTCTACTCCAACTGAATCTAGATAAGTTGGACAGATGGGCTGAGAAGTAGCAACTGAAGTTTAACATTGACAAATGCAAAGTACTACATATGGGTGGCAATAACCAAAGAGAAACATACCAACCGTGTGGTACTACACTCAGGGAAGTGGAAAGTGAAAAATACCTGGGGGGGGGTAATTGTGCAGTCAAATATGAAGTTCACTGAGCAGTGCAGACGGGCTGCCAGGGCAAGTCATATGGAGTCTTGTCAATGATATATAGGAATTTTGCTAGCAGGGTCAGGGAGGTGATTATCCTGTTATACCAGGCAATGGTCAGTCCACACCTAGAGTACTGTGTACAGGTCTGGAGGTCTCATTTTAGGAAGGATGTAGAGTTGCTAGAACGAGTACAAAGAAGAGCAACAAGATTAGTGAGGGGAACAAAGGGATGCTCTTACCAAAAAGCTTAAGTTCTGCAAATTGCAACACCTGGAGAGTAGGCACCTGCGAGGTGATCTGATTGAGGTATATAAGGCCTTGAATGGGTTGAGCAAGCTGAATGCTGATGGGATTCTTCCTCTTGCTGAGACTAAGAACCTGAGGGGGCACAGTTACAAATTGAGGAAAGATAGTTGTAGAATAGATGTGTAGAAATTTGCCTTTAGCCAACGGATAGTTGATTGGTGAAACAGACTTCCATCTTTTGTTGTGGAAGCTGATAGCCTAAATAAATTTAAGGCTGAGCTGAACAGACATTTGGAACAAATGGGAGGAATTTTTTTTTGGTTGATGCTGAATAAGCTTGCTTCCTTGCATTGTATGCCTCTACTAAAGCTAATGCTATGGTAGAGTTAAATACACAGTTTATCTGTACAAATATGGTTGAAGTTAACACTGTTTTGTAGTTTTTTTTTTTTTTCCCCATTTAAAGGAAGTAAAGATTTTGCCCATGTGTCGTATATCTGCTAGGCAATATATCACTAACCCATGAAGTTATACATTCATTGTACTTTATGCAACTACTGGTTTTACTGTAGACTATTTATCTGACAAACAGACATTTGGCCTTGAAAGCTACTTACATATTTTTCTGATTTTAACTTATTTTATCTTGAATACATTTTTATTGCTTTTACACCGATGAGCCAAAACATTATGACCAGCGAGTCGTTATGCAAATCGAAGCAACTGCAGGTGAACTACGGCACGTGCATGAGTTGGGACACTATATAAAAAAACCTGATACTGAGCTCTGTTAATCAGTGTTACTCCATTCTCATTTCATCTATTCTTCAGATGGGAAAGGCAGCGGACTTCAGTGAGTTTGACAAAGGCCAAATGATAATGGCCAGACGACTGGGTCAGAGCATATCCGAAATGGCTTGGCTGGTGAGATGCTCACGGTCGGCTGTGGTTAGTACCTACTGAAAGTGGTCCAAGGAGGGAAAACTCACGAACCGCCGGCGAGGTGTTGGACAACTACAGCTCATCAATGCTCAAGGTGAGCGAAGGCGCTCCCAGATGGTACGTGGCAACAGAAGGGTGACTGTGGCACAACTCGTTGGTAATTGGAATGCTGGTGACAGGAGTAATGTGTCACAATACACAGTACAGCGAACCCTGCTGAAAATGGGGCTGTGTAGCCGCAGGCCACTCCTAGTGCCTGCGACACCGGCGACAGCACCTACAATGGGCACGTGAGCATCAAAACTGGACTTTGAGTGATTGGAAGAAGGTCATCTGGTCCAATGAATTGCATTTCCTGTTGCACCATGTGGACAGCCGGGTAAGTGCTTCATTTAACTGGGGAAGTGATCGTGCCTGGATGCACCGTGGGATGAAAACAAGCCGGTGGCGGCAGTGTCATGCTTTGGGTGATATTCTGCTGGGATACCCTGTGTCCAGGCATCCATGTGCAGGGCACTCTGATGTCTACCACCTACCTAAACATCATTGCTGACCAGGTACACCCTTTCACAGCAACTGTCTTCCCCTCTGGTGATGCATTCTTTCATCAGGATAATGAGCCATGCCACACCGCCTGGATTATTCGAGACTGGTTCGGGGAATATGAGCAAGACCTCCAGGTATTGCCCTGGCCTCCAAATTCCCCAGACATCAATCCAATCGATCATCTGTAGTTTGTGTTGGAACAGCAACTTGGATCTATGGCGTCTCAACCATGGACCTTACAGGAGTTAAAGGATCTGCTGGTTACATGTTGGTTCCAGACAAAAGACACATTTAGAAATCTTGTAGTGTTCATGTCTCACTGGGTACCAGCTGTTTCAGCTGCACGTGGAGGACCAACATCATATTAGGTAGGTGGTCATAATGTTTTGGCTCATCGGTGTATTATATTGTTTGAATCCACTCTTAATTTATTTTTACCTTATTTCTACTTATTTTGTATATTTATTTCAATAAAGTTCAGTTTGTTTGTCTCAAGTAATTTTATTATTGATATATGCCACAAAAAGGCTCTTTTCGTAATCTATTCATCAGAGTATGCAGTGTGTCTTTGATAAATGAATTTAAGTTTCATAACACTGATAAAAAACCAATGAAGCTGATGTTCAGATTCCACTTGTGAATCAAGTAGGCTAAGGTTTCATCAAAGGTCATTTGCACCTTCACGATAGTGGGACTATTAGTAACCTTGGCGGAATACCATGTGCAAGGACAAAAACTCTGAATCTAATATATTAGAGGTGACCACTCAGGTGTGAACCAACATAAACCAGAGGACTGGCTAGCCCTATGTGTCACTAGACAATACTAGGTGGAATATAACTCTCATTAACCAGTGCAATTATACACTTTTGTTATTGGAAGCCTCAAGCAGTGAAAACCATGTTTAGTCTGAAGCAAAGCCCTGGCTCTTCAATCATTATCCTGATGAAAGATACTTTGTGATAGACTCATCAACGGAACATCTTAACCATGGCCATTTTAAGCTTTGCCTCCTTTGACATTATAAAAATGCAAAATAGAATAATCTGCATGATTTCCATTCTTTTACTTGATTGGATTTTTTTTTTTTTTTTTTTTTTCTCCAACTCCTAATTTTTTTCTCAGATCTGTCAGTGAAATTATTCTTTTAGAGATGAAATCCTTTGCAATCCATCCTAAAATCTTATCCTTTACCTAAACCTTGGCTGTTCAAGATAATAACATTGCATGTCATAATTGGCTTGTATCCAACAAGACTTCTTAATCTTTCCAAGGAATATTGAACCTCACCATAATGAACATCATAGTGTCAAAAGACTTTACCCATACTGCATGACTGAAGAGATAGGGATATGCCAGAGCTTTACTTTAGGCTTCTTAATCCTTCAAAAGACCTCAATGACCTTAATCCTTCAAGTACCTCAATGAAGCTGCGAGCTATGCTGTAACTAAGATATGGTAGGGCCTTCCTAGCTGTACAGGTCAATGCAGACAGGTCAGACAAAGTGTGTCCAAGGCAAGATTGAAGGCATTAAGATGGCAGCCTCATCATCAGTCTAGGCTGTGGATGGCTGGTAACCAACCCAGCTGAAATAATAACTACTCAAAAGTCTCAAGAAAAAAAACTAGATCATCAACCTGGATTATGACTTAGCATGGAAAAAAGAATCAAGATGACTTCTTAATCTGATTTACCACTTTATATACCACCTATACTAAAGACTGCAACAGTTGTTACATTACAAAGTTATTAATCAATACAAACTCTAATTTGAAGAGGCTAAAAGTCAGAAACTAGTTTCCAAATGTTAGTCAAGCTTTCTTGTCTTTGGACAAAGATGCTGGCCACAACTTCTGCTCATCTGTACTTCTGCCTCTCTTACAACATAATGCATCCTCATTTAAAGATAACTTATTAGATCACCACCTGTAGCAGTTGCATTAATGATCTTAGTAAATCTTTTCATACCAAAAACAATTCATTTAGTGCCTCGCATGGTCTTCCCACAGAAATATCTGAGTAGAATACTGTGAACATTCTTGATGGACAGAAGTCTCCAGGTCCTGATGGCATTTCTCCTCTTGTTCTCAGAAAGTGTACTCTAGAGTTTGCTCCTGTTGTTTCCTCTTTTCACAGTCCTATTCTACAGTTATATTTCTTGTGGAATAGGAGTGTGAAAAGAGGGGAAAAAGATTAACATAAAATTTTACTCATATCTAGCCAGTTCCTAAAAGGAGTGACAAATTCTTTCTTTCCTATTATCATCCATTGCACTTTGACATTTTCTTCCCACCTTACTCATACGTATCTTTTATTTGCAGGGGATATTACAGAAATTTGTTTTTTCATTCCTTTACTCTTCTTACTGTACTCTTTTCTTTATTTCTGTATTTCTTCTCTCTATTTCTGTCTTTACTCTTAGAGTGGGCCAGTAAATCAGAGTCTTATAATGGGGGATTTTAATTTCCCAGATATTGACTGGAATTTGTGGGTTGGTAACTCACACTAGCAAGGCTTTTGTGGATTTATTGCATGATTGGATGACTAGAGGGAGCAATACTATTGATTTGATTATCAGTAGTGATTCTTCATGCATTAAGAATCTGCAGACACAGGAACCACTAGGTGGCAGTGATCATAGTGTGCTGAAGTGGGATTTACTCAAGGAGGTAACTACCATCAGGGGTAAAGGGAAGGATTATTGCTTTCGTAAAGGCGACTACGATGGTCTGAGACAGTATTTAAATTCTATACAGTGGGACCAACTGATGATGTTACCAACAGCAAACTCAAAATGGGAAGCATTCAAAGAACTTATCTTGAAAGCTACTAGGCTTTACATACCGCTGACCTGGCTAGCCGGATGGGTAAAGTGCCTGCCTAGCAACCCAAAGGTCGCGGGTTTGTATCCCGCCTTGGGCTTGGATCAAAGTACTGCAAAAACCCTGGGAGGTGCATTATGGCCACAGAAGCCGATGCGCCAAAAACTACCAAAAAAAAAGAAAGCTTTACATACCAACTAAGAAATATTGTTCAAGGTTCAGGCCTAAATGGATGTCAGATGAACTAATGAGACATATGGCAGAGAAGAAAAATGCATGGTATGGTATACATATAAATTAACATGTGACACAGAGGCCTATGATAGAAATAAGTTGATCTGTAACCAAGTTACAAAGGAGGTTAGGCAGGTGAAGGCAGATTACGAGAAATCTTTGGCAAGGGATGCAAAGAAAAACAGCAAGGAGTTCTTTACTTATGTAAACTCTAGAAGGAAGGGGATGAATCAGATTGGTCCACTTGATATTGATGGTTCAACTGTTCATGATCCTGCTCAGGTAGCTAACAAACTAAATCAATATTTTGCATCTACATCCACATATGAGGAGTTATTCAGGAAGGGGAATGCCATAAATGAAGTAAACACTGACAGTGAGCTAGATGAGCTTGTAATAATTGAGAGTAAAGCGGAGGAAAAATTGTTGAAGATAAATACAAGAAAGGCACCTGGGGTGGATGAGATCTATCCAGTTATATTAAAGGAGGCAGCAAAGAAAGTAAGCAATCCGTTAGCCATAATTATGAGAGCTTCCTTGGACTCAGGGGAGATACCCACATACTGGAGATGTGCAAATGTAACCCCAATTCACAAAGGAGGATTAAAGGCTGACACAAGTAATTATAGACCTGTGAGTTTAACTTCTGTTCCAGGAAAAGTAATGGAAGCACTGGTTAAAGAAGCACTGCAGGATCATCTTGACAAGAATTCATTTATAGCTTGGACACAGCATGGTTTTGTTACGGGAAGGTCTTGCCTGACCAATTTGATTGGATACTATGATGTAGTCACAAAAGAATTGGATGCAGGGAATAACTTTGATATTATATATTTGGATCTTAGCAAGGCTTTTGATACTGTTGCGCATGGAAAACTGCTGCACAAATTGGAGCAGTGTGGCATTGGTGGCAAATTGTTGCTATGGATAAAGGGATGGTTGAGTGGCAGAAGTCAGAGAGTGGTAATTAATGGACACTGCTCATCGTGGACTAATGTTATTAGTGGAGTCCCTCAGGGTTCAATGTTGGGTCCATTGTTGTTTTCTGTATTTATAAATAATATTCATGATGGTATATCAAGCTTAATGTCCAAGTTTGCAGATGATGCAAAGGTTGGCAAGGTTGTTAAGGACGCTACTGATGCTATGCTGCTGCAACAGGATCTGGAAAGGTTGAGCAGATGGGCTGAGAGGTGGCAAATGAAGTTTAACAAATGTAAAGTACTACATATGGGAAACAGCAACCCCAGAGCAACGTATCAACTCTGTGGTACTACACTGACAGTGGTAGAGAATGAAAAGGACCTGGGGGTAATTGTGCAGGCAGATATGAAGTTCTCTGAGCAGTGCAGACGGGCGGCAAGAGTAGCTCATGGTGTCTTATCAACGATATACAGGAATTTTTCTAGCAGGGATAGGGAGGCAATGGTCAGGCCGCACCTTGAGTACTGTATACAGGTTTGGAGGCCTCATTTCAAGAAGGATGTAGATCTGCTGGAACGAGTACAGAGAAGGGCAACAAGGTTAGTGAACGGAACGAAGGGTTGATCTTACGAAGAAAGGCTTAAGTTTTGCAAATTACAGTGTCTGGAGACTAGGCACCGGCGAGGTGATCTGATAGAGGTGTACAAATCCTTGAATGGTTTGAGCATGATCAATGCTGATGGGATACTGTCTCTTGCTCAGAATAATCACCTGAGAGGGTATAAATTCAAATTGAGGAAAGACAGATGTAGGATAGATGTGCGGAAATTTGCCTTTAGCCAGTGGGTAGTTGGTTGGTGGAACAGACTTCCATCCCTTGTTTTGGAAGTTGATAGCCTAAATAAATTTAAGGCTCAGCTGGACAGGTATTTCGAACGAACGGAGGAGTGAAGTGAAAGGATTTTTTTTTTTTTTTTTTGGCTGATGCTGCATAAGCTTGCTTTCTTGCATCATATGCCTCTAATGCTAATGCTAAAAAAAATTGACAACACTTTAGTCCTTTGAGATTATTCTTTCAGTGAAAACTTGATGTCTGCCTTGATAAGGTATCATATATTTTATTTTTTTTAAATATGTCTTATTCTCTTTGAATATTTTCTATTAAATCCTTTCATTACTTTTGATATAAATTTGCCTTTCTAGGGAGAATCCAATTTTTTTACTTCAAAATTCTGCCTCCTAACTTTGCTTCTTAATGTAATTGTTAAAGTAAATTTACAACCCACCTAGATATTATTGCAATCCATAACCTTTGGTTCCTTATGCTGAGACAGGCTTCCCTGGTGTTTCACTTCATTAACCTTTGTTTCTCTTACCAGAACCCATGAGATGATTTTGTATTACAATTACCACTCAATACACTTTTTGCTTTGTTTTTTTTTTTCTTACCATAAAGATTTGAAATTTCACTAATTTTTTAATATTTCTGAATTTGAAAGGTGGGCCTTACCATACTTAAGTAAGGGATAGGATATCATGAAGAATGCCATTTTAAATTTCATGACATAATTAATACTGAATTCGAATATCTTAATAAACAAGTGTGTGTACACACACACACACACAGTAAGACAGATAATCGAAGGTGAACAGGACAAAGACTATCTCAGATAATGGAAATCCACTCTTTTTTATAGGGGCTTGAGATTAATTTATTATTACATAACTGCAATAAAAACATGTATGTATTAAATATAGAACATACAGTATGTAGTAGGTGGTGAATTAACACATTTTTAATTTTACTCCTTGTAACATTTAATAAAAACTGCTTAAAATAAAACGTTCTAAACATACCAGATGACAATTTTACTTTATGAAAATTAAGTGTAAAGCATTCTGGTTTATTAAACACCCCCAAAGAAAAGCATGCTAGAACCTTAAGATGGTCACAAAATATTGCAATTTGAAATATATTCACAATTAATTGTGGTATATAAATATCCAGTGAGAATTGGCATTTGCATGTACTGGATCAACTTTTTACAAAAATATAAACATTAGCCTTCCAGTTGTTAATATTTGTCAATTCAAGTTCTGGTTCGGACAAGACTCATCAGTCTACAAACTGTCAAACAAACAATTCCAAAAGCAGCATTATTGATTGACACTAAATATTTCAATTCTGGATGCTATACCTTCTTTTAACTTCTAACATCATTTATTATTTTTTTTTTTGATTTTGCCTAGATAACTCACTTAACAAATTCTCAGTTAATAGCAGCTCAAAAAGCTGAAGTTCCTACTGTATTGTTAAAAATTCCTCCTAGTAATGTCTCTAGATTGTCTGTTTATTTATAGAAATTTTTATATCTGAGAGAACCAAAAGTTTTTACACACAAACAGTTTCAATTAAAAGGCAGTGGGATCTATCTCTTATTTTTAATTTTCAACTACTTGTGATCTGGACTTTGTCACAGTTTGGATAAAATTTTTGAATTTGATAAAACTGGTTTAAGTATAATTGTTTAGATTTTACAATATTCAAATTAAAATTTTTCCTAATCAACTGCCTTTTTCACAATGGGAAAGTTATTCCCTGTCTTTGGTTTATTCTAAAATCATCATTGCTGTATTCAGAAATGAACATAAATAGCCATGACCAAATTGCAATTGAGCCAGTTTTTCTGTGTTTTCTTGATACACTATCCAGCCATTCATAGTTATATAAATATGTACACTGAAAAACAAACATCACACAATATTGTTTTTATTTCTCCTTCAAATAAAATCAGTTTACATTTGTTTCAGCAGTAAAGAAAATGATGCTTTTAAACTAAACCAAAAACAGAAACACTTTCCTATTGGGGTGGGGGAGACAGTTCATTAAGCATTATTTTAATTTGGATGTTAAAAATCTAAACATTAATACCTATTCCAATTTTTTACAACAAAATCAAAAATTTCAACCCAAATATAATACAAAAAAAGTGCAGACAACAAATAGTAGACTTTAAGATAAGCAATATAACACTTGGTGCATTTTAACTGTGAAACATCCTATATATAAAACATTAATATACATATCAAACTTACATTATAAATAACAGCAGGCCCATTTAAAAGATGACCATTAACATACACATCAGCATTTTCCATAGGTGTGATGGTTACAAATCCTGATTCATTTATGCAGGTGCTACAAAAAAAAAGAAATTGTGCATATATGCATGTATATATATATATATATATATATATATATATATATATATATGATAATAAATGCCAAAGTTAGCAACACTAAAATTTTCGAAAAAATTTTTCCCACCTTTATCTCATGTAGGCTGCTGTTATTTTTATTTTAAAGGTTACCACTTTTTTGGCTATCTTCCTTTTTAGCCTGTGGCTTTCCAGACGTTTCGCACTACCATCATCTTTATTTTTGTCATATTTTTTAATATGCGTATATATATATATATATATATATATATATGAATATTAAATGTAACACCTTAAAGGAAATATTTAAAAAGTTGCATAGCATAAAGAGGTATTCAGTTGATGAAATGGTTTCAGTAAATAAAAGATTAATAAATCAGGTATGACAGATGTACCTAAAAGCACAAAGCAGCATTAAAGGATGTAAGAGTACGTTTGTATTAATATATTGAATAAAGTATGCATAAATGGATGTGAAAGTTATACAAAGTACCAGTAACTAGAAGGGTGAGGAAAGTAGAAAAAGAAGTGTAGTAGATTTGAAAAAGGTGAAAGAATGTTAATATCCTAAAGATTATAATGAATTAAGAAAATTATGGGATGAATTACCAAGCTAATAGAAAGTGGAAGAACTGTAAAATAAAATTAGTACATCGAAATACTAATAAAAAAAAATAAATAAAATGCAAATAAAATGAAAAAGAAAAGAAAGTGGTATATAGCTGCCATCAGATATGGCGGGGGAAGGGGGGGGAGAACATTTAGAAAATGGCTGAATATATTTAAGGCAAATATGCTTGATCTGACATAAGCTGAAATAAACATTGATACATGATCAGGTATTTCATCAGGGGACTACACCTGACCACGTATCAGAAACTGCATATCTATACTTGTCCACAGTAGTAGCAGAAGAAAAGTGAAAGGCCAAAAAGCAACAAAAATTAAATTAGCAAATTCTAATACAGTATGGACAAGGTAGTCCAAATGCAGTGTAATTTATTTAGGTAAAAATAAGGATAAAGTTAGAATAAATATAAACAGAAATATGAATAATAAATATGAAAATGAAATGAAAATAATAAATATGAAAATGAAATGAAAATAATAAATATGAATAGAAAGTTAGAATTAAATATTGATACATGATTAGGTATTTCATCAGAGGGACTACACCTGACCATGTATTAGGAACTGTGTTTCTATACTTGCCCATAGTAGAAGAAAATGAAAGGCAAAAAAGTAACAAAAATGAAATTAGCACATTTTAATACAGTATGGACAAGGTAGTCCCAACGCAGTGTAATTTATTTAGGTAAAAATATGGATAAAGTTAGAATAAAAATGGTTAATACATAGAATTTTTAAGATTTAACTTTGTATAGATAGGAATTCGATGATTCAATAAATAAATTTGGAACAAGCACATAGTATAGGGTGAGGTATTAAATTGGGGATGGGGAAGGGAAAAAGGAGTATTTTAAATAAAGATAAAAAATAGTAATAGAAGTAGGAACGTTCGTATCACCCTTGATTCACACTAATAGTTTTATGAATGGGAAGAATAGTAGAAATTGACAGCAGAAAGACAAAATGCAAAGGAAAATTTATTAAATAACACTAAGCTTGCTGGGGTTGTGAAGCCCAACATTATAGTAAGGGCTCTGGCATTTGTAAGCATTAGTATAAAAGGGAGCTAATACCAAATGCTTGGTAAAAATGTGTGTCGAAACATGCCAAGAATCTAAAACGAAACCGAAAGTATAATAAGAAAGTGAAAGTGAACAATACCTGGGGTATTTTAAAAAATGCATAGCGGGAAATAAGCTGGTGGGGAAAATATACATAGCAGAAGGAAAAAGGTGGGGAGATGAAGTGCACATATTCAGTAGAGTAGAGTAGAGTAGATGAATGGATGCAAACTTCAACTACACTGGCGATACATCTACATGATAAAGCAATTTATAGTATCATAGCGGACTTAATATAAGCAGCGAAGAAATGCAAAACAGTGGGGAAAATAGTGCCGTCTATTGTCATATTTAGAATACAAGTGTATGGAGATAATTTAAAATTAGCGTTGGAAAAAGGAATGCAGTTGAAATAGTATGACTCTACCACGATAAATCATACAAAATTATAAAAATAAACATACTATCCATAGATAGTATCGGGTGTGAATTCATTGTGGAAAGAATAGTAAATGAATCAAAGGACAAAGAATCAGTTGACATTACATCCAATGGCATTACCTGATATGGTGGGCAGGAGCAGCAGTTCGTAGCACCCGCTTCTCAATTAGACCGGGGTTCAAGCCCGTGACCACCAAAAATGGAGGATGCAGAAAGGTCAGAGAATGACCACTGCATATCCCTGGAGCAATATGGACTTAGTTGCTAATGCTCCTAAAAACCAAATAACAACCACAACAACAGCTACCTGTGGATTCATCTAGTTTTATCTAGATGGAATTATTTCCTGTTCTTCCTTACTATTGTTATTTCCTTGGAATTGTTTCATATACATGGACTTATTTCCTGTTTTTTTATAATTGGATCTAAATTCACCATATTACTTATATCCCTGGAATTATATCACATTCTTATTTCCTTTTCTTTTATAATTGGATCTAAAGTCACCATATTACTTATATCCCTAAAATTATATCACATTCTTTAATCCATGAATTTAAATTAGTTCTTTTTCCTTGGATGTATTTTCTTGCTAAATTGGATTCTTACTACACCTTTTTGGACTATAGATTATAATTATTAATTATTTATATCTAAAAACATTTGATGATTTTTGTATTCCATACTCTGATACATTTACAATCATTTTCTTATATGAAACTATTCGGCTTAATATAACATAGCCTCATCATTTGATCTAACGTGTATGTGTTTTTTGCCACCGTATTGTTCAACACTATTTATCTATTAACTGTAGTATGCTTACTTTTATAATTTTGTATGACTTTATAGTGGTAAAGTCATACCATTCCAACTGCATTCCTTTTTCCAACACTAATTTTAAATTATCTCCATACACTTGTATTCTAAATAAGACAATAGAAGTCACTATTTTTCCCACTGTTTTGTATTTCTTTGCAGCTTACTATTAAGTCCGCTACACTACTATAAATTGCTTTATCATGTAGATATTTCACCAATGTAGTTGAAGTTTGTGTGCATTCATCTACTCTACTGAATACATACGCTTCATCTCCCCACCTTTTTCCTTCTGCTACATATATTTTTCCCGGTAGCTTATTTCTGCTATGCATTTCTTAAAATACTACAGGCATCATTCACTTTCACTTTCTTATTATACTTTCAGTTTCGTTTTAGATTCTCAGCATATTTTGACACACGTTTTTACTTTCAATACAAGCATTTGGTATTAGATCCCTTTTATACTAATGCTTACAAATGCCAGAACCCTTTACTATAAGGCCCTTACTTCACAACCCAGCAAGCTTAATGTTAGTTAACTTTTTCATTGCTTTTTGTCTTTCTACTGTCTATTTCTACTGTTCTTCCCATTCATAAAACTATTAGTCCATATGAGGGTGATACAAATGTTTCTACTATCCTACTTCTATTACTATTTTTCGTCTTTATTTATTTAAAATACTCCTTTTTCCCTTCCCCATCCTCAATTTAATACTATTAGTGTATACGATGTGCTTGTTCCAAATTTATTTATTAAATCATTAAATCCCTATCTATACAAAATTAAATTCTATATATTTATATTAACCATATTTAGTCTAACTTAATCCTTATTTTTACCTAAATAAATTACACTATGTTCGGACTATCTTGTCCATATTATATTAGAATGTGCTAATTTCATTTTCATTGCTTTTTGGCCTTTCACTTTTGTTCTACTACTATGGACAAGTATAGAAATGCAGTTCCTGATACATGGTCAAGTATAGTCCCGTGATGAAATTCCTGATCATGTATCAATATTTATTTCGGCTGACATCAGATCAAGCATATTTGCCTTAGCAATATTCGACCATCTTCTAAATATGTTTCCCCATATCTGATCACAGCTAAACCACTTTCATTTTTTTTTCCCCCATTTTATTTGCATTTTTACTTTTTATTTTATTAGTATTTTGATGTACTAATTTTACTTTACAGTTCTTCCACTTTCTATTGGCTTGGTCGGTTGGTTCGTTGGTTGTTTTAGAATTTTATGGTGCATTAGCATCTAAGGCTATAATGCCCCAAGTCAAAAAGATGTAAAATATAAAAGTATAATATTATAATTGTTTATACATTATTTACAGTTCTTCCACTTTCTATTGGCTTGGTCGGTTGGTTCGTTGGTTGTTTTAGAATTTTATGGTGCATTAGCATCTAAGGCTATAATGCCCCAAGTCAAAAAGATGTAAAATATAAAAGTATTTATACTAATGCTTACAAATGCCAGAACCCTTTACTATAAGGCCCTTACTTCACAACCCAGCAAGCTTAATGTTAGTTAACTTTTTCATTGCTTTTTGTCTTTCTACTGTCTATTTCTACTGTTCTTCCCATTCATAAAACTATTAGTCCATATGAGGGTGATACAAATGTTTCTACTATCCTACTTCTATTACTATTTTTCGTCTTTATTTATTTAAAATACTCCTTTTTCCCTTCCCCATCCTCAATTTAATACTATTAGTGTATACGATGTGCTTGTTCCAAATTTATTTATTAAATCATTAAATCCCTATCTATACAAAATTAAATTCTATATATTTATATTAACCATATTTAGTCTAACTTAATCCTTATTTTTACCTAAATAAATTACACTATGTTCGGACTATCTTGTCCATATTATATTAGAATGTGCTAATTTCATTTTCATTGCTTTTTGGCCTTTCACTTTTGTTCTACTACTATGGACAAGTATAGAAATGCAGTTCCTGATACATGGTCAAGTATAGTCCCGTGATGAAATTCCTGATCATGTATCAATATTTATTTCGGCTGACATCAGATCAAGCATATTTGCCTTAGCAATATTCGACCATCTTCTAAATATGTTTCCCCATATCTGATCACAGCTAAACCACTTTCATTTTTTTTTCCCCCATTTTATTTGCATTTTTACTTTTTATTTTATTAGTATTTTGATGTACTAATTTTACTTTACAGTTCTTCCACTTTCTATTGGCTTGGTCGGTTGGTTCGTTGGTTGTTTTAGAATTTTATGGTGCATTAGCATCTAAGGCTATAATGCCCCAAGTCAAAAAGATGTAAAATATAAAAGTATAATATTATAATTGTTTATACATTATTGTAAAGGAGTATACAATATAAAAATTTTATAAAGCATAAAATGATAAAAAAATTCTAGATAAAGTTATTGAAATTAATAAGTTGTAAAAACTTAAATATAGCTGACATGTTGTCATTGTCTGATAAAATCTGAGTGCATAAGGCTCAGAGAGAGATGGCTAAAATATAAACAATGATCATTATAAAAAGACAGACATTCAATTAAAATATCATGGACTGTTAAAATGGTGTCACAATTTCTACACATAGGATGATCATCAGCAGATAGCAATGTGTCAAGTGACAATGTATTATGCGGAGCCGAGATAGAACAACTTTCTCTTTTCGGCTCTAGCACAGACTAGACTGCCAATGTTCAATTACAGGCTTAATTTCATATAATTTGTTTGCAGCCTGTCCATGCCATGAGTGTTGTCACTGGGATACCAGTTTCTTCTGAATTACTTGCCTGTAGTTTGTATAGGGGACTAACAGGTAAGAGTTAGAGGTTCACTGATTTGGCTGCAGTGTCTGCCAAATCATTTCCTGAGATCCAGCAGAAATGAACATCAAATTCAGATTGTGAAAGGAAGTGCAGCTTCTGCTGTATCTGGGTCAGGACAGGATGAGGGTTGAACCTCATCAATGATAAAGCCTGCAATGAACTCAGAGAATCAGTATATATATTTTTTGTGATGGGTGGTTTGTATACGATCCAAGGCTAGCTCAACTGAGTTGCATCTCTGCAGTGAACACTGCATTCATGGGAGATCTGCAGAAATACCGTGGTGTCTGGGGGAAAACATTTGCAGATCTGACAGACATTTCTGACCTCGAGCCATCTGTGTAGACATGCAAGAAGTCAGAATGTTTATTATTATTATTAGCTATACGGTGCAAGAAAGCCTGAGGCTTATGCTGCACCAGCCTAAAAAAAAAAAAAAAAAAAAAATTCCCGAGTTACCCTGAGAGAGAGAGAGAGAGAGAGAGAGAGGGAGAGAGAGAGAGAGAGAGAGAGAGAGAGAGAGAGAGAGAGAGAGAGAGATAGAGTCAAAAGTAGAAGAGAATCACCAAGAAAGAGAAGAATGATGATATCCAGCTCAGGACCCTGCGTGTGCCAAGCCCATAATCAGATGTGAGCCCCCGGGGTTCAGAGCATTTGGCTTCGCAATTCAGCCCATAATTTTCTTAATTCATCATAACCTTTAGGATATTAACATTCTTTCACCTTTCACAACTCTACTACACTTTTTCTACTTTCCTCACCCTTCTAGTTACTGGCACTTTGTGTAACTTTCACATCCATTTATGCATACTTTATTCAAAATATTAATACAAACATATATATATATACACTGGTGTTCAAATAAAATGCATCACCTAGAAATTTCACATTTCTAACCCTTTTTCGTGATGGTATGTCACATTAATGATTAGCATAATTAATGTAACATACAAATATTTATTAATAGTTAAGGCAAAGCTAAGTAATATTTGATAGGTGCTCTCAAAATATTCCAAAATGAGCATTTGCAACCTTTATACAACAGTTTTGGTAAACATGACAATTATGGCTGAAATGTTATCAGAAGCCCTCAATTTGCTTCAGTTTATCATTTTAAATGGAAAAGAAAATGAAAAGTTCACCAGGTGCAAACTAATATTTAGTTGAACCGTATCTGGCCCTGATGACAGCAGCACAACATCGAGGCATTGACAAGATCAATTTCTGAAAATAATCAACTGATAGTTTGTGGTTCCAATCACGAATTATGGCTTCCTGAAGGGTCTTTGGTTTCTTTCTGGCAACTGCAGATTCCACACGATGCCAACAGTTCTCTATAGGGTTCAGCTCTGGGCTGTTCCCTAGCCAGCTAACAGTTGTAATGGACTGTGCTTCCAACCATTTTCTCACCTGTAACAAATGTAAACACATTACTGTCAAACCTCTAATGCAGAAATGAAGCTAAAGTAACTACTTACACTTTTCGCCCGATGACAAGGAGCAGAGTCATCCTGAAAGATGCAGTTATTTGGCAGATTGAAATGGTTTCTAATGGTTGGCAGCAATTTGCCTTCCAATATAGCCAGGTATCCATTGGCATTTACAGAACCTTTTATAAACTGCAGGTGACCTACTTGGCAATATGAAATGCACACCCATATATTTGGCTGGTAGGGAATTTCACTGTAGGCATCATACAGTTTGGATGATTTTTTCATCACGTCTGCAGCAAATCTTTTGTCTCCCCTCAGAGCCATGAAGTTGAATTTCTTCTCATCCAAGAAAATAACTGACTTCCACTGCTTGGGAGTCCATTTGACATGCTCCTCCTTACACCAAATTAACCAGACCCTTTTCATTTTTTTTTTTTTTTTTTTTTTTTGTGTGAGGAGGGTCTTCTTCTTAGAACAGGCTGCAAGTCCATTTTTGAAGAGCCAGTTTCTGACTGTTACTGCACTTATTACCACTCTGTATGTTCTTCCCATTCTCTTTTCAGCTCAGACAAAGAAGCTTTATGGTTTTTAAGGTATAAGCGCTTCAAAACTGGGTCCTGTTTTGGCGTAAAGACTCGTTTGCATCTGGTTCTTTTTTTCTTATCAGCACAACCAGTATTCTTGAGTTCGGAAAGAAATCTGCTCACTGTCGACTGATTACAAGATCTATAAGCAATGTGACCAAAAGAGCATCCTTCCTCACCAAAAGCAACAATAGTAATCTTTCTTCGTGGCATCAACTGCACATAACTCGCCATCCTGACACAGGCAAAGAATGACTGCAACTCTTTCAGAGTTTGCTTATATAGCTGAAAGTAACAGCTGATGCAATATTACATCATCACCTATGTGTGTTAATCTTATCTGATGCAATATGCAAGAAATATTGCCATATACTTATGTTATTTGGATGACAAATTGCAATTTTAAGTGGTGATACACTTTCTTTGAATGCCAGTGTGTGTGTGTGCGCGCGGCTGTGTATATATATATCAAAAATGTATTTTTCAATTTGGGAGGATTAAGTTATCAAAACTACATTAAGACCACAGTTAGTACTTCAGTGGTTACATGGCTTCTGTAATGCCATCAGTAACAAATGTGACTACTGTCCTCCACTTTAAACATTCATTTTTCTGCTTACAGATTAGTTTTTTCATTGTAGTCTCATAATATGTGTTCCTGTTAATCTATTTGAGATGTGATAAATAGCTGTTCATTTTCTGGGAGAAAAAGTGCTGTCATAAATAAGTCAGGCATCTGATGCTTGATAATAGAAAATATGTTAGTATTTCACTTGTGGTGTACAAGGACTAAAGATGTTGGTTTTCAACATCTTCACATCTAAATAAAAATGGCAATAGATTTTGAAGAAATGTTTCTTTGAAAAACTTTCTTATTCTAAGTTGTTTTTTTACTGGCATGGTGTAGAAGTAAATTGAAAAGTAGAATGCAGAAAATTAAGTGTTGCAATCTCAGTAGAGCAAAACCTGTCTTTAATTTCTTGAAGGAATACAGATAATTTTCAGACAATTTGTTGTAGAAGGTGTCTAAAATTATTCACTTGATTATGAAACTAGATTAAAATTTTATTGTAACAGCTATCTTAAAATGGTTTGCTGCAGTTATCAAAGCAACTCAGTGAATTTTTTCTCATGTGGTTTGGCAGCCTTGATCCCAGCAAGCATTGGGACAGTGCAGGAAAAAGTAATGTGAATGTTGTGGCTGTGGGATACCAAATCTCCAGTGCCAATAAAGAGATGTTTTTAACAGGAATTCCAGAAATATCCACTGATGTAACAATCAATGAGGCAATGGTTGAAACCATTTTTCAAGAAAGAGGCAGTGTGCTGCACCAAAATGGAGCAAGCAGGCCTCGTGTATATGGAGACAAAGTTTTGGAAATTCAGGAAGTGTTTACCTGAAGTCCTACAAAAGCTATCTGCATAAGAGATTGAAACTTTATGCTTACTAAATGTGAATTGTCCAGGAAATTAAGCCTCACAACAAACCACAATGAGAGGAATTCGCTCTTCACATTCTCAACCATATAGATGAAGATGAACACTTTCTGGAAAAGTGTCATTTTCAATGATGAAGCAGAAATTCCACCTGTCCGGTAAAATTAACAGACAATACGGGGATGAAAATCCCCACTCAGTTCTGAACATGAGTGTGATAATCCCAAAGTAAATGTGAAGTGTGCACTGTCCTTAGGCCAGGTGATAGAGCTATTTTGCTTCCATGAAAACTGTGACCAGATAAATGAATGCATGAAAAAAGCCCACTTAAATTCTGCACAGAAAAAACCCCATTGTCATAAATGCTTACATGAAAAATACCCACACAGAAAATTGCTCACAAGGATAAATGCTCACATTATTTTTAATTTACAAAAAAATAAATTATTTCATATTTCAAAATGCAACAAAATGTTCAATTTATATATTTTATTTCTACTTCTATACGATGTACTTTAATATAACTTAAGAATTTATTACAGTTATACACAGAGCGTACAAATAAAGAAGAAATATATGAGCTTTCGGCTATATGGTAGCCTTCATCAGAATTAAAAATACATGAATGGCAGTTGGAATGAAGATGTGCACTGCCAGGTGCGTGAGACGCGAGGTTTAATTGTTTGTTGACGTCTGTGGCTGTGACGCATGATGACGTGGCCAGCGCTTGTCCAATGATAGAACTACTGACTCTGTGATCGGGTTGACTTGGCAACCACTGTTCCTGTTCAAGGATTTATCCGAAGATTTTATATTTAACGATTCCAACCAGGTACGTTTTAGGTAATGGTGGGATCTGTCTACCACCACGACATCGCGGTGTGGGTCGATGTCGTGGTGGGTTGTCCAGACATGTTCGGCGATAGCTGAGTGTTCTATATCCGCTAAACGGATCGCTCTTTTGCGCTCCGAGAGACGTTTCTCGAGTCGACGTCCAGTCTCTCCAAAGTAGCAGCTAGTGCAGTCACGGCAAGAGATGCGGTAGACCAAACCGCTCTGCAGAAGGGTGGGGACAGGTGTTTTCACGTTGGAAATGAAAGAACGCAGTTTCTTGCCTGGGAGTTGGATGCACTTTATTCCGTGCGTTCCCAGGATTCTACCGATCTGTTGTGACAGGTTGGGGTAGTATGGGATGAATGCCCTCGTGGATGGCTCGTCACTGTTGGTGTTGTAGCTGGTCGTCACGATGTCACGTGTCTGTAGATCACACCTGTCGAGGACGTCAATGGGGTAGCCACACCTCGTAAGGTCTACTTTGACCCTAGTGACCTCTTTGCGTCTTTCATCAGCGGAGCTGGAGTGTGTCCAGGCGCGAGTAAGCAAGGTTCGGGCAGTGGAGAGGAGGTGGCCTCGCGCGTGTGCTGACCGGAAGTTGGTGAACTGGCCAGCACACATGGGCTTACGATAAACTGTAGTCCTCAGGTATGTGCCTTCACGTCGGACAAGTGTGTCTAAATATGGTAAGGAGTTGTTCGACTCCAGCTCAATCGTGAATTTTATGAAGGGCGATAGTGAGTTGAGGTATGATAGAAGTCGCTGACCTGAGTCTCTAGGGATGACCACGAACACATCGTCAACATAGCGACACCAAAAGGCGATGTGATCTGGTGCGTGTGCAAACGCACGTCCCTCTAACTCCTCCATCACGATGTTTGCTGTGACCGAGCTGACAGGGGAACCCATGGCCGTGCCATGTATCTGCTGGTAGACTGAGTCATTAAATATGATCGCACCCCCTGTTAAGCACAGTCTGAGGGCGGCGGAAATGTCATCGGGTGTGAGACCAGTTCTTTCGTTGAGGGTTCTATCATTGTCCAAGAGTTGTTTTGCACAAGAAATGGCAAGTTCCACAGGGATGGAGGTAAAGAGCGATATGACGTCGAACGATGCCATAACTTGATCCTGCGAGATGGATACAGTGCGAATCCTCTTTATGAATTCAACACTGTTGGAGACGGTGTGGGTGGTCTTGCCAACTAGAGGAGAAAGAAGTCTCGAGACAAATTTAGACAGCTCGTAAGTCGGTGATCCACAGCAGGATACAATTGGTCTCAGTGGCGTGTCTTCTTTGTGCACTTTCGGTAGGCCGTAAAACCGTGGGATCTGACATCCGGAGGCACGGAGGTGATTACGGGTTGACTGTGTGATCTTCCCTTGTTTCAGCCAACTGTTGATGAGGATATTCACCTCTGATTCCCATCGTTCTAAAACTCTGTTGGGGTTGATGGTCAGGGGTTTGTATACGGTAGTATCTCGTAAAAGTAGTAGCGCTTTCGCCATGTAATCAGTGTGATCCATTACAACCGTACGGCGGCCTTTGTCTGCCGGTAGAATGACGATGGACGAATCCTGTTTCAATGCCTTGAGGGCAGAAAACTGTGTACGGTTGAGGTTAGAAGAGACGGGGCGAGCACGGTGTAGAACTGCTGCAGTCTTCAAGCGGATTGTGTTGGCTACATCTTCTGGGAGGCGTGATAAGCTGGCTTCCACACCTAAGGCGATGTCGGTGATCGGCGGGTGCTTAGGAAGAACGGCAAATGTCATGCCAAGAGTCAATAAGTTTATTTGGTCCGCAGATAACTGTTTGCTGCTTAGGTTCAATACGAAGTCCGTGGAATTAGTGAGAGGGGTATTACGTTGGCTGCGAAATTGACGGGATTCATTAATCAAATTACAAAACTTACGTTTCTGTCGGGCACAATAAAGATCTGATTCTCTGACGGCCTGGTGACAAAGTGTTGACCACATCGGTGTAAACGGGATCGGGAATCAGAGTCTTAAGGTCGGCTAGTAGGGTTGCCTTGCTCGCTGAAGCACGCTGTATGTCATGATGGAGGCAGCCGATCCATATACGTAGGGTTTTGAGGCCGAAGTTCCGACAGGCATGTCTCATGCGCTCATTAGAAAACGGTTGTTTGTAGCGAAACCCTTTCGGTATAATCTCGTTAGCTTTGCACCTATGCGCAAACCTCAGGTGTTGTCTACTACGGGCTATAAAGATAAAATCTTTCTGTAGTCTCACGACCATGTCGTATGCTGGTTGGCCAAGAATAGTACGAACATAACGAAACAGGCCTACGCGCTCTGGATTTATTAAGAATTAAGGCACATACCTGAGGACTACAGTTTATCGTAAGCCCATGTGTGCTGGCCAGTTCACCAACTTCCGGTCAGCACACGCGCGAGGCCACCTCCTCTCCACTGCCCGAACCTTGCTTACTCGCGCCTGGACACACTCCAGCTCCGCTGATGAAAGACGCAAAGAGGTCACTAGGGTCAAAGTAGACCTTACGAGGTGTGGCTACCCCATTGACGTCCTCGACAGGTGTGATCTACAGACACGTGACATCGTGACGACCAGCTACAACACCAACAGTGACGAGCCATCCACGAGGGCATTCATCCCATACTACCCCAACCTGTCACAACAGATCGGTAGAATCCTGGGAACGCACGGAATAAAGTGCATCCAACTCCCAGGCAAGAAACTGCGTTCTTTCATTTCCAACGTGAAAACACCTGTCCCCACCCTTCTGCAGAGCGGTTTGGTCTACCGCATCTCTTGCCGTGACTGCACTAGCTGCTACTTTGGAGAGACTGGACGTCGACTCGAGAAACGTCTCTCGGAGCACAAAAGAGCGATCCGTTTAGCGGATATAGAACACTCAGCTATCGCCGAACATGTCTGGACAACCCACCACGACATCGACCCACACCGCAATGTCGTGGTGGTAGACAGATCCCACCATTACCTAAAACGTACCTGGTTGGAATCGTTAAATATAAAATCTTCGGATAAATCCTTGAACAGGAACAGTGGTTGCCAAGTCAACCCGATCACAGAGTCAGTAGTTCTATCATTGGACAAGCGCTGGCCACGTCATCATGCGTCACAGCCACAGACGTCAACAAACAATTAAACCTCGCGTCTCACGCACCTGGCAGTGCACATCTTCATTCCAACTGCCATTCATGTATTTTTAATTCTGATGAAGGCTACCATATAGCCGAAAGCTCATATATTTCTTCTTTATTTGTACGCTCTGTGTATAACTGTAATAAATTCTTAATGAATCCAGAGCGCGTAGGCCTGTTTCGTTATGTTATATAACTTTTGATATAAAACTTTGATTTTAATATCAAATAGGATATTTGGATGTAAACGTTTGTAAGAGAAATTACAGGAAATAAAATTCTCTGGTTTTATTGCAAATAAAGCCTTTTATTTTATTTATAAAAATAAATTATTTTTTCTCTGTCTTACGTGACAGTCAACTTTTTTTGGTTTTTTATCAACAAACAACTAATTCAGACATATTTCAGTGATTTATTTATATGTCAAGGATTTGAATAGAATTTTCATTACTGTAAGTTAGCCAATCTCTGCAAATATTTCAGTTTGTCTTCTACCTGCTCATATTTCTGCATAAAAGTGGCAATCAGGTCATGCAGTGCATATCTTCTCTTTTTCACCTCCAGAGGGACCTGCCTGTGCATCAGCCAGTGTCAATCTGTGGCAAGCCAGGTCTCTCTTCAGTCCATCAAACAAAAACCACATGCTGGGATGACTGCAGTGGAATAGGGAATTAAGTGCATTGTGAAATCTCTCACAGCAATTTGTAGTTTTAGGTGACCATTCAAGAGCTGCATCATGATGATTCCATATTCTTATTGGAATCATAAGCAGGTAGGAGGATTCCTACCTGCTGTATGTCGAAAAGAAGTATGTGAGCACCTCATTATAGCTATCTTCGTCTGTAAATGTGGCGGCAAGCTCATCAAAGACACTCCTCACATCATGGACTGGGACAGAGGTTAATGCAGCAAGAGACTTCAGTTTGAATTTTTGTATTTATATCAGTTTCAAATTCAGTCTTCAAGCCAACATTGCTAAGTTTCCTGATGAGACTCAGACACAGATGGAAATAGCACCCTTTGACCTCAGTGTGTGTGGAAAGGCAATCCTCACTGCAATCCTCAAAATCCACTAAAACCTTTTGAGGCACCAGATTTGGAACCAACAGCTTCATGATTTCAAACTTTCTATTATAAGTATCCAAGTTCTTTTTCTGTAACAAAATGTAAATACATGGTGGATATGAGTTACTCACCTTGGCATGCCATGTATACAGTTGGTAAAACATGTTTGTAACTTTATCAAAGGTGCCATCTCCATAAATTGTATCTTTGTTCAATTCAACCAAGAGTTCTTTATCACCTAAAACCAGAATTCTATCTGGGTCATCCACACCTGAATAATGAAGTATCAGTTGACGATACCTCTCAGGAATCTTCAAAATTTATTGTTGTTGGATTAGGAAAATGACAGTCTTTTCTGTGATTAAGAAGATTTCTTGCAAGGGATGATTGTTTGGGCATTGGGCCAGTACATTGTTACTCAACTCTGACAACACATACCCCATCACATTACGAGGAGTAGAACTAACTACAGTCAGTTCTTGTATAGCATGATAGTGGTGTTCCTAGCAACCCTCGTGCAATGCAAAATTGTGCAATATAAACAACAGGCCCTATGGGAAAAATAGAGTTAGGTGCCGACCACCCAAGATTGAACAAACATTTGTAACCAAAACATTACCAAACACAATAAATTATCATAATAAAATATGTAAGTATTTTATTACGACTATTACATAATAAAATATTGCTAATGCTTTTGCTTCTATTGTAAGCAAACTTGTTTTTTGTTTGATTTTCTATCGAAACAGATGACAGTCGTTCCATCTCTTCCACTTCTTTGTGTCTCTTGATCTAATGGATTTTAATTACACTTTGAGTTGTTCCTGCTATGAAAGTTGTTTTTATGCATCTTTCTAATTCTCGGCGTTGCCTAATTTAGGCCTGAAGCACGTGCAATATCACATGGTATTTCATTTCGCTCAAAGCGTTTCACAATTTCATATTTTTTCTCTATCGACAGAGGCAGACTGGCCATAAGTCTTACCAGGGAAACTCCGGTGGGCCAGAGACTGGTGTGATTTTGGCCATAAACCATAGTATGAGGCCATTACAAATTTTTCCCGGGTAAGAATTTTTGACCCAGTCCGCCTCTGTTTATCGATATTGCTTTTCTTTTTCTCTCTGAATCTGCAGTGTCTTCAGCAGGATGCTTCCTTTTCACACCTTTTAAGTATTTTACTCATTTTTAGGGAATAAAGCACAATTACAAAATGAGGAGGCACGCTTGATACACATAAACAAAGCTGCGCGCGTGTAGCAACTGAATAAACAACACCGTAAAGGCAGAGATACACTATTAACACCTCACATTTTACTAAAGAACATTTCTGGAGGTTACTACCATAAAACAATAAAAACAATTTACAGTTGCATTTCTGCTAGTTGTTATGTTGTTATTTGATTTTTAGGAGCATTAGCAACTAAGGCCATATTGCTCTGGGGATATGCGGAGGTCATTCCCTGACCTTTCCGCATCCTCCGTATTTGTTGGTCACAGGCTCGAACCCTGGTCTAATCAAGAAGCGTGTGCTATGCACTGCTGTTCCTGCCCACCTGGCTACGGAGGCACCCATTTCTGCTAGTGGAATCTGTTATAAACTGGTAGTAAACTCGATCTAATTGCATTTGCGATAATACCGATAGCTGGAATTGTGTGGGTTTTTACCTTATTATGGTGAAGTGTGTTTTCCCTTCACTTATATAAAAAAAACAAATACATTTTCAGAATCTTCTCTTCATTCCTATCGTGCTGTGTTCAGTTGGGGTGATTCCACGTTCGACTGCCATTTCTTGTAAACACAAAGGCGAATCGTGCATTAGCGAATTCGGTTCATGTTATATACGATATCGTTCCCCTATTTATAAATCATGTATGATTGAATTCATGTAGTGTAAACACGTGTTATATGAGGACTGACTGTACTCTCATGTTCTGGTAACGTTGGCTTCTGCTTTTTGAGGACAGGAATCATGACAATGTTCGGTTGGTTGTTGTACTATGATTGTCCTCATAACTGAGTACAGGCATACCTCGGTTAACATTACCTCTGATAACGAAGCCTCGATATAACGAAGTCGGCAATTTCAAGCCCCATTTAACATAAAAAAATATTTCAATTTAAGACCAACGCCCGACAATCATTCGATTGGTAACTGATGGCCACTCGTCACGTATTCCCGAGTGCTCCCGAGCTGCGGGCATGTCTGTTATAACAGTTTTGCGCGTCAATCGCATAATTTAGTTGTTGTTTACATGATTGACGTTGTTTCAGTGTGGTGCATTGCAATAATCGACGTAGGTTCTTTGTAGCATTACATAACGTAGATTTTGTAAATTTTAATAGAAATATTTTTGTTTTAGTTAATTAAAATGTCAGAATCAAAGAAAAGAAAAGCAATTTCTTTGGAAACTAAACTAAATATCGTACGACGTGTTGAAAGCGGCGAAAGAAAATCTGATGTGGCACATTCTTTAGGATTAGCGCAATCAACTTTAACAACCATACTAAGTCAATCAGAAAAAATAAAACAGTCTGCTCAGAATTGTACAGATGTTACAGCGGCAAAATTAACTCGCTTAAGGAATCCAATTTTAGAAAAAATGGAGAAAATGTTAAGTTTGTGGATAGATGATATGTCACAACGTCATATGCCTTTAAGTCAAATGGTGATTCAAGAAAAAGCATTATTTTTGTTTAATCACCTGAAATCTAAACAAACTGAAGAAATTACGGAAACCTTTAGGGCTTCTCGTGGTTGGTTCGAGAAATTTAAAAAAACGGGCCAGGATTCATAGTGTAAAATTAACAGGAGAAGCTGCAAATAAGTTTCCAGAAAAACTAAAGGAAATAATTGAACGTGAAAATTTTCCACCAAATTTGGTGTTCAATGTTGACGAAAGCGGTTTGTTCTGGAAACGGCTACCAACAAAAAGCTTCATTTCTATTGAAGAAAAATCAGCTGCTGGGTTCAAAGCAGCCAAAGACCGTTTAACGTTACCCTTTGGATCAAATGCCTCTGGCGATTATAAATTAAAATTGTTATTAGTTTACCATTCAGAAAATCCGAGGGCGTTAAAAGGTAACATAAAAATGAATTTACCTGTAATATGGAAAGCAAATAGAAAAGCGTGGGTTACCAAGGAGTTATTTACTGATTGGTTTGTTAACCACTTTTGTCCTGGAGTAAAACGGTATTGTCAAAAAAAACAACTTTGAAGAAAAAGCTCTTTTGTTGTTAGACAATGCTCCGGGACATCCTACTGATCTTAACACGTTGGACACATGCATTCCTGTCAAAGTTGTGTTTCTTCCAGCAAACACAACTTTCCTGATTCAACCATTGGATCAGGGAGTAATAGCATCATTTAAAGCTTATTATCTACGTCGAATTTTAAGCAATTTACCTGAACTAGAGGATAAAGAGGAAATGACAGTTAAAACTTTTTGGAAAAACTACACCATTAAAAACGCAATTGAAAACATTGATAGTTCTTGGAAAGAAGTCACTAAGAAATGCTTAAATGGAGTTTGGCGCAAAATATGGCCAGAAGTTGTACTAGAAGAAGAAAATAACATCCAAGAAATTAGAAATGAAGTTATCCAGATGGCTCAATCAATAGGTTTCGAAGAAGAGGATGTTAGAAATTTATTGAATGCAGAAGATGATGGTTTTTCAGTGGAAGATTTAGAAAACCTTGTTAACAACGAAGACAAAGATAATGAAGGCGAAGTTAAAGAAGTTCCTGCCGAAAAAGTGTTAACAACCAAAGATTTAAAAAGGTACTTAAATGACATTGAAAACGTTTTAAATTTTTTTTTGTGAAAATGATCCTGATTTAGGAAGAAGTGTTATAGTTAAGCGATCAGTGTTAAATGCAATAACTCTGTATAGGCAATTGTTAAATGAAAGAGAAAAAAAGCATAAACAATGAACTTTAACCTCATATTTTAAAATGTGATTTCACTTTGTATGTAAGTTGACTGTTTATTTAATAAAACTTTTCTTTGTTCGAAAAAAAGCTTTTCATTTTCTTTACGTAGGAACGTATCCCTATTCTGGCCATAGTATTTTTACCTCTGAAAACGAAGTTTCGCTTAACGAAGTAATTTCGTGGAATGCATCCTATTCGTTAATCGAGGTATGCCTGTATATTTTCATGTGGGCTTTGTCAGGGAACCCATGAAAACCCTGTGAATTCCAAATATTACCTAGATATGCTTGAATTATATGCTGCATCTCAGCTGGAAAATATGCAGCCACACAAGTTCTATCAGCAAGAGGGGACATCACACTTGAGTTTGCATATGCATGTTCCTCAATAAAAAAATTCCAAACCAATGGATCACCTGGAATGGTCCCATTCCATGGCCTCCTCTTTCCGGATATGACACCTATGGATTTCTTTATATGGGACTATATAATAGACAAAGCTTATGAAAAAAAGTTAACATCACAAAGTTAAAAGACCGGATTAAACAGGCAGTGGCTTTATTTCTCAAGAGATGCTTCAAAACACTTAATGAAATCAGCTATGGTCTTGACATTATATGTGCTACCAAAGGTAGCCCATGTGGAGGTTTAATGAAGTGTGGCTGTGTGATAAGAATAACCATTTTATAACAAAGCAAACCATTTCATCATACCTCTCAATAAAATTTTAATTGAGCTCCATAAACAGGCGAATAATTTATATACATCCTCTACTTCCTGCACATTACTTCTTCAGTGAGTGAGTTGCTGTCCTTATTACCCTTCAAATTTACACATTCATTGTAACAGGACATAAATCAATCACTGAAGTGATACAAGGAGAGGTAGCATGAAATATCTAAGAATTATCTCCGTTCCTTCTGGAAAATTAAGATAGGTTTCACTCTATGCAAGTTGCATGGATTTTCATTATTCTCCAAAATAACTATTAAATTGAATTTTATTAAAGTAGAAAAAGTATCAAGTCAAAGAGGAAAATTGGGAAGATGCTAATTTTTGTTCAAGTACTACATTCTAAAAATACCATCATTAGACGTCAGATAATATGCAATAAAAAAATAGTGCAACAAACAACTATTATAGGCAATAACATTTTTATATTTATTTTGAGTTTATTACAATACAACATTAAATGCAAAGAAATTGAATTACAGTTTCTTTGTATTCAATACTGAAAATAACAAATCTATTAACGAAGTTTTACAGAATAAGGATAATCTTATAACCTGCATGTAGAATAACCTTTATTACAAGAAACAACAATAAATTTTTCTGTGTGCCCAATTATATATCTAGGTGTGTACTGTCCAGAATCATTTTGAGTACAAAAAAGGACTCAGTTCTGCAAATTATGGCATCTGGAGACAGTACTTGCAAGGTGATCTAAGTGGAGTGAGTGGCTTTGAATGAATTGAGTTAATGGGATTCTTCCTCTTGCTGACACTGCAACACATGAGGGGACATAAATTCAAATTGGAGAAAGATGGTTGCAAAATAGAAATGCAGAGGTTTGCTGCAGCCAGCAAAGTTGATTGTTGGAACAAACTTCCATCTGTTGTTGCAGGAGTGGATAGTTTGAATAAATTCTAGAACTAGACAAACTGTTGGAGGGGATGGACAAGTGATGTGGGAAGGGTGGTTTCCCCGGCCTCTGATGCTGAATAAGCTTGCTTTTCTGCATCATTTTCCACAATTACTAATCACTATCCTCCCACTGCCTGGGGAACCCTTTCCCAAATATTCGTTTAGAATGCCAGTTCTTGAACTTTGAGAATTTGTCTTTTCTTCTAAAGAGAGAGAGTACTACAGTAATCTAATATTTTTTTCCCCACTGCAAAAAAAGGCAGTGGATAGTACTTATGAAAAGAGGAAGTTCAAAAACAAAATGGGTGCATATTAGGGCTTGCATAAAACCGAGAAATTTCAAAACCGAGTTTAACCGAAGTTTACTCTTAAAACCGGTTTTAAAACCGATTTTCTCAGACTTAGGGAAAATAACTAAAAGCGTATAACACAGGTATTTATTTTCTCTTGGGTAGATTGTACAAATCGTAATCAAATCTTTTAAACAAAATCTATCACCTCTTATATTAAAAAAAATAAAAAAATTAAAATATTCCAAAAAAGTAACCAGCTTGAGATTATACAAAATTACAAATTGTATTCAAATCCTTTGAATAAAAAATATCTTCTTGTATAGTAAACAAAAAAATAATAATAATAAATAAATAAAAATAATGTGAAAAAAAAAAAAAAAAAAAAAAAAAAAACACAGCTTGGGGAAATTACTTTACTATTTATTGCTCAGCTTTTTTTCTGAAAATGATCCTTTAAAAAACACAGTATATTAAGCATTTTTCCTGATAGACTTGACCTTATTTTTGTGTTAAAGAGAACAGTGATCGAAAACACTCTCTCAGATTGGACACTTGTTGGTTTAATGGTCAGCAGTGCTCTATAAACTTTCTCCAGCTTTTCACTTCTACTGCTAGTTGCCTCCAAAATTTTAAATTCTATGCTGATTTCCAATTCACTCGGATATTTTGAAGGCTCTTCAGTTAATCTCTTTATTACACTATCATACTCTTGCATGAGTGTATCTCCAACATCAGAACTACACGAGTCTTTGTTTTCTTCTAAAAGAACAGTTCGTTTATTTTCAGTTTCTTCATTCAATGCTAAGACTCCTTCGGAATGTTTTGCAAATAATCTCTGATAAATCTCTTCAGCATGCTTTTTTCAAAACTTGCTTACTTGGAAAATTCTTGAATCTGAATCTTCTTTCCTAAACTTTTTGGGGTTATGTAGATATCTCAGCAAAGCCACAGTTGGAAATTTTGTCTTGCATTGTAACGCTGCAAAAGGCTTTGGTGAAACTTTAAAGCAAATGGGTTTTCTGCTGTATCAAGCTTAGCAAGTAGAAATTCTATTGAAGATTCTGCTTTAAGTAAGTCTGTATCTTCTGAGGTTATAGCCTTCAGAATCATTTCAACAGGTCGCAAAGTTTCACGTAGCAATTGAAGTGTTTTCCAGTGATCGTTAGACACAGCTTCAGTTGACAGTACTGCACAGAGCATTTGGAATGAAATTTTTCAATTTCAAAAATCTCTCAATCATATAGAATGTGCTATCCCATCTAGTCTTGCAATCTAATATAAGTTTATATTCTTTCCCATTAAATTTTGCTTTAACAAAATTTTGTAATATGTCATTTTTGGTAGGCGATTTTCAAAAAAGCTTGCAAATTTTTCTGACTTTATTAATAGTTTGTGCAATATTGGCCATCGGATTGAAGAAATAAATGAGTTAATCGGTAAAGTCGGTTTGATAAAGCATGCCTTGCTGTCTTTCTTCAACTTCTTCATCATCACTACTTTCTTCATTATTTTAATTTTCTTCATTGTCTTTGGGAGATTCAGAGACTGTGGCACCATAAATGATTGCTTTTTCATAAAGTACATCTATAACTGACAGATATATACAATGGGCTATACATTGTTGATGATTAGGCGTAATTTGCTTGCCAAACTTAATCATCATTGCTGCTCCATCGGTGGTGCAAGCAACAATATCCTCATCCAAGTTCAAACCAAATTCCTTCAAGTGTCCATCCACAATTTGCTCAGTTCTTCTGCTATCAAGTGAACCATTAATCTCAATAAGACCTAACGACCAATAATTGTCTTTTGAATGCACATTTATATTCATATACCTTTTATTTTGTATAGATGTATATTCGTATAGAGTCAATGAATACCGTGCACCCAAAACCAATGAATTTTTGAAATGCTGAATGAGGTTCTTCTTTCTTAGTTTTATAAGAATTCAGAACCATTTTTTTAATTCCATTCACTGAGGCTGGTGGTAATTTATCGTATTTATTTCTCTGAAGGTGAAGCCTTGATTGTATAAACTCACTCTTGGCAAATGAATAAAAAGAAAATCCATCTAAAGCAGCTAATTTTGAAATCTCTTCTTCCATAGATTTTTTAACGATAAAGTTTTCTAATGTTCTTACCATCCTCCAGATGACTTCATTATCTTCTGACATTTTGAACATTGTGCTTCACCTTTGCTTTTTCGAGCAAAATAATTCCATAAATTTGATTTCATCTTAGACATATTAAGAGTAATAAATATTAATTAGTAGGAATTTATATCACCGACAATTTTAAATAAAAATATTAAAGATAACAAAAGGCACAATACTATGTGTCACTCCCGCAAGCACTGAATGAAGAGTCTAAACGAAGCAATTTTCAAAATTTTCACGAAAGAAATTTATTTATTTACTTGCAATTTTTTTCCCCCAATTAAATCTATTGTATTTTCAAAATTACATAAAAGCTACATTTGGTGAAGCTGCTTTTTGGAGAACATTTGTCCGCAAATTTAATAGGAATAAAGAAGCAAAAAACTTTCTACGATTGAAATTTGATGCAATATTCAACGAATCTGTTTCTAGTGGGTAACCATCAATAAGGCGGGTTCCATAACTTGACTGGCGAACAAGATAGATGGAACGGAGAGATGTTGAGCATTTTCTTTTACGCTATTGTTCCGACTCACTCAGTCGTAAATGAGTGCATCTGCATCATGCCATGATACAGGTGGGAAGATAAAAGGTACCCCTCCTAGATTTGGGCCACTTGCCCTGAGATTCTTACCTTAAAATAAAATAAAAAACATAAAGCAGTTGAACGATCCAGACAAACGAACAAACAAAAGAAAATGTGAGTAACAAAAAACTATATTTGAGGGCTAACTAAAAAAATATTTGAATCCGGTTTTAGAAGCTCGGTTTCGGTTTTAACAACTCAATATGAAAACCGGATTTAACCAGTTTATAAAACAGGTTTGCAAGCCCTAGTGCATATAGTAGTAGTGCAACCACAACTACATTCCATCTGATAATAATTATTTTCTTATAATTCTTAGGTAACAATTCTTTTACTAGAATTGTAATTCTTTTAAACAATAACCTTACCTAGCTGCATGATTACAAACAAGAAAGCTGGACTCTAAAATCAAATAATAAAATAATAATGAGAACAGAATAAAATAACTCCATGATTTCTCAGTGAACAAAATGTCATACTCTGAAACTGGATTAGAAACAAGGGTTGGAACAGAACCAGAACAGTCATGTTGGGCTATGGTTATCACAATAAGAAGAAAAGAATCGGTAAACAGCATACCACAAATAATTGTGACAACAATAACTAAACACCATTAGTTTCTTGAACTGTCTATGTGAAACTCAAAATATAATTATTCTTAACTCAAGGTACTGTTGGATTATTAGCATTAGAATTATTTAAGGCATATGATGCAAGAAAAGCAAGCTTATATAGAATTAGCCAGAAAACAAAAAAAAAAAAACACCTTCCCATTTCACCCATACAGTCACTCCAAATGTTTTTTAACCCTCTTCTAAGTTCAGCCTTAAATTTTTTTAAGCTATCAACTTCCATAACAACAGATGAAAGTCTGTTCCAGCAATCAACTACCCACTGGCTAAAGACAAACTTCTATACATCTATTCTACAACTGTCTTTCCTCGATTTGAATCTATGCCCCCTCAGGTTCTTAATTTGAGCAAGCAGAAATATCCCATCAGCATTGAGCCTCGTCAAACCAGTCAAATCCTTATACAACTCAATCAGATCACCTCATAGGTGTCTAGTCTCCAGATGCTGCAACTTGCAGAACGTAAGCCTCTCTTGGTAAGAGCAACCCCTTTGTTCCCCTTAACAATCTTGTTGCCTTCTCTGTACTCGCTCAGGCAACTCTAGATCCTTCCTAAAATGAGGCCTCCAGACCTGTATGCAGTACACAAGGTGAGGTCTAACCATTGCCTTATACAAAGGGATAATCACCTCCTTGTCTCTGCTAGCAAAATTCCTATAAATCATTGACAAAACTCCATGACCTGCTCTGGCAGCTTGCTTGCACTGCTCAAAGAACTTCATATCTGACTGCACAATTGCCCCCAGGTCTTTTTATTCTCCACCTCCCTGAGTGTAATACCACACAATTCGTACATTTCTCTTGGATTACTACTACATATATGCAGTACTTTGCATTTGTCAATGTTATAGGCTTGACATAGCCGAGTGGTCAAGAGCACGAGTGTAGTAACACACACTCTTTGAGTGGACTGGGGTTCAAAGACTGTGACTACTAAATACGATTAATATTTGTATTGACTGATTTATTGTAAACTCCACTGACCTGGTGGTCGTGCCGGAGTATAAACTTTTAAACTTCAGTTGCTACTTCTCAGCCCATCTACCTAACTTTTCTAGATCCTGTTGCAATAGCATACTGTTTTCACTGTTAATAACAACCCTGCCAACCATTGAAAACTTGGACATTAAGCCTGATATACCTTCATCGACATCATTGATAAATACAAAAAACAACAATGGTCCCAGCACCGAACCCTGGTGGACTCCACTAATAAAATTAGTCCACGTAGAGCATTGTCCATTTATTACCACTCTCTGCCATCTCCCACTCACCATCCCTTTATCCATTGCAGCAACTTGCCTTAATGCCATACCACTCCAATTTGTGCAACAGTATCAAAACCTTTCCTGAAATCCAAGTATATGATATCAAAATTATTTTTTGCATCCAGTTCCTTTGTAACCACATTGTAGTATCCAATCATATTGGTCAGACAAGGCTTCCCCTTAACAAACCTATGCTGCGGCTGAACTATTACTGAAGTCTTGTCTAGATGATCCTACAACACTTCTTTAACTAGTGCCTCCATTATTTTCCCCGGACCAGAATTTAAAGTAACAGGTGTAAAATTATTTTGGTCACCCTTTGAACCACCTTTCTTTCTTCCTGAATCTAAGGATGCTCTCATAATTATGGCTACGGGTTTGCTTACTTCCCTTGTGCCTCTTTTAATGTAACTATATAGTCACACCCGCCCCAGGTGCCTTTATGTTTAACTTCAACAATTTCTTCTCTACTTTGCTCTCAGTTATTATAAAATCATTTATCTCCCTGCCAGAGTTTAGTAAACTTCTGCCCCCCTCTTCCTTACAGAATTCCTCCTGTGTGAATATAGATGCAAAATACTCATTCAGTTTATCAGCTATCTGAGCAGGATCATCAACAGTCGAACCACCAACATCAAGAGGGCATTCTGATTCATCCCCTTCCTTCTAGAGTTTACATAAGTAAAGAAGTCTTTGCTGTTTTTCTTCGCATCCTTTGCCAAGGATTTCTCGTAATTGGCCTTTGCTTGCCTAACCTCCTTTGTGACTTGATTAGAGACTAGCTTATAATCTGCCATAAGCTTCTGTGTCACCTGATAATTTATACGCATCGCACACTTTTTTTCTCTGCCATGAGCCTCATCAGTTCATCTGACATCCATTTAGGTCTAAATCTTGAACAATATTTCTTAGTTGGTATGAAAAGCCTTGTAGCTTCCAATATTAATTCCTTGAAGGCTTCCCATTTAGAATTCACTGTTTTTAACATCATCGGTTGATCCCACTGTAGAGAATTTAGAAACAGTCTGAGCCCACTATAGTCACCTTTACGAAAACAAAAACTCTTCCCTTTACTCTTGGTGGTAGTTACTTCTTTAAGTAAATCCCACATCAGTATACTGTGATCACTGTCACCTAGTGGTTCCTTTATCTGCAAATTCCTAATGCATGCATCATCACTACTGATAATCCACCTTTGATGTCTTGACCAGCACTTCAAATTCATCAAATTTATTTACTATACTTCTAGCATTGGTGTACATGCAAGTATGCATGCACCTATTTTTTCTCTTAGTTACCCTAACACAGCCCATGTATTTATTAGTTCACGATGGCTCCCAGCAGTGTTTTCAAAGAAAACAAAGAAGCAGTCCAAACAGTTTTCCCTGTTTGGATTGCTCTTTTGTCTCTGGCTGAAAGTCATTCATCTACATCTCATCCATGGTCACACACCTTGCAAGGAAATGTGCTAGATTTGCTTGAAAATGATGTAAATATTCACTTGATTTGATAACTCATGTGCATCTTTGACCCATCATGCTGAAACCTTTTTCAGCAAGAACCTCTGTTATTATGTGGTACATGCATTTAGATGAGAGGCCCAAGATGCTGGCAATGAACCAAACTCACTTGTAAAAAATCAGATCATGCACACTGTCAACTTCTGGAGTGACAGATGTTGCAGGTCTTCAAAGTGTGGTTAATCTTCTGAGCTCTCACTCCCTCATTTAAATTCTCCTGCCCAGTTCTTAACCATGGAACAGGAAGGGACATCTTTCTCCAATGTTTTAAGCATATCCTCATGACTTGCCTTTGGTGTTAGTCACCTTTTTCTCAAATATTTGGATGACTGTATAATGATTTTGTCCATCTTTCCTCATTCACACAACTTTAACAAAAATAATTACTTATTTTTTTGCTGCACCTTTTTCGAAATTCATTTCTTTGCTGCCAGATCTTTCAATCTTTTCAGCAAGAGTAGTTGTGTTGGATGGCATTCGGTTTGTTGATAGTTTGTCAATTCAGCATTCAGTCTGTGTCGATTTTCATGTATCATTTAATTTTGTTAATTGTTAAACTAATAAAAGTAAATTTGTGCTTTATATTGTCATTTTTATAGCCTTTTGATAATATTCGCTTATTAGAATTACCATTTAATACAATCCGCAACCGTGATCATAATAATGGCACTTACTATAATTGTTTTATAGCACCAGCATAAAAAAAAATAAATGCTGGCTCGTTCAGATTATTGATGTTCAAATTTGATGCTCTACTGTATCATTAAATGTGGAAATTTTTAACACTATCACTAACCTTACTCAGGCAATGAACTTTTTAACACCCTCCTTGTAACATTCCAAATATCACCTTTCTACCATTAACATTTTTCTACCTACAGCTTGGCTGGAGTGACATTTTGTTTATAATCACTCTGTATTACGATTTTGCCTGTTATTTAATGATCATGCACATCTTTCATTTGATAACTATTAAGGAAAATGTAAACAGGGTTGATACCTGTTATTCCTTATGAAGGAAATCCGACTATATTATAACTGTGACATTACTGATATTGTGTCAATTTTTTTTTTATCTAAACTCTACTTTAAAGAGAAGAATAACTACTAATTACCAGTGCTCGTCTGCAATCAGATTGCCTTGTAGTTGAATATCAACTTTAGAATCTTTCTGAAAATGTCCAACAGTGGTTTTACCAGGATAAAGTACATAAAACAGAGTTCCTGTCAGCTGAGGATCTTCATGGAGATTAACCAAATATGGAAACGTTTCATCTATCTGTAATGCAACTCCAAGCTTCTGATAAAAAATCATATTAAGAATTATTTAGTATAATTTAATAATAACACTCAAAAAGTTCTCTAAATCTTCTAAATTATATTATTTAATTTGTATTATGCACATACTTAAAACTGATAAAAGCAGAATCTGAAAAGTCTGGCACACTCATCAATCCATCGCTTTTTGAATATTTCTCTGGGGGTGGTCAACCATACAACAGCAGAGAGAAAATAGGCTGATCAAACATAAAAACAAAACCAACAGAGGTGCCAAATTTATGAATTATATTCCATTAATAATTTCCAAGCACCAGTTTCTTATTTGTTCTACATATTTCCTAGACCGTATGTCATTGTTACTATGTTGTGATGTATAAAATCTTTATTTTTGCAAGACATTCAATATTAGTTCACAACACAGTACTTAAAAGTACAGTAATGTATATTTAAATTTAAGAAGATTTAGTCACTTACTCAAATCATATCACACTATTTATATATATTAAAGAAATCAGACAATCATAACACCCAAACCAGAGGCAGCATTCAAACCCATGATCTTTATTTCTTAGGCAAGTATGTTTCAGCTGACCCAATCCAGCAGTGCAGGTTAACATTTTGGCTTAATGCTGCCAACTATCATTCCGTGACGCCAATAAGGATCAGAGCTACTTTCGCTATTTTATTTGCATAGTGATACTCACGTAAATCTTAGCTATTTTTCAAAGTGGTAATTTTGTTAGTAAAGTGATGTTACAGATGAAAATAAATATACGATTCTGGTTCAGGAAGTGAAGATCTATCTTTGGTGATATTTTTTACATTGAATTTGGTGTTTCTTTAGCAATTATAACAGAAAATACTTTTTAACAATTAGAATGTTCTTAAATTGTTGAAATGTTCTCCAACTGTTTTACTAGTAATGGCTGCCTACGCATTAGCACAAGGAATGGGTTGGATAGGAGTGTTTCATTATTTGAATTGGAGTGACTCTTTAAAATGGTGATGTAGTGACTCTTGTGATGCTTATTGCGTTTGCAGACAAGTAGGAATGGTCTGATTTCAATCCCTGAACAGATTTAAGTTACCTTTCATAGAAGCTTGAAGCCATACTAGCACTTTAAATAGCTAGTTAGAATCACACACTTTTAAAGTGTGTGATTCTAACTAGCAGCATAATATTACGGTTTAGTAAATGAAATCTTTTTGAAGAAGGGGTACTTTCAGTGCCAGTGACACTGCAAATTATATTTGAATTTTGTTAAATAAGCACGTTAATGGATAAGATGAGTGCTAATGAAGATAATGTGTTAGGGGAGGGTAACAAAATAAGAAATCCACTGTTAAAATTCAAGAACTTTCAAGAAGAAGAAGATTGTGCCTTTTATAAGCAATGATGAGGTGAATATAGTGAATGGGTTATTTAACCAATCACTGGAAGATAGTGATGGTTTTTTAAATTCTGTTATAAAATTCTGTTAGTAAGGGTTTCCATAAGAAATTTAAGAAAATTTTAAAGCAAAATAAGAAGCTAAAGACTGAAGAGACTAAATTTGACAGTACTGAGCAACATAACGCTCCTTCTGTCGAACAATGTAGTGCTGACAGGAGTGTTGATTGGTCTATGGCTGTTTCTGGCAGGGTCTTGAAATGTGACTTAGATGTTGATAACTCTGCTTCCTCAAGAAGCAGAACCCCTGGGAATTATATGACAAGCAGTGGTAGACGTATTTATCGTGAAGGGGAGAGCTCTGTGGACACTCCTAATTCAGTTAAGAGTAAATCTCCTGTTTTGAAAAGAAGTAATTGGAGGAGAAATAAATGTAAGAAAAATTTGACTAATCTATTAAATGATGTACAGATAATGAACTGAGACAGATCAACAGGAAAATCAAAATGGACTTGAGAGTAACTAAGTGAATCCTGTTAAGAATATTGAAAATTTTAATAATTCTGTTAACATTGGCGCTAACAAAAATCTCTTTGCTTCGCACGCTTCTGAAAATCAGTCACAGGATTTAGTAGAAATTAACTGGATTATGAACCAGATTTCATAGATTCACAGTTTTCTGATGGGGATAGACTGAATGGCCAAAATAAGCAGAAACAATTATTTAATGAATTCCATAATGAACCAATTAATGTTGTTACTACAAGTATGAGAAGGAATTTAGAGGATTTTTTGTTTGCTAAGGAACACAGAGTCGTTGTTGTTATTTATTTGAAAGCTATTGGCGCAAGAGCAGCTTAGGCTATAATGCGCCTAGCCTAGGTAGGAGAGTTTTGTATATCAGCATTTTTTCACTTTACTTGTGGTTTATGGCAGAACCAAGACTTTGCTCTATATATTGTGTAGTTTCTCTATAAAAGGTGTACTATTAATTTTATATGTTTTGAAAGTATCCAGTTAACTTGAGGAAGAAGAAAACTTCGGTTATATTTGGCCGGTCATCTAAAATTGTTTTAAGCATGAGATTGTTTTGTTTATTCATTATTGATTGAAAGGCTCTTTGACGTTTTCTATGAAATTTTGGGCAGTTCACCATGAAGTGATGTATAGTCAGCGGAACTTGACAGTTTTGGCATTGAGGGGGATCTTCACCTCTGAGTAGGTAACAGTGTGTCATATGTGTATGCCCGATTCGCAATCGAGCGAGGATCACTTCTTCCTGTCTATTCGATCGGAAGCTAGTAGACCATGGTCGAAGTGTTTCTTTTATTAGGCGAAGTTTGTTGTTAGTCTGATCTAGCCAGTGTTTTTGCCATTGTTTTATACTGCTTTGGTGGATCAAGGATTTGTAATCTGTATGTGGCATTGTATGAAAGGCATAATCAGATGTGGAAGCAGAATCTGATATTGTGATTTCTTTGTAATACCTTTGATACTGAAAATTGGATATGTTGTAGGATTGGATGTCCTTTGGTATTTGCATTCTGCAAGGCAGTAACAGAGCTAAGCGAGTCCGTGAAAATAATGCTGTTTGCTATCTGTTTATGTTTGATGTGGTTTATAGCCATTGAAATGGCTTGTAATTCAGCAGTAAAAATACTGCATTCTTTTGGGAGTTGTTGGATGAAGGTACGATCCTCAAAATGAATTGCAGCTCCTACACAAGTCTCTGATTTAGACCCATCTGTATATATGAAAGTGTGATTTGGATATTGTTCTTTGTATGCTGCATATAACTGCTGGTAGTTTTTTCTGGATAGAGTGTTTTTCCCCCAGGTTTGAAAATACATATCATATATGGGTTGAACTATGCACCATGGTGGAATGGTCTGTGCAATTGCAGTAGCTACGTTGTCATAATCAAGCTCTCGGCTTAGCAGTAAATCTTTCAGACGGATGTTGGCAGGTCGATTCATCCGTGGATGGGCTTGGTATATGTTTTCCCAGTTATATGAAAACAGAAAGACTCTATTTGGATGATCACTGATAGATTTTATCTTGACGGCATAGTGCAATAACAAGTTCTGTCGTCTAAGCTGTAATGAAGGTTCATGGGCTTCTGCATAAAGGCTTTGTATAGGTGAAGTTCGAAAAGCGCCGAGTGCTATACGGAGTGCACTGTGGTGTATGGGGTCTAACCATCTCAAAGCACTTGGTTTAGCCGAGTCGTAAACAGCTGCTCCATAATCTAGTTTGGCACGAACTATAGATCGATAAAGTTTGAGAAGTGTATATCGATCTGCTCCCCAAGTTGTTGCGGAAAGAACTTTGAGAATGTTTAATTTCTTTAAGCAAGAAAGCCTGAGTTGTTTAATGTGATCAAGGAATGTTAGTTTCTTATCCAAAAGAAGTCCTAAGAATCTTATGCTTGGTATTACTGGGATAATATGTCCGTCAAGTTTCAATTCGGGATCAGGGTGTAGGTTTCGTTTTCTACAGAAGTGTATACACGCAGTTTTTTGTGTGGAAATCCGGAAGCCATTTGTTTGAGCCCATTTGCTTATTTTGTTTATTGTTCCTTGTAGCTGACGTTCTATACTTCGCATATTCTGAGAGTGATAGGAAATGCTGAAATCGTCAACGTATAAAGCAGCGTCAACGATTCTTGGAATGTGCTCGGTTATTGTATTTATTTTAATAGCGAACAGGGTAGTACTAAGCACAGACCCCTGAGGCACTCCTTCTTCTTGGATGAAAACCTTTGAAAGGATTGTCTGCAGCCTAACTTGGAATGTCCTGTGTTGCAAGAAATTTTGGATATATTTAGGAAGATGTCCACGTAAACCAAGGAGGTGTAGGTTTTGTAGGATTCCATAACGCCATGCCGTATCGTAAGCTTTTTCTATATCAAAGCAGATCATGACGTGATGTTCCTTGCGGATGAAGGCATTCCGTATACTGTTTTCTAGTTTTATAAGTAGGTCTAGTGTTGAGCGATTTTTCCTGAAACCATGCTGTGCCGGGTCGAGAAGATTATTACTGTTCAAATACCACATTAAACGAGCGTTGATGATTTTTTCCATAACTTTGCCTAGGCAACTTGTTAAAGCAATTGGACGGTAGTTGCGTGGATTGGAAAGATCCTTTCCCGGTTTTGGGAAGGCCAGAATTATTGCATGATGCCAACTATGTGGAAACTGGTTTTCTAGAAAGATTTTGTTGAACAGTTCAAGTAATGCCATTTGGGATTGGTGGTCAAGTTCCTTTATCATCATGTAGTGAATTTGGTCTGGTCCTACAGCGCTTTGCTTTGTCTGCGACAGAGCTGTTTTTAATTCATGGAAAGTTAACGGAAGGTTGTACTGTTCGTCATTTCTTGTGGAAAAATTCAGTTTGTGTTTTTCTATTCTTGCCTTGTATGTTTGAAAATTAGGAGTATATGATGTGGTTGCTGATGTTTTGGCAAAGGTTTCACCCAGTGCATTGGCTATTTCTGAAGGCTGTGCGGTGATTTGTCCATTCCAGTTTAGGATTGGGGGTGGATTAATCTGGTATCTGCCATTCATTTTTCTGATTTTATTCCAGACAGTTTGAGATGGTGTGGGACTTGTTAAAGTGGATGCAAATTTTATCCAGGATGCTTTGCTACTGGCTCTTCTAACATACCTGGCTCGCGCTCGTGCCTTTTTGAATAATACTAGGTTCTCTGTAGTGGGACATCTTCGGAAATTATTCCAGGTTTTAATTCTCTCTCTTTTAGCGTGTGAACATTCTTCATTCCACCATGGTTTTGGATGTCTTGGAAGGTGTGGTGATGTTTTTGGAATAGTCTGCTCAGCAGCTTGGATTAGTTTATTTGTTACATATTGTACTGCTGCATCTAAAGGCTTTTGCTTGATAATATCTGCATCTAATTTTACAATGGATTTATACTGTTCCCAATCTGCTTCATTTACTTTCCATTTGGGATTTCTACATGACTGACATGTGGTTCCTGATATCATGGAAATGATTATTGGATAGTGATCGCTGCTGAGAGGATCTCTGTGTACAGACCAATCAAGTATTGGAAATAATGTTGGAGAGCATAATGATAGGTCAATAGCTGTGCTGTTTCCCGATGGAAGATGCGTGTATGTATGTGTGCCATCATTCAACAGGGTTAAGTCATTCTGTTCTATCCATTTTTCGATCTGTTTTCCTCTCCGGTCTATGGCTGTGTTTCCCCACATAGGACTGTGTCCATTGAGGTCTCCCAGTATACAGTAGGGTGGAGGTAACTGAGTTAATATATCTTCCAAGTCTTGTTGTTGTAATTCTTGGTTTGGGGGAACGTAAATTGTTATAATGGTTATGAGAGATTTAATGGCTATGCGTACTGCAACCGCCTCAAGGGTTGTGTTTAGTGGAAGAACTTGGGAAGGAATGTGTGATTTTACCAAAATTGCCACACCACCATGGGTCGTGCAACCTGTTACTCTGTCTTTACGGTATGTGATATAGTTCTTTACTGTGGGAGAGTCTTGAGGTCTGAGATACGTTTCTTGCAGGCAAAGACACAGCGGGGTATGCTGTGCAATCAGATCATATATATCATGTATATTAGTGCGGAAACCTCTGCAGTTCCATTGGATTATAATCCCCATTATTTGGTTTTCGAGAAAGTGTCAGACTGTTTCTTAGCTGTTGCTTTAAGCTTTTCAAGTTTATGTTTTTCCTTGGGAAAATATGGTTTGCCGGTATCCATCTCTTCTTCCGCAAAAATCTCTAGTACTGATTCCTCTGCTTGATTGGTCAATTCTGTATCCATTTGTTCTGTTGGCTTCTGGCTTATGACATTACGTTTTTCTGTGGCTTTTGTTTCTGTGTGTTTTGCATTCGGAGGTACAGATAGTGGTGTGTTTGTGACTTTCTCTTTTTGTTTTGGCTGGGATGTGAGAAGTAGACCTCGTGCCCAGTCTGAAATAGACTTCTTTGGGGGAATCGTGAAATCTGTTTGCGTCTCTATTGTACGCCATTTCTTTATGACCTGTGCATAGGAAGGTCTGTTTAAAATAGTCGGGAGTACAGTTCTCTTAGCTTCTTGGTATGTTACGGAGTGTTCTACTTTATATCGTTGAATCTGCTTTTCTCTTTTCCAGAATTCGCAGTTCTTAGAATAGGCGGAATGATCCCCCTTACAATTTGGACACTTTGGTTGCTCGGCTGGACAGTTCTGATTGGTATGATCTTGAGATCCACAGTTGGAACAGATAGGAACTCCACGGCATGCCATTTGTGAATGACCATACTTTTGGCATTTAAAGCAGCGGAGAGGATTCGGAATGTATGGTCTGATGTTACAATTTAGATATCCAGCCTTTACCGATGTAGGTGGTTTGGGAGTGTTAAAGGTCAGTATCAAATTTCTAGTTGGAGTAAGTATACCATCTCTAGTAACATTAATCCTTCTCACCGCAATGACGCCTTGATCTTCTAGCTCATTTTTAATTTCTTCTTCTGAGACACTAATAAGGTCCCATTCAGAAATTACTCCTTTTGATGTGTTTAGGCTGTTATGGGGAGAGACTGCTACTGGGATCCCTCCAAAAGTTCTCATCTGAAGCAGTCTTTCTGCATGTTTGGCACTGGCTGTCTCGACTAAAATGTCGCCTGATTTCAGTCTCTTGACATTTTTTGGTGTTCCAGCTACACTTTCTAGGCATTTTTGTATTACAAATGGCGACAGTTTTCCCAATGGCTGTTCTGATGTTGAGTGGAGGACTAGAAAGGTAGGTGCATGAAGCGATGTTATCTCCTTTTTTTGTCTTTTGGTAACATTTGTCTCATTATCCTCATTTTTCCGACTCAAAGGAGTCGGATCTTTGGGATCTGTGGTTGTGATGTTTGGATCATTCATGTTTGCTCCTTTTAGCCCTGGGAGTGAGAGCTTTTCCTCCCAGGTTTCCGGCCCCGCCACGGGGAGGCAGGAGCGGTGCCACCTAGTGACCAAGCGGAAGTTGATTAGTAGTTAGTAAACTAGAAAATAAATAAAAGAAAGGTGTCTTTCCTTTCTTAGGATTCTTTGTGCTGGTACTTTTCAGCAACTATATATATATATGTACAATAGAGAATTTTCTTTAAACTCTATAAACGTGTATCACTATCACTTTAGAAATCGCTTTATAATCGCAGAGATATCGCCTGATCACTAGAAACGCTTGGCACTCGGGGCCAACACAGAGTCAATAATGATACTATCTATTAAATATTGGCTAAGTAGGGTTATCTGGAAAGTTTGTCCTTGAAATTGGGAATAGATAATGAATGCTTGAAAGAGAGAAATTGATGTTTAGATGGGAGTCACTAACTGATTATACAGCAATAATTAAGTGTTTGCAGCGTACTGGAAAGCTATACAGTGAGGTTGTTAAAAATGGTGTTAAGAAGGAAAATAGGAAACATAACTAATTATGACAGCTATGCAAAGCAGAGTAATGGATTTAGAAATATTGTTAGTTCTAATAATGTACTTCTGATGAGAGCTGAACATGATTCAACACTTAAGTCTAGCATAGAGGTAGAAAGACAGTCTCTAAAATCATGGCAAATTCTCTTAAAAGGGTACAAATTAGGAGAGTGGGAAGAAAGACTACTCGACAAGGTTTTGTGATTGAGCCTAAATCTAACAAGGAGCTTGAGGATATTAAGGCAAATGATCTCACATAAAGAAACTGATATTGAATATCATTAAGTCTAAGAAACCTGGTTTGAAAATATTACATGATGTAATGAAGGAGAGAACTAAAGAACATCTGTTTAATGAGTTATATGAAAGAACCTAATACATATGTGTCTATGCAGAGATGATGTATGTGATGAAGTGAAAATATTTTTCTAATGAAAACAAAAACAAGAATGGAATTAACAGGATCTTGGAAATATCCTGTGAGAAAAAATTTCTTGATAAGCAAACAAGAATCTTTATTGGATGGATGTCCTAGAGGTTTAAGGAATTTCGTTTGGTTACTATATGCTGTAATTGTCAGAGGTACGGGCACACTTTAAAAGTTGTGCCCATGCCTCTGAAGATATAGTGATAAGCCAGTTTGTGGTCATTGTGTCATGACAGGTTATAATTTTAAATTCTGTAAAAATAAAAACAAACCTCAGTGTTGTTCAAATTGTTATGTTATGTTGTTTGTTATTTGGTTTTTAGGAGCATATGCAGTGGTTTTCAAGTGCAGAAAAGTGGCAGAAACAAATCTTACTTTTTTTTTTTATTCTTTAAAACAAAGAATATATTGAAAATCTTATAAGATTTTAATTTTAAAGTTTTTTATTAAGTTTTATTCTTAAATTTATTTTAAATTTATATTTCTGCCACATATGCTTAAAAGATATTCCACATGATATCTCTGTTAGAGGTCTGCACAGGCCAACATTTTTTATTTTCACCAGGCCCAGCTTGAAGACTAGACAGCCCGACCCGACAAGCCTAGACAGTCTCGACCCCAAATTTGTTTTTCAAGTTCTTTTCCACCCCCCCAAACCAAATTATATCCCACCCCTATTGAAACTTTTTATATAAATAAAATCGCTTGCATTACATTGAAGTTTCATAATAATAAACTAAACTTTCATATTCAAAATTCAGTATTAATTATATAACAATAATAATTATATTAATTATAAAAAAAGAAAATGTAATGAATTTTCAATGTACCATATTTAACATAATTCCAAAATGAATATCAATGGCCACCTTCTCTTTACACGCCTTTTATTGTGCAGAAATAAAATGCAGAGTCAACACTGTCATACTTAAATTGGTTCGACAGTCTCGCACTGCTAATCGGGCTGCACTAATATTTCTTTTGGAGCTTGCACTACTGATGGGGTCATTTCCACGAAAGAGTACAAATTTCGGTGAATTTTAGAGAATTGGCGAAGTGCACTTTATTGGTCAATTAAAAGTGCCAACAGACAAATAATACACATTTTTTTCTAATAAGTCTTTAAGAATTTAAATACATAAAAAAATTTTTAAAAATATATGTAAGAAATAGCCCGAAATATTTGAAATAACAATTCATTATGATTTATGCCTGGCACAGGCCTGAGCATCATTCGTGTTACCCAGCCCGAGTTGGGCCTAAGCACGAGAGCTAGGCCCAGGACCATGCAGCCTCTAATCTGTATGCAATTATATGCTTATGAAAATATCTACTAGCTAATGATTTTTAATCCGGGTTTAATGTTTATTTATAAAAAAAATAAATTAAAATAATAAAATACAGTCAGATCTCTCTTTAATGAAATTCCATATAGCAAATTTTTCTATTTAGCGAAAATTTTGATTTCCCCTTGGCCATTTACATCAAAAATAGTTTCCATTTTCATTTCGTTATATGGAAAAAAAAAAATTTTCCATATAACGAACTGATTTCAAGAGACCTGGGTACACACTGTTTGCACCGCTGGCCTTTAGGCAATAGAGCTGATGCTGTAGAAAGCATGAATTAAGAGCTAAAACATTCCACAATTTAGTGGTGCCTGCAAAACCTATACAACTGCCTCTACTATATGTGTCTACAGCCATTGCCAAAAAGATTAAGGCATATTCCCTACATGGGAATATGCTTTAACCTTCACACAGTGGCTCTGGTCACTGTTTTATACTATAAGCACCCTAGTAGATAATTAGGATAGAATGATTTTCCTTTATCCCACAAATTCATCTGTTGTTTTGCAGAAATGAGTTATCCACACTTTCACTAAATTTTACTCGTCTCCATTTACATGGTAGATACAAGTGGTCCTAAATCAGTTTTCTTTTAGCTGCTGTGCAAGTAACCTTACAATGTCTAAGAGTAAATCCTTGAGTGTAGTGGAAAAGGTGGAAGTGCTAAACAGGGTAGATAAGGGTGTAAAAAAAAAAGGAAAAAAAAGAGAAATTGCTTTAAAATTTGGTAACCCTGCCAGTAGTGTCTACCATTCTGAAACTGTTTAGATTCTCAAACTGTTTGAGGAAATGGAACCCAGTAGGAAGTGCATGAAATTGTGCCTGTATGAAGATGTAAATGAAGTAGTTTTTAAGTGGATGAAGTTGAATCGAGACCAAAACATGCTAATATCAGGGCTATGGAGTATGCATCTTTTCTGGGGCATGAAACATTTCAAGCCAGTTCTGGTTGGCTGGACAAATTTAAAAAGCACCATGGCTTATTCGAAAAAGTTATTTCTGGTGAAAGCAGAGTTGAATCAAAGAAGATGTATCCATTGAAAAGAAACAGTTTTGAAAAAAATTATGGAGGACTACGAGCCCAAAGACATTCAATGTTGATGAAATAGACCTGATGAAAACAGGTCTATTTTTTAAATGTCTGCCAAACAAGACACTTTTTAAAGGCGATAAATATTTAGGTGGTAAAAATAGTAAGGAGAGAATTACAGTCTTGGTTAGTGCAAATATGGTTGGTAGTAGTAGTGGCATGTGATGCAAGAAAGCAAATGTATGAGCTTATGCAGCATCAGCCAAAAAAAAAAAAAAAAAAAAAAAAAAAAAAAATCACGCCATTCCCTCCAAATGCCTGTCCAGTTCCTCCATAAATTTATTCAACCTATCAACTTCCACAACGACAGATGGAAGTTTGTTCCAGCAATTAACCACCTGCTGGCTAAAGCAAATTTCCGCACATCTATTCTACATCTGTCTTTTCTTAATTTGAATTTATGCCCCCTTAGGTTCGTAATCTGAACAAGTGGAAGGATCCCATCAGAATTCAGCATGCTCAACCCATTCAAGGCCTTATATACCTCAATCAGATCACCGCGCAGGTGCCTAGCCTCCAGCCACTGCAATTTGCAGAACTTAAGCCTCTCTTGGTAAGAGGATCCCTTCATTCCCCTCACCAATCCTGTTGCCCTTCTCTGTACACGCTCAAGTAAATCTACATCCTTCCTAAAATGAGGCCTCCAGACCTGTACGCAGTACTCAAAGCGTGGCCTGCCCATTGCCTTATACAGAGGGATAATTACCTCCTTTTCCCTGCTAGCAAAATTCCTATATATCATTGACAAAACCCCATGACCTGCCCTGGCAGCCTGTCTGCATTGCTCAGAAAACTTCATATCTGACTGCACAATTACTCCCAGGTTCATTTTCTACCACCTTAAAAGTGTAGTACCACACAGTTGGTACGTTTCTCTGGGGTTACTTCTACCCATATGCAGTACTTTGCATTTGTCAAAGTTAAACTTCAGTTGCCACTTCTTAGCCCATCTGCCCAAATTATCTAGATCCTGTTGCAGTAGCACACTGCCATTACTGTCATTAACAACCCTGCCAACCTTTGGTAATGAAAAAGTGAAGTTTTTGGTAATAGGCAAAAGTAAACAATCTCAACGTTCCAAAGGAATAAAGTGGTTAGAGTTGGACTACAACTACACAAAAAAAAAAAAAAAAAAAAAAAAAAAATCATGGATGACAAATGAAATTTTTGAACAGTGGATTTTAAATTTTGATAGAAAGATGATGAAAGAAAACAGAAAAATTGTGTTGATTGTGAACAACTGTCCTGCACCTTCACTTGGTAATTTTAAAACTTACAAGCGTGATAATTTTAAAACTTACAAGCGTGAAGCTTGTTTTCTTCCTTTCGAATACCTTGCTTAAATTGCAGCCAGTGGACCAAGGCATTATCAATGCACTACCAAAGGTGCATACCGAAAAAAATTATACTGCAAATAAAATCCCACAGACCTACAGATTTGCAGATGTGGATATCAGAGTTGGTAAAAGTGTGGACTAAAGATGTGACAGAAACGATTAAGAATTGTTTCGCAAAAGCAGGTTTTGCTAAAACGCCAATTAACAGCAATGAGAAGGATGAACTACTACAAGATATTGAGCAATCTTGGAAAGGACTCCAAGCGAGAGGTTCGATCAGTGGAGAAATTGTTCATGACGAATTTTTAGGAATTGATAATGATGTTATAGCAGCTGAATATCCAAGTGACTCCAACATTTTGGAGAGTATTCAAAGAGCTAGTAACGATATTGATGATGAGTTGGATGAAAATGAGGGCAATATTAAACCTTCCAAACATGAAATGTTGGCAGCATTTGAAACTTTGCATCGAGGCCTTCAATGTGAAGGAAATGTGCAAGCAAATATATTTGAGTATTTAAACAAATGCAAACATTTTTATGAACAATATACATTGTGTATTTTAGTGCAATTGCATCATTTATACACAACTAAATATAGATTAGCAAATTTGCAATAGCGGCATCATTTAAGTTACATCTCATATTGTGAATACCTTCATGACGAGTTGCCATGACACTGCACTACTTCGAATAAGTAACACCTCACCCGAAGGAGAAGACTGAAGTATATCTGTGAAGTTTGCCATCATTACATCACTTGGGTACCTAAACCCACCGAAGAAGGGCCAAATAGCCCTGAAACGGTGCCGTCTGGGTGGTGGTATCCACTGAGAATAAGTAACAACAGTCTTCTCCTTCGGGTGAAGCGTTACTTACTCAAAGTAGTGCAATGTCATGAAGGTATTCACAATATGAGATGTAACTTAAACGATGGCGCTATTGCAAATTTGCTAATCGATATTTAGCTGTGTATAAATGATGCAACTGCATTAAAATACACACAGTCTAATCTCTTTCACAGCTTGAGGCCTTAAGCCCCAATGTATCAGAACAATATACAGTAAAATCAAGTGTACAACAAAAAATAATCCAATATTTTTCAAAATGTTGTGCACATCATGTAAGGTCATTTCTTAATATGTATAAATTGTTTTAAAATGTTAGAAAATTTATTCATTTCCACTTATTTCTGAATCTTGAATTACAGTATTTTTATTGTTGAAAAGGTCATATTTCTTTATAATAAAAAATCAGTTTAATGAATTTTTTTCAAGCAAATGATCGATTACATTATATAGAAGTCTGACTGTATTTTAAATTATTTTTTAATATATGCACTATACCATCAAGATAATGAAAACATTAAGAAATGCCCAATTATAAATCATTTATTTGCCTTTATTCCAAACATTTCCAGTATGGTGGAGGACTAAGAGGCCCCAGTCAGTGAAACGTTTAGGAGTGCACCAGCTAATGGGTTATATAACCTACCTGAGTACTTACACGTTAGTACTACAGACTGTATCCACATTTCCTATGTTAATATAAAAGATGAATTTGCTGTAGCAGATGGTATATATAACATTCATCATCATTTACTTAATTTATAGCTCTTCGTCAAAAATTCTAGAACTGGCACCTTACTAACGCTTAAATTCACTACTAATCATTACTAGCACTGTAGGCAAGAGGTAAACATGAGAGAGGGAATTAACAGAGGTGTCACACAGAGTACAATGCTATAGAACTGTAAGGGTATTTCAACATAGTAGTAGAAGGGAGCTAAATGATTTTATAATAACTGAGAGGTAAGTGGAAGAGAAACTGGAGTGATCGGAATTTATACAATTATATTAAGGGAAGCAGCAAAGGAAGTAAACAAATCCTTCTTAAGCCATAATTATGAGAGCATCCTTGGATTCAGGGGAATTCCCCGCAGACTGGAGGTGTGGGAATGTATCCTCAGTTCACAAAGGGGATCAAAGTGTGACGAGTAATTACAGGCCTGTTAGTTTAACTTATGTTCCAGGGAAAATAATGGAATCACTTGTAGAAGTAATGCAGGATCATCTAGACAAGGTTTCAATTATACCTCAGACATTTCTTATTCCAAACTTTTCCAGTATGGTGGAGGACTAAGAGGTTTTGTTGGGGCAAAATCTTCTTGTGTTTTGCAATGAGCATAGGTATCAATGATGGCTGTTGACTGTCATAGCCTAATACAAGCTAATGTTCAGTGCACAATCCATGTGAATATTGGTCTTGCCATTCCTGTATTGTACTAGGTGGTTAGCTAGGTCACTGTGTTGCATCACATCACTACTCTGTTACGAGACATATGATGCTCATCATGGGCATCAATCACATGTGGCTATCTCACCCAAAGGGTGAGATAGCCACATGTGATTGGCTGGTTGTTCAATCATCCACAGTCATGGTAGATTCATAACACCATAGAATTGGGACACTTTTTCTGTTCGTTCCAAATACCTGTCCAGCTGAGCCTTAAACTTATTTAGGCTATCAACCTCCACCACAAGGGATGGAAGTCTGTTCCACCAACCAACCACCCGCTGGCTAACGGCAAATTTCCTCACGTCTATCCTACATCTGTCTTTCCTCAATTTGAATTTATGCCCTCTCAGGTGATTTTTCTGAGCTAGAGGAAGAATCCCATCAGCATTGAGCATGCTTAAACCATTCAAGGCTTTATAAACCTCTATCAGATCACCTCGCTGGTGCCTAGTCTCTAGACACTAATTTGCAAAACTTAAGCCTTTCTTCGTAAGAGCACCCCTTTGTTCCATTCACTAATCTTGTTGCCCTTCTCTGTACTCGTTCCAGCAGCTCTACATCCTTCTTGAAATGAGGCCTCCAGACCTGTATACAGTACTCTAGGTGTGGCCTGACCATTGCCTTATACAATGGAATAATCACCTCCTTATCCCTGCTGGAAAAATTCCTGTATATCATTGACAATACTCCATGAGCTACTCTTGCAGCCCGTCTGCACTGCTCAGAGAACTTCATATCTGCCTGCACAACCACCCCCAAGTCCCTTTCATTCTCTACCGCTGTCAGTGTAGTACCACAGAGTTGATACGTTGCTCTGGGGTTGCTGTTTCCCATGTGTAGTACTTTACATTTGTCAATGTTAAACTTCATTTGCCACCTCTCAGCCCATCTGCTCAACCTTTCCAGATCCTGTTGCAGCAGCATAGTGTCCGTAGTGTCCTTGACAACCCTGCCAACCTTTGTATCATCTGCAAACTATATCTCTTTTGGGGATTACCCTGACTTCTAATCTCTCTTGGCACAAGCACATTACAAATATTGCTTCCTCTGCATCTAAAAAACTTGGTTTTCTCTTTCGCTCTCGGCATTACTTTTCTCCCAAACAGCTGCTCACTCTGTATAAATCGCAAATCCGCCCTGCCATGGAATATTGTTCCCACATCTGGGGTGGTGCCCCCAAAACCTCTCTCAGGCTTCTTGATTCCATTCAGAAGAGGGCAGTTAGGTTAATTAATTAATCTTTAACAGAGTCTCTCCACTCACTGTCTCATAGACGCACTGTTTCTGCTGCATGCCTCTTCTACAGATACTTCCATGGGCACTGTTCTTCTGAATTGGCTTCTATAATTCCCGCTCTCTCTTTCAAAACAGTCCGAACACGTGCCGCCACCAGCCAACATCCATTTACTGTCCAACTTCAAACCCACAGAACCAACTTTTCATCTTCCTCATTTATTCATTCAACTGCTGTTTTCTGGAACAACCTTCCTTCATACGTATTTCCTGAAAATTACAATCTACAGAAGTTCAAGTCCAATGTCAACAAATATCTTCTTTCGTCTTCTCAATCTCCAACCCAAGCACAGTACTAAGTACTATAGGTTATAATACCTCTCGTGTTTGGGGTTCTCATAAAAAAAAAAAAAAAAAAAAACTTAATCAAAGTAGGAAAGATCTCTGCGCCAACCCATTCTTCCTTGCTGACACTCAAGAACTGGTCACCACATATGTAAACTACAATCTTATATCAACTGTTCCCAATTTTGAGCCTTCGCCGGCATCATAGACCAGTCCATCCCTACGTAAAGGGGTGTTGCAATGGAAACACTGTGTATATACACACAAACAATACTATGGAAAAAAATAAATAAAATAGGTACAGGCAGTTCCCACTTTAGGAGTTCTCAGGTTTAAGAGTTTTTTTTTTTTTTTATAAAGTATCAACAAATTCAAAAATATGAAGATTAATTGAAAAAATTAACGTTAAACATTCATAAATCCCCCAATTTAAACAACGCGTAAAGCTATACAATACAGTGCACCTCGCTTTACGACATTAATCCATTCCAGAGACACCGTCATATCGTGAAAATATCATAATGTGAACCTAATAACACACTGTTTTTTAGTAATTCGTTCTACGATCTCGGAAGTTGAAATTTTCACTATATAACTCTCCAAAAGGTTGTTTTTATAGTGTAAAGTATTAGTTACCAATTCAAATCACTAAAATGCACTACACTTTCATCGGTACCATACGTTCCGTTATAAGAATCAATTTTGAACGCCTTTTTGATATTTTTCTGAAGCACATTTCTGGAGGTCGTGACCATAAAACAGTAAAAACAATTTTGAACTTTCCGGTTTATTGGGCTTTCCTGTTAGCACAATAAATTATAAATGGGTAGTAAACTCAATGTTACTACCCATTCTCACCCAACAACTACAGACCGGTTTGTCAATTAAATACACTCTCAAAGATAACTGAATCCATTGTAATGAAGCAACTATTTAACTTTATGAAACTTAATTTGTTGGATTACTCTCAGATTTATCAAGGATCTTTCCACCTGCACAGATACGATTTCGTTTATCTCTAATATATCCCAGGCGCTTGATGAAAGAAAACAAGTCGACTCCACCTTCCCTGATTTAAGCAAAGCCTTCAACAAGGTAGTCCCATCAGAGACTAATCAATAAACTGCATCGCTATGGTCTCAGAGGACAGGCACTAAACTGGATTTCAAACTACTTGGAAGGTAGAGAAATGTCGGTGACATTTAAAGGTAAAATTTCATATCCTTTCAAACCTGAAATTGGTGTCACACAGGGTTCATCCTTAGGCCTGCTATTATTTCTTATCAACAACCTGCCAAGTACCCTTGGAAACTACCAAATCAAAATATTTGCAGACTACTTAAAAATTTATACAGCAGTTAGCAGTACCAATGACTGCATCATCCTAAACAAAGCTCTTCAACGAGTTATTCAGTGGCTGGAGGAGAACAAAATCGTAGTCAATGAAAATAAGTGCGAGCTGATGAGTTATGCCAATGCACACAAAAAAAAAAACAACTTAATTTTTCTTATTGTATCAACAAAAGGCTATCAAAAAAGTTAGTATAGCCAAAAATTTAGGTATCTTTATTAAAGAATCGTTTTCCTTTGATGTCCATGTCTCAAACATTGTGAAGGCAGCTAGCAAAAAACTGGGTTTCCTGAAAAGAATTAACCGAGACTTCAATCAAATGGCACTTTTCATCTTTCTCTACAAAATTTATGTTAGGCCAGCCCTAGAATTTGCCTCACAGGTCTGGTCCCCACACACAGCTTACCAAAAATTAGAAATTGAAAATATTCAAAAAAGAGCAATACCAGTACATTTGCTTTAAAAGTAACCTTGAATACAATGAGAAATCTTACCAAGAGTGGTGTGTATTCTTTGTACTGGAAACGCTGGAAGAAAGAAGAGATAACGCCAACTTACTCCTTTTTAACCAGCTGTTAAACTGTACCATGAATTGCCCTCATCTCGTCTCACAAATAAACTTCAATGCACCAACAAGAGCTTTAAGAAACCAACCATCCATTGCTGAACCCATCCTATGCAAGAACAAATTATGGATACTACAACTTCTATAACAGGACAGTAAGATCAATCAACAAAGCAAATCTGGAGATATCTGATACCCCTGGACACTTCAAGAGGCAACTGAAATTGCTAACCTCATCCGTTACCTCAACCTTAAAATTGACTCTTCTTGCAAGTTCTAAGACCGATTCTGTAATGTGTGTGAAGAAACACCAGTGCTCTACCTTACTCCTACCTGTTCACTTAAATCTGACTGATCCGTCCTCTTTTTATTTTTAAGTTTTATTTTATCTATAGATTTCAATTTACTGTTTAGTGTTCTCTTTATGTACATTTACTTTTCTCTTTACTTTGGAAATGTATACTCCAAGCTTCTGCTTTGAAGCTGTGTAATAATGCTTTGTAGCTGCACCCTCAGGCATGTTTGATTGCTGTTTTGTAGCTGTTAATAATAATTATAATAATAATTATGGTGAAATGTGTTTCTCCTTCACTGCAATCTTCAATTATTATTTTTTTTTTTTGGTAGTTGTTGGCGCATTGGCTTCTGTGGCCATAATGCACCTCCCAAGGTTTTTGAAGTACTTTGATCCAAGCCCGAGGCGGGATTCGAACCCGCGACCTTTGGGTTGCTAGGCAGGTACTTTACCCAGTCGACCTTCAATTATATGAAAAACAAATAAATTTTCAGAATCTTCTCTTCCTTCCTTTTCTTTGTAAACTTGTTACTCCGTGCATATCATGTTAGTTAGTTAGTTAGTTAGTTAGTTAGTTGCAATTTGTGCGTGCCATTTAAAAAATGCTTATGCATGCTATTGTGAAACTTAAAGAAAAAAGAAAATTATCTTGGAAACAAACCAACAACAAGTGATCAACGAGTGTGCATTTAGTCGATGATGATGAATAAACATTCTTTAACATTTGTAAATCATAAATAATTTATTTAAATTATAATTTGCTTGATTTTACAGGCTATGTTTTCGTTTCTTTGGATAAATCAATCATTGTTTAAATATAAACTAATTAGCTAACTAATTTCATTGTTGAGAACGTAACTCCTGTTTTCAACATTATGTCTATGGGAAATAAATTCCCACTTTACGACCAAGCACTAAGAACAAATTAACTTGTAAAAGTCGAGAACTACCTGTATTTATTAATTATATAAATAAAGTAAATCAAATTTATAATGGTAGCTGTTTTAACTAAATTTAAATAACACTTATTTTTCTGGTTTGGCTAATGAAAATTATCTAATAATTCTGAGCAAATCAAAGTCTTTACATCACGTCTTTCATTTTCTGTAGATATTATTGCTAAATTTTATAATATATTTTCAGACAATGTAGATCAAAAATGATTTTGATCAAAAATGATGACCTGGTTCTGATTCTGCACGCTGACAGCTGGGCACGAATGGAGACCCTAGCAAACTGCGCCACTAGCAATCTGCAAAAATGGGCTAGCACAAATCTCCTTACTATCTCCTCAGATAAAACAAGTTCAATACTTCTCAAAGGATTTCTTGACCCTAGAAGACCTCTGCAGATTAAGATAAATGGGAAAACCATAAAGTTGCTAACAGAAATAAAATACCTCTGAATGATACTTGACAGAAACCTTGGCTTCACACCACATCTCTGCTACCTGAGAACAAAAATAAGATATGTGAGCTTACTGGCCAGAGTCACTAGGAAAGACTGGGGCCTAAAGAAGAGGGCCCATTGCATCCTCTATAAGGCATTCTTTATCCCAGCATTAGCCTATGCAGCTGGCGCCTGGTACACAGACTAGCACAGCTGTCAACAAGAAAAAACTGAAGATGACACACCAATCGATATTACTCATAACTACAAGAGCTTGCTGCACTGTGAGCACCCACGTGCTTCAGGTCCTGGCGGATGCCTTCCCCTGGACTTGGAGATTGTGTGCAGAGGGTTGCTGTACCAACATTCCAAAGGAAAAATAGTCTCCCAAAACCACGGAGAGCATACAGATTGTACAACACATGAAATCACTATAGCAAAATCGCTGGAACCTCACTAACAAAGGCTCCATTACTAAGAGGTTTATGCCGGAAGTCGACAAGTTTATCCACTCTCCCTGGCCTGGTTTTCGCCCGGACTCCAAACCACCTACATATTGACTGGACATGGCTCATTTAGAAAGAGACTATATGACTTTGGAATCTCAGCTACTCTGTGGTGCTCCTGTGGACAGGAGGAGTCCTGGGAGCCTGGTCTGTGAGTGTGACCACTACGAGGACCTCAGATGTCAACTATACACCAAGATTCACTTGCTTCTTCGAAACCAGGAGGACATCATTCTGCAAGAGGAAGAGACCTACAAAGCCTTCACACTTTTTGCACAAAATCTGTTCACAAGACAACGGACCCTACCCTCCCCTTAAGTGGAGGTATCCCAAAAGTTCACAAATCCACGAATAGGGCAATCAATCACGAGACAACAGCCTTCACTCAATAGCCCAGAGTAACGGAAATACAGCTAAGACCTGATTAAATTCAGAGAAATCTCTAAGGAACAACAGAAATAATACCCAAAATATACTCTGGATATTTTGCACAGGACTGGGAACTGACCAAGGAAAAACTACCTCTCACTGGATCATTGGAATGGACCCCCAACCTGTAAGGCAACCAAAGATCTGGTTGGTCCACCTTAGTGAAAACAAATCTTATACAACCTACTTGGTCCAAAACAGGGATGAGACTAGTGTACTACTTTGAAAAGAAACCCATTAATAAAGATCAGACGGTCTCCCTCTTGACCTCCTAAGCGAATGATAACAGGAATGGATTTCCAAACTGAGAGGCAGCTGGGTGTGTTAAGGTTGACCTTCTAAGCGACAACAAACTGCATTGATATAACTGGACCAAAACATGGAAGAGATGTTCTTACCTCAGACAAAGAAAATACACCAATAAAGACTGGAGGTAGGACATATCAGTGTCCTCTACTATGACTCAACTCATCAAGACACCACAGAAGACCAGAGGAACCTCATCTCGCCTTGTTGGGCACCTGGACTAAAGGACATCCAAGGTGGTCATATGACTCATACACTGTTTCTATCTTGAATGATGCTTTCTTTCCCTTCTTGTGGGGGAGTGGGAGCTTTGACCCCCCACTCCTCCCCTCCCCAAATCTCTTCCCTCAGGTGGCTCATGGTCCTGCTCCACTGTATAACGCGGGGCCATCCTCTCTATCGGTCCCTTACTTCCTTTTCTTCCCTCCAGTCTTCAGCCTCCTCACCCCTCTTTACTGTTGACTCTCAGAGTTTTCAGTCCTACGCATCCAAATTTAACTACAGTGAAACTTCTCCTAACGGACACCTCTCTTTAACGGACATTTTCAAATTCCCCAACTCTCCTCTATTGGTTTTAACGTGTTTTCAGCTTCTGTCTAGCAGACATTCTCTGTAACAGACACGGACAGGCAATCTGCACTGTTTCGTTTAGATTAGCACTTAATTTGATCTCCCCATAACGGACAGCGGGCGAGCTCACGGCCCTTTTTCTAGGAACGTTTCTTCTACGTATTGCCTCAATCATGTGTTTATTTTCTATTTCTGATTCTCTGAATTTTATCAAGGTTTACGTCGCGGTTCTAAACCCTTTTTCAAGAATTTTAAGGCACGTGTAAAACTTCTGATGAATTCGGTGTGTGCAGAGGAGGGGGGAGAATTTGGTCGGCCTTTCGTCTTTTGAGTTTCAGTTTTCAGTTTTGTTCAGTGTCGTGTGAAGTGCCCAATGTCTTTTCGTAAACATTTAACTTTAAAAGATAAAGTCGAAATCATTAATGCGTATGATCAGTAAAAAAATAGTGTTCACAATCTCGCTGCAAAATTCAAAATTGGGAAGACGCAGGTAAGCGACATCCTAAAGAAAAAAAATGAACTGCTCAAACAATTTTGGCAACACGTAAATGATCAGGTTCAAAAATTATTCCCGAAAACTGTTGGACTTCAAATTGGCAATGTTACGTATGAGTGGTTTTGTCGTGCACGTGCTAAAAAATTCCCATTAATGGGCCTATTATTAGGGAAAAGGCTTTGGAGGTTGCAAAATCTATGGGAGTAAATGAGTTCAAAGCTTCTGTGGGATGGCTAGCCAAGTTCAAAACGGGGCATAAAATTTCTCGGAAAACCGTAAGTGGTGAAGGTGGATCTGTTGATACTGGGGTTGTAACAGAGTGGCCCGTCAAATTGGAAGATTTATGTCGTGATTTTGAAGCTAAGGATATTTACAACTGTGATGAAACAGGGTTGTTTTTTAAAGCTCTTCCTGAAAAAACAATGAGTCTAAAAAAAACGAAAAGTGCCAGGGCAGAAAAATTTCTAAGGAACGCTTGACTGTACTATTGTGTACAAATATGCTGGGAGACTTTGAACAACCTCTTGTTATAGGAAAACCACAAAATCCTCATTGTTTCAAGGGCAGAAAGTTGAATCTTTTGAATGTTGACTGGAAGTCTAATAAAAAAAGCACGGATGACACGAGATATCATGAGCAAATGGATAAGTCACTTTAACAAAAACATGATTCGTCAAAACAGAAAAATTATTCTTTTCATGGATTTTGATTTTTTGATTTTGATTTGGATTTTATTGGCGCATTAGCAACTAAGGCTATAATGTGCCAAGACCAGGTAATATATAAAAATTTAACATCTCAGTGACCTAATTAATTAGGCCACCATGTCCCGATCTAATAACAAATATATAAAAAAGATAAATCAATAAAAGAAATAATAATAACATATAAATTTTAAATACAATTAAAAACCTTTATTGCTTTCAAAAAGCTAAAAATAGCAGACACATTGTCATTGTCAGATAAAATCTGACTGAGTGTATACGGCTCAGTCAGATGGTTAAAAGCGGTAAAACGGATATTGCTAAAATCTGGACAGTCAACTAAAATGTGTCTAATAGATAAAATTGAGCCCACAGGACTCACACATAGGAGGGTCATCAGCCCTCAGCAAAAAAGAATGAGTCAAATGACTATGTCCTATGCGGGTCCGGGCAAGAACAACTTCCTGCTTACGATTCCTGCGCAGACTGCCACGGTTCAATTACAGGCTTTATAAGATATAATTTATTCGCAGTCTGTCTATTCCACGTATCCTGCCATTGGGAGTGTATCTTTTCGTGTATTATTTGCCTATACAGACTACAGGCAAATAATATTGGGAATTGCAGATTGCGGTGTCAGCCAAATCATTTCCTCTAATCCCAATGTGGCTGGGAATCCAGCAGAAGCGGATATCATATTCACGTTCACGGAGGAAATGAATCTTCTGCTGAATGCTAGACAGAACTGGATGAGAATTACATCTCACGGTTATTAAAGCCTGTAACACACTGAGAGAATCGGAATATAAAATGAACCATTGGTATTGGCATTCACTAATGTGATCCAAGGCTAACTCTATAGCATGCAGCTCTGCAGTAAATATACTGCATTCAGAGGGAATCTGCTCCGATGTAGTACTGTCTGTAAAGACAGCAGCAGATCCCACATGTGATTCCGACTTCGAGCCGTCTGTGTGTAAACTGGCGCGAAGTCAGAATGTTCAGCTCAGTGTGCTGAATAAAGCTGCAGGTAGACAGACGATGGGGTGTCCGACTTTCCTCAATTGCTAAGGGACAAGTCACATGCCGGGACATGAGCATGCCAGGGTGGAAGGGGTTGCTTTGGTGTTTGGGCAACCTTGTCTACCTTGATATTAAGTTCTTTGAGTAGCTCTTGGAGACGAATACCAAAAGGTCTGTTGGCAGTCTTAAGGGGGTGTTACAAATTTTCCCATTGTGGCTCAAAAAAGGATGGCCACGTAGGATGGTCTGGCAAGGATTTCAGTTTTAAAGCGTAGTTTAGAGACAACTGCTTACGTCGAAGCGATAACGGCGGTTCGTTTACTTCAACGTATAAGCCGTGGACTGGATATGCTCCAATAGCAGTACGGAGAGCCAGATGATGGACAGGATCCAGCCAACGAAGTACACTGTCTCTGGCCGAATTGTATACCAGGGACCCGTAATCTAGTCTGGATCGTACAAGTGCATGGTAGATGCGTAGTAGGGTGCATCGATCCGCACCCCAAGATGTAGAGGAAAGAAAGCGCAGAATATTCAGCCCTCTTGGGCACTTTGTGCGCAGTTGACGGATGTGATCCAGAAAGGTCAACTTTTTATCAAATACGAGTCCCAAAAATTTTGTGTCCGCCACTACTGGAATGGCATTTTGTCCGAGCCTTAGTTCAGGATGAAGATTACGCTTACAACAAAAGTGTACGCAAATGGTCTTCTCTGGCGAGAACCTGAAGCCATTAGCAAGTGCCCAGGAATTCAGATTATCAATGGCTTTCTGCAGTTGTCTTTCAATAACCCTCATGTTGCACGACTGACAAAAAATGCTAAAGTCATCAACATAGAGGGCACTGTTTACGGTTGGAGGAAGTTGCTCTGTGATGGAATTTACTTTGATGGTGAAAAGCATGACACTGTGGTACTCCCTCCTCTTGGCTAAAGGAACGAGAGAGTGAGGATCCCACACGAACTTGGAAAGATCGATTGGCTAAAAAGTTTTTAATAAAAATGGGGAGTTGCCCCATTTTTATTAAGACCAAGGCTATGCAGATCTTTTAAGATGGCAAATCTCCAAGTTGTGTCATACGTTTTCTCCATGTCAAAGAACACTGACACCAAGTGTTTGCGTTTTAGGAAAGCATCCCGGATGGATGTTTCCAGTCTAATAGGATGGTCCAAAGTGGACCGGTTCCTTCGGAAGCCGCACTGGATGTTGGAGAGAAAGTCATTTGATTCTAAGTACCATATTAAACGAGAATTAACCATTCTCTCCAGGATTTTGCACAGACAGCTAGTCAGAGCAATAGGACGATAATTGGTAGTGACTTTTGGATCCTTTCCTGGCTTAGCAAAGGCAAGAACGATTGCCTTGCGCCAGGAATCCGGAAACTGCCCTTCAATAAAGATTCTGTTATATAGAAAGAGCATATAATCCATAGATTTTAGTGAAAGATGTTTAATCATTTCATAATGGATGCCATCTGGTCCAACAGCACTTGCTTTAGAAAGAGTGAGGGCTCTTTTCAGTTCCTGCATAGTGAATGCCCCGTTGTAGGGATAGACGCTCAGACTTAAAATTAAGTGCCTGTTTTTCGAGTTTATGTTTAAGGACCAGGAACTCTGGGGAATACGAAGATGTTGCAGAGATGTTAAAAAATGTTTCCCCAAGAGAATTGGCTATTGCAGTTGGATCTGCAATAGTGCATCCATTATAATCTAGGATTGAAGAAGGGTGGGATGTATATTTTCACTTCATTTTCCGGATTTTATCCCAGACTACCTTAGAGTTGGTAGACTGGTTAATGGATGATGTAAAACGGATCCACGATTCCTTTTGACTCTGACGGCGGATATAGCGTGCTTTGGCTCATAAGCGTTTAAAGGCTATAAGGTTGGTCGTGGTAGGATATCGGCGGAATATCCCCCACGCTTTGTTTTGAGCCTTTTTTGCTGCTGTGCATTGTGAATTCCACCAAGGTTTGGAAAATGGTGGAAACCGGGCTGATGTTTTTGGAACAGCATTCGCAGCTGCTTGGACGATAATTTCTCTGATGTACGTTACTGCATCATTGATAGGCTCCTGACTGACAGTGCTGAGATCAAAATTTGCCTGATGCTGGAAGGCAGACCAGTCAGCCTCATCAATCTTCCACCGTGGTAACCTGGAGGGAAGACATGGTCTCCCACTGTGTAACAAGATTATCACAGGGAAGTGATCACTTCCGTATGGATTCTCCTCCACTTCCCAAGTGAGTGAAGGGAGTAGAGAAGGGGAGCAGATAGAGAGATCAATGGCAGAAAAAGTATGGGTAGGCATGTGGAAGAAGATGTTTGTTCCAATATTTAGAAGGGAAAGGTCATTGTCATTTAGCATACGCTCTATGACTCGTCCTCTTCCATTGATGTTAGCACTACCCCACAGGGTTATTGTTGTTGCTATTTTAGTTTTTAGGAGCATTAGCAACTAAGGCCATATTGCTCCGAGATATGCAGTAGTCATTCCCTGACCTTTCCGCATCCTCCGTATTTGGTGGTGACGGGCTCGAACCCCGGTCTAATCAAGAAGCGTGTGCTATGCACTGCTGCTCCTTCCCACCTGGCTACGGAGGCGCCACCCCACAGGGTGTTATGTCCATTAAAATCCCCAAGAAGTAAGAAATGGGGAGGCAACTGCGTTACCAGATCATCAAGGTCTTCCTGGGAGATGTCAGTCCCAGATGGCAAATAAATAGAGCACACAGTTAATAAAAATCCCACTGAAAGGCGAATTGCAACAGCCTCTATGCTGGTTGTAACTAGCAAGGGTTGAACTGGGGTCTGGTTGCCCACAAGGATAGCCACTCCTCCATGAGCAGGACCATCCGCAATTCTATCCTTTTGAAGAAATGTGATGTTATGCATGGTAGGATCATCATTTGCTTTTAGATAAGTCTCCTGCAAGCAAAAGCAAACTGGCTCCTGCTTTTGCAGGAGGGCCTTGATGTCATCGGTATTTCGCCGGAATCCACGACAATTCCATCGTAGGAATTTAGCCATTATTTTGACTTGGTGGGTCCATCAGGCGGCTTCCGAGGTGCTGAGGGCTTTATTTTGTCAGTCTTGGATTTATCTTTTTTGGGGAAGAAAGGACGCTGTCCAGTGTCCATTTCTTCCTCCGCAAAGAGTTCCAAGACTGATTCATCCGGTACCTCCTTGTTCTCTACATCCATTGTTTCTGGTATCACGGATGACTCTTCTGAAGTTTTTGGCTTTTCTTTACCACTTGGTTTTGGTAGTGGTGGAGCACTAGGAGGTACGGATATAGGAGTGGCAACTGATTGTGTTTTTTTGGTGGGCTTTTGTGAACTCAATAAATAGCGTGCAATCGGGGTAAATGACTCACTTGGTGGTATAGCCATCTCAGTTTGTGTCCTGATAGTGCACTTTGCAGAAACCTTCTGGGCATATGAAGGTTTCCCGCTATTTATTGGTTGGATACGTTTTCTGGCCTCTGGGTAGGAGATATTCAGCTCTGTTTTCAGTTTTTGTATTTCTTTTTCATCCTTCCACCGCTGGCATGCTCTAGAGTAGGCGGGGGTGCTCTCCTTGGCAATTGACACAGATCGGTTTTGGAGCTGAACATTCCTTGCTCTCGTGGTCTTTAACACCACATCGAGCACAGGCAGGGTTACCATGACAAGATGTTTGTGAGTGGCCGTATTTTTGGCATCTAAAACACCGCAGTGGGTTTGGGATATAAATCCTCACTGGGCAGTTTAGGTAGCCTGCCTTGATGGAACTTGGAGGCCGTGGGGTGTTAAATGTTAGGATGAGAACTCGGGTAGGGACGAGATTCCTATCCTTTCTCATTGATATTCTTTTGACAGCCGTCACTCCTTGTTCTTTCAATTCAGAGCAGATCTCTTCTTCAGAAACATGAAGAAGGTCCCACTCAGAAATTACGCCTCTTGAAGAGTTCAAAGTTTTGTGGGGGGGTTACGATGATAGGTATTCCCCCTATTGATGTGGTGTTCAGGATTTTTTCCGCCTGTTTAACATTTGTAGCTTCGACCAAAAGATCGCCAGAACGCAGTCTTTTTACAGATTTAGGTGAGCCTGCCAACCCCTCTAATCCTTTCTGGATGAAGAAGGGTGACATCTTTCCAATTGACTGCTCTCCGGTGGAATGGAGAATGAGGAAAAGCGGTGTCACTGATGGTGGTTGTGTTTCCTCAGTCCTGGCTCTTTTTGCAGAGGTGTTATCTGCATCATGATCTCGATTAGGTAGGGGCCTTGTTGGGGCCCCAGAAGAAATTGGATTTAAATTACTCATATGAGTAAAGAGAAAGTGTCTGATGCCTAAGTACCTCACCCACCACGGAGCCCTACGAGGGGACGCCCACTCGTGAACTAGCAGGTACTGCGTACACGAATGGGACGCCGAGTTCGCTTAGGAGCACCATACCCACATTACCAATAAGTCTTTATCCCGTCCCAGGACCATAGGGAGGTAGACTTATTGGAATGCAGTTGACCCTAGCAGTAAAAAACTACCCGCCGATTGATCCCAGTCGAGCCAGTCCGGGACCTCCCGTCTTTTCGAAGCAGGGGTCAAAGTGGTGTATTAAGGCTGGGCCCCTCAACCACCAGGATCCCCCTTTCCGAAATCCACGGGTCGCGGCGCACGGCTGCACACGCCAGATTCCAAAGATGTAACCCTGGAACCAAGGTACGGGCGTTAGATCCCAGTGATGCTAATCTGGGAAACCAGCAGCATCACTGGGAGGTCCCCTCACCACGTACAGGTGCCCACGTCGAGGGGTCTTTTCATGGATAATGCTGCATCTCACTCGCACATTGAATTGTATCATTCAAATCGTTTTTCTGCCACCAAACACATCTGTAGAGTGTCAGCCCTTGGATCAAGGGATAATAAAAAATTTTAAACTTCACTACAGAAAACTTGTTTTAAGACATCTCGTTGCAAGCATGAACGATGTAACATGTGCGAGTGACCTTGCAAAGAAACTCAGCATCCTAGATGTGACTCAATGAATTTCCTCTTCAGTAAACGCAATTAGAAAACAAACTGTCGTGAACTGTTTTGTAAAGTCTGGCTTCTCAAATGCAAAAATTGAAGTTGTGAACAGCAATGTGGAGCACCAAGAAGAACAAGAACTTCAACATCTATTGATAATGTACGATACTTCCGCTACAAGTGACCCTGGCTACAAAGATATAGACTCTAACCTCACTACAGAAGATGGTGCTCTAGATATCAATGACATTATCATCGATATTTTTCAAGAAGTTCCTCATGAGGATGAAGAAATGGAAGGAGGTCATTCTGTTGAAGAACATATTAACGACAAACCACCGATGAAAATAGAAGAAGCGCTCATACAAATCCATCGTTCAAAAATGTTTTTCGCCGCTGAAGAAGATACTGAAGGACTTTCGATGGTTTCTTCCCTCCAAACAAATGCTGAAAACAAAATTATCAGCTGGAAGAAGGTGCAGAAGAAAATAAGTGATTACTGTATGTATTTTTCTTAAGATAAAGTCATAATATGCATAGCACAATTGTATGTATATTATTTACAAAAATATTGTGCAAAATCTGTATCTAATTTAATTTAATTTTACATTAAACGTTTATTCTTTCTTTCTTTTTTTTTTTTCTCCCTCAGACTTCTTGTTAGCAGACACTTCTCTCTAACGGACACATTCTCGTTCCCCATGGCTGTTCGTTAAATAGAAGTTTCACTGTACATCAATTTCTTACCCAACCCATTTAGGTATATAGAAAATATCATTTCAGCGTATAGCCCTTCGCAAGCTTCTTTTAAATTATCCTAACAAACGCAAATGACTAACCGCAAGCTTTTTTTTTTTATAGGTCCTAGCCACTGAAATCCTAGGAAAGTAGGTGGCAGGACCCACCAGAGTACTATTTATTACAGGTAACACCCGGCTGGCCTCCCCGTGGCAAGGCATGGGGACATCAGTTCTCATTAGGGGCCTGTTGGCTAACAGGCTGAATAACAAAGGGCACAACAAAGAAAACAAAGGGCACAACATGCTACATACCACATGACCTATATACTTTTAAATCCCTGGCTTGTCCAATACAGTGTACATACGTGGAGAGATGGGAGAAATTCCAAGAGCCAATTGACCCAAATATACCTATACCAAGAAAGGAGTCCTCTTTCCAAAAAAGTTCTGCAAATTGCAGTGGCTGGAGACTAGGCACCTGTGAGGTGATCTGATGGAGATGTATAAGGCCTTGAATGGGTTGAGCATGCTGAATTCCGATGGGATTCTTCTGATTGCTCAGATTATGAACCTGAGGGGGCATAAATTCAAATTGAGGAAAGACAGTTGTAGAATGTGTAGAAATTTGCCTTTAGCCAGCAGGTGGTTAATTGCTGGAACAAGCTTCCATCTATTGTTGTGGAAGTTGATAGCTTAAATAAATTCAAGGAGGAACACTCTACAAACTTTTAGGAGGAATGGATGGGAGAAATTGTTTTTTTTTTTTTTTTTTTTTTTTTGGCTCATGCTACATAAGCATATATGCTTGCTTTCTTGCATCACATACCTCCAGTACCCCCAGGGGCTCACATCTGGTGAGTATGGGCTTGGCACACCCAGAGTCCTGAGCTGGATATCATCATTCTTCCCTTTCTTGGTGATTCCTTTCTACTCTCTCTCTCTCAGGGTAATAGGGAATTTTTTTTTTTTTTTTGGCCGGCGCAGCATAAGCCTCAGGCTTCCTTGCACCATACGGCTAATAATAATTATAATTAATTACTACAAAACAAAGGCTGGCACTCAGAAGACCATTGACCCAGATGAGTGGCTTGACTACATTGCCATTCATTGCTACCATTCATTGCCCACCAAATTCTGATAACACTACACTTCTTAGAAGCCTTAGAATAGAGACAGGAGTTATATTCACTCTGCATTTGATGTCCTCTATATACCCTAACCTCTACACCTCTTAAAAGGCTAGTTCAATTTCCACGGTGATGTTCTCTAGTTGCTAGAATCTCTCCTATCCAAGAGGACCTTCATGCTAAAGGGCGGAACAAATACCTTCATGCATCATAAAACTGCCAATGTGCCTCAAGGCAGAGTTCTCTTCACCACTATCTTGGTGTGCCATTTGTGGCCAACAAATGTAACTGGATCACATATGCTGATGATGTCAAGCTTCCGACAAGAATATTGGCAACCAACTCGCCAGCTGAAGCCACTCAACAAATCAACAGGAAACTACAGGACATAGCTGACTACCTCAACACATTCAACCTCCAAATCAATCCTCTGAAATTGGCACAAATCATCTTCTCACTAAAGGGCAGCCTGACAATGCTGGAGTCTGCATTCAATGGTTCCTCATCTCCAAGTGTTCAAATGCACAGAGATCTGGGAATAATTTTCAACTGTAAGAATATATGAGGTTAAATGTCATCATTCACCGATGACATTTAACCCCATACATTTGAGGCAGACTTCTCTACACTGAATCACCAAGCAACAGCTGCTCCATAACAATGACCCACGCCTGCTAAACAGATATACTGTATCAGATTTATACATCGTATTATCAAATCTGTACCTGAGAGTCCTACATGATTCAGAGATAAGGTAGCCTTTAGGCCACAGAAAAGGACCCTCCAGTGACAGAGGCACCATGCCTGGGGAACATCAGTAGTACAAGCAAAACAGTTTCACAGTAGCTATTACTTTGTCTATTTTCTGGCACTCTAGGGATTTTGATTGTAATTGCTAGTTTGGTAGTGTTATGACCAGTTTAGACCTGGTGTTTGAAGGCAGTCCATCTGAGCAACGAAAATTCTTCTGCAACCAGGCATTCATAGTGGAGGTACTAACCATATAAGGTGTAGACGATGTTAATTTTAATCCTTTGCATAACCAAATGTAGCATTTGATTATGCAAAGGATATCCACATGTAATAGGTGTTAATTTGCCTGCTATTTCAATTTTTACATTTGTGCTGTGATGAGATCTAGGTGATTATTAAATGTGAGCCTTCTGTCAAAAACAACTCCTAATTCAGAATGCTTCATTTCTGGAGATGGGTATGCCATCCAGTGACGGACAGATCACAGTTGGGTATCATCTCAGGAAGAAGACCACTGTGGTGGATTTGGCTGGGTTTATCTTTGTTCCATTGGTGAAAATATATTCTGATAGCTGGGTTACAGTTTTGGGATCACATTGTGATCAAACGATTATCAATAGCTTTATATTGTCAACACAGCTTTTGAAGTTTGGCCTTCCATGGAGGAATGGCAGCAGCATAGCAGGAAACAATAATCCCGCCGACACACTGCCTTCAGGTAACCTTGCTCTTCTAGGTCTGGATTATCTTTTTTGGACAAACTGCAGGTGCAGCATTCTTTTTGGTAATAGGAATGTTATGAATTTTATGCTGTTGCCCTTGACATCCAGATAGGTGATCTACAGTTGGAAGAGAATGAAGACCATATCAGTTGCTGTGTCAAAGTCGGAGAACTCAGAAACACATAAGAGCTTCAAATGCAGAAGGAACAGCAAGAGAAAATGAAATCATTTGAACAAACTAATGTTTCTGATAATATCAGAAAAAGAACTCCATTCCAGAATGAGATGTCTACACATCCAATGTAAGAAGAGAAGCAAATTCAGCCAGAAATTCTAATCCAGTAAAGTAAGTTAATGAAATAATTGAGATAAGTCCAAAATTATGAACAGCATGACTATGGTCCAATAACAAAGATACTTGTAACTTTTGGAACTAGGAAATTTTCTCAAAATTGGAATGGAGAGGAGAATCTATAGACTTTCTTCGTGAATGTCTAAATCAGTTTACAAAATTTCAGAATAAACATTAGTGCTATATTATTTGCTTCAATGGGTGCAAAAATTATCAATATACCTGCAGAGAATAATAAATGTTTTAAAGTTCATGGTCAGGTTTGTTACCAACCTCTCCTCTTTGACAGACGAGGTTTTGTGTCACTGGTGAGTAGAATTTATGCAATTGTACATGCTTGATAGCATGGCTGTTGATGTATGAAGTACCACGACACCCAGGAGCATGCCAAGGGTGTGCAGTACCTGTGTGAAAAAATTTATACGGTGCCCCATTAATTAAAAACATCAGAAAATAATATTCTAAAATTCAACAAATTTTACCTTTGGCCTTCTGGCACGTCGCACACATTGCACATGTGGACAGCATGCTCCTGAAGACACCCCTGGGATTTCGAGAAAATGAACCATACTGGCCACCTACATGTCAGGAATAGGTATAAAAAGCCGTTGTGTTCACGGTAGAAGTAAGCAAATCAACAAAAACAGATGGATCAAGGTGACGAATTTAGTGACTTTGAATTGGAGGAGGGGGCAGTCATCGTAGTGTGCCATAATAGCAATTAAACTGTCATGCCATTGCAGCAAAACTGCAACACCCTAGTTTAACAATGGCTGGCATTAACAAATGGAAATTCCTGGATGCTACATCTGTGAAACATTCATACAGACCAAGGAAATCAATGGAAAGACACCAGAATGCACTCAGAAGAGTCATATGAGAATCATGTCAGTCCTCATTAAATGCTATCAACCAGGAGTTATGAGGAGAAATAACTGTAGTACAAGAACAATACATAGGTGCATAGCACTGGACTTTACAGAAGAGTCAAGTCCTGTCGTAATCAGGCTGAATGTTGGAAAGCTGTGTTATCGAGTGATAAATCATGAACCAGAATAAGTCTACCAACCGGGATAAATGTATAATTAAGAACAAAGGCGGGCTGACACAATATGTAATATTATATCAACAAAACATTTTTTTGAAACATCTGGGTGTTTGTTTACTTCTGGCAAGGCTATATATATACATATAGCTTGCATACATTGTTAATACAGTGACACCATTACAGAAGGATGCATCTATCCAGTTGCTATATATAAAATTTCATAATTGTCCAAATAATACATCTGAATCATTGTAAATTGATCAATATAAATATTAAGATGCATTGAGGGCTTATGCCTCAGGGTGCAAGAGGATGACTACATACAAGTTAGTACAAATGCATCATATTAGTACACAGCTAAACTCTGAATTAGCAAATTTTGCAAAGGCGGCATCATTTAAGTTAACTCATATTGTGAATATGAGATATAACTTAATTCAACTTATGCACCATCAGGCATCTTTCATATTGTGGAGTTATACTTCATAACCGTTTCGCAATCATTACATCACTAGGGTGCCCACTCACCCACCGAAGAAAGGTCAAAGAGCCCTGAAATGGTGCCATCTGGGTGGTGGGTATCTGCTGAGAATAAGTAACAACAGTCTTCTCCTTTGGTGAAGTGTTACTTATTCGAAGTAGTGCAATATCATGGCAACTCGTGAAGGTATTCACAATATGAGATATAACTTAAATGATGCCACTGTTATGTTGTTGTTATTTGGTTTTTAGGAGCATTCGCAACTAAGGCCATATTGCTCAGGGGATATGCGGTGGTCATTCTCTGACCTTTCCACATCCTCCGTATTTGGAAATGATGCCGCCTTTGCAAAAATTTTCAAATTCAGAGTTTAGCTGTGTACTAATATGATGCATTTGCACTAACTTGTACGTAGTCCATATAAATATCTAACTATGCAGCTAAGTGTGTACCATGCAACCCTATACAATTTCAAATGTTAAGTCACTATTGACAAGGAGGTCAAAAATATGAAATACATATTGGTGCTACTACAGTATCCATCATCCATGTTATGTGTAGCAGATATTATGCAATACTTCCAGGATAACAAAAGGAACACATTGAACACTCACTGATATAAATCTAAAAATATACTAAAATGCAGCGATGACAATACAGAGCCAAGCCCTATGTTGTCAACAGCATCCTTCACTTATTTAGCCTCCATCTATGTATTTAAATTTAATAATATATATAAATACACACACATACTTTGAATTTATTGCTTTCTTCAATCATTCGTTTTTCAGCTTGTTCCAACTTTTTTTGCCAAGATCTATAATAGCAGAAAAATAAAAAATAAAATAAAATGGTACATGGAATTAGAAAAACTAAATCACTATTATAATCAATCTATATGAATCCATACATTGAAATGGCTTATAATATTACAGTACAACATATACAGGGTGTGGCAATTCAAAAGTTTGGCCTATAACACACTCCTACTGTCATTTTTTCTTTCCCAATGCTTATGTCACACCAACCTGACTCAACATTACAGTGTCCATCTATGTCAAGTGGATGCACTTCCTTAGATTTTGTGTTTCTTAACTAACAACATAACCACTCCTCACTTCCTATCCTGTCTATCTTTTCTGTACACATTGTACTCCCCAAATTCCAACACTGCATTCCATTATATCTGTGGGACACCATGTCTCTGATATCCCAACAATATCTGACTTTGATGTCTTGATCAGCACTTCAAATTCATCAAATTTATTTACTATACTCCTAGGATTGGTGTACATGAAGTATATATGCACCTATTCTTACACTTAGTTACTATTACACAGTCCATGTATTTACTTGCTCCTTAATAACTCCCACCATTCCTTGAAATCCCCCAGCACCCTGCTTTCCAGGCTGCTGCTCATTCTAATAGAATGAGGGCAAGAATCACTTTCAGCTCTGCCTGCGGATTTATCCCATCCCTGTAGAAGCAGTCTCTCCTGTTAACAAGCACAGACCATGCTGAAAAATATTCTATCCCCATGAGCCTTGCACAATCTCTCCAGGGCCAAATTGACCGACAAGGCTGTTATCATATATGTCCTCCTATCGTGCCTAGGCAGAATTGCTTTCAAATTTAACCCTAACTAGCAACTTTTTTTCAACATTGACCTGTACCTAAGTAAATCTGCAGATCTCCAACTCATGTCATTAGTGTCAACATGTACAATATAACCTTTTGTGCCCTTAAAAGATACTTTCTCTACAATGTCATCAACTTTTGCCCATGGCAGACACACCCTGGTCCTGTTTCACCTTTCCTTTTTTGCACAGTATATTACCCGTCTCCCTGACAATAACCAGCTCCTTTTGGACCAGCGCATTCTGCCTTGAAGATTGCAGCTGCATTGCCTGATGCACAAGAGTGAGCTCCAACACTGAGTTGGGCAGCTGGGAGCTTTATGGCAGTGGTCTCAAACTGGCGGCCCGCGGGATGCATCCGGCCCCCAAAGCAATTTTACACAGCCCGCGAATACATTTCAATTATGTATTTGTTGTAAATATGGTGTTTATAGTTTTAGAGACATAGAGATATGGACTGAGCTTATTTGCACAGCTGCTATTCAAGGAAAAAGAGATAGAATGAATAGGTTGGAGCTTTGTCTTTGTCACTGTATGCTTGTATGCCAGGCCACATGACTGGGGTAAGGTGGGAGAGAACTTCCCACGTCGGTACAATCAGTAAATTTAGTTCGCCAGGCAACAGTTGGTGGCGCTTCAGTATTCTGGTGTTTCCGATTTTTTCTATTGAGTTGGTACTTCTGATATATATTTTCCTTGAGTCAGTCACTAGTTGGATAGCTGGATGCACAGCTGAGCAGTTTATATTGCTATATAGATGGAGTTATTGTTTGCAGTTATTGTTTGCTTTTTAGGAGCATTAGCAACTAAGGTCATATTGCTCCGGGGATATGCGGTGGTCATTCCCTGACCTTTCCGCATCCTCTGTATTTGGCGGTGACGGGCTCGAACCCCGGTCTAATCAAGAAGCGTGTGCTACGCACTGCTGCTCCTGCCCACCTGGCTACGGAGGCGCCTTATAGATGGAGACAAACTAACGTACGGCTTATAAAACCTGTTTATTTGTGCTTGTTGTTAGATCTACAATGTAGATCTAACGATAAGTATTGATATAATGTAGATTCTACATTATATCAATACCTATCGTTTAGAATTGTGCATAACTTTGAGTGTTGCTTTCATACGAAAATTCATCTTGTTAAATTAAAGTTGTAAATAAAATTATAATAGTGATTTTAATTAAGAGATTAAACTGCAAGCCATGTCTTTAAACAAAGAGTAAAAGAAAAGTGGACGAAGGACCTTTTTTCCAAGATAAATGGGAAATTATGTACTTTTGTGGTGTTGTGTGCAATAAAATTGTATGTTTTATTTGTAATAAGGGAATATCAGTTCCAAAAGAATACAATTTACGTCACCATTACGAAACCAATCATAAAAAAAAATTTGAAATGTTGGAAGGCAAACTGAGGGAAGAAAAGTTAGTTTCTGAAATCTGGCTTACAACAATTTTTTTATTGAAGCAAATAAATCCAGTGAAGCAACAAGTTCACGCAAGTTTTGCTCTCCCGCACATCATTGCAAAACGATCAAAACCATTTATGGCGAATTCTTTAAAGATTGTTTGATTAAGCCTGCTGAACTTCTTTGTCCTGAGAAACAACAATTATTTAAAAATATCAGTTTGTCAGCCAACACGATAGCGGTACATATTAATGAAATCGCTAATGATTTACGATGTCAGTTGATTGAAAAAAGTATAGATTTTGCAGCATTCTCAATAGCAGTTTATGAGAGTACTGACAGTGCTGGGTTGGTCACTCACACACTAGCAAGGCTTTTGTGGATTTATTGGATGACTGTTTTTTACATCAGCATGTTCGGGAGGCAACTAGAGGAAGTAATACTCTTGATTTGATTATCAGTAGTGATTCTTCATGCATTAAGAAACTGCAGATAAAGGAACCACACTAGGTGGCAGTGATCACAGTGTGCCGAAGTGCGATTTACTTAAAGAGGTAACTACCATCAGGGATAAAGGTAAGGGTTTTTGCTTTCGTAAAGGAGACTACGATGGTCTGAGACAGTATTTAAATTCTATACAGTGGGACCAACTGATGATGTTACCAACAGCAAATTCAAAATGGGAAGCATTCAAAGAACTTATCTTGGAAGCTACTAGGTTTTACATACCAACTAAGAAATATTGTTCAAGCCTAAATGGATGTCAGATGAACTAATCAGAGATGGGACAGAGAAGAAAAATGAATGGGATACATATAAATTAACATGTGACACAGAAGGCTATGATAGATATAAGTTGATCTGTAACCAAGTTACAAAAGGAGGTTAGGCAGGCGAAGGCAGATTACGAGAAATCTTTGGCAAAGGATGCAAAGAAAAACGGCAATGAGTTCTTTACTTATGTAAACTCTAGAAGGAAGGGGATGAATCAGATTGGTCCACTTGATATCGATGGTTCAACTGTTGATGATCCTGCTCAGGTAGCTAACAAACTAAATGAATATTTTGCATCGACATTCACACATGAGGAGTTATTCAGCGAAGGGAATGCCAGAGGTGTATTCAACTCTGGCAGTAAGCTAGATAATCTTATAATAACTGAGAGTAAAGTGGAGGAGAAATTGTTGAAGATAAGCACAAGAAAGGCACCTGGGGTGGATGGGATCTATCCAGTTATATTAAAGGAGGTAGCAAAGGAAGTAAGTAAACCCTTGGCCATAATTATGAGAGCTTCCTTGGACTCAGGGGAGGTACCCATAGACTGGAGATGTGCAAATGTGACCCCAATTCACAAAGGAGGATCAAAGGCTGACACAAGTAATTATAGACCTGTGAGTTTAACTTCTGTTCCAGGAAAATTAATGGAGGCACTGGTTAAAGAAGCACTGCAGGATCATCTAGACAAGACTTCAGTTATAGCTCGGACACAGCATGGTTTTGTTAAGGGAAAGTCTTGCCTGACCAATTTGATTGGATACTATGATGCAGTCAAAAAAAGAACTGGATGCAGGGAATAACTTTGATATTATATATTTGGATCTTAGAAAGGCTTTTGGTACTGTTGCACATAGAAGACTGCTGCACAAATTGGAGCAGTGTGGCATTGGAGGCAAATTGCTGCTATGGATAAAGGGGTGGCTGAGGGGGAAAAGACAGAGTCGTAATCAATGGACACTGCTCATCGTGGACTAATGTTATTAGCGTAGTCCCTCAGGATTCAGTTGGGTCCATTATTGTTTTCTGTATTTATAAATGATATTGATGATGGTATATCAAGCTTAATGTCCAAGTTTGCAGACTATACAAAGATTGGCAGGGTTGTTAAGGACACTACTGACACTATGCTGCTGCAACAGGATTTGGAAAGGTTGAGCAGATGGGCTGAGAGGTGGCAAATGAAGTTTAACATTGACTTTTTTTTTTTTTTTTTTTTTGGGTAGTTGTTGGCGCAATGGCTTCTCTGGCCATAATGCACCTCCCAAGGTTTTTGCAGTACTCTGATCCAAGCCCGAGGCAGGATTCGAACCCGCGACCTTTGGGTTGCCAGGAAAGCACTTTACCCACCCGGCTAGCCTGGTCGGCTTAACATTGACAAATGTAAAGTACTACATATGGGAAACAGCAACCCCAGAGCAATGTATCAACTCTGTGGTACTACACTGACAGTGGTAGAGAATGAAAAGGACCTGGGGATGGTTGTGCAGGCAGATATGAAGTTCTCTGAGCAGTGCAGACGCAGACGTGCTGCAAAAGTAGCTCATGATGTCTTGTCAATGATATACAGGAATTTTTCTAGCAGGAATAAGGAGGTTATTATTCCTTTGTATAAAGCAATGGTCAGGCCACACCTAGAGTACTGTATAGAGGTCTGGAGGCCTCATTTCAAGAAGGATGTAGAGCTGCTGGAACGAGTACAGAGAAGGGCAACAAGATTAGTGAATGGAACAAAGGGTTGCTCTTATGAAGAAAGGCTTAAGTTTTGCAAATAGAGTGTCTGGAGACTAGGCACCGGCGAGGTGATATGATAGAGGCGTATAAAGCCTTGAATGGTTTGAGCATGCTCAATGCCGATGGGATTCTTCCTCTTGCTCAGAATAATCACCTGAGAGGGCATAAATTCAAATTGAGGAAAGACAGATGTAGGATAGCTGTGTGGAAATTTGCCTTTAGCAGTGGGTAGTTGGTTGGTGGAACAGACTTCCATCCCTTATTGTGGAAGTTGATAGCCTAAAGAAATTTAAGCCTCAGCTGGACAGGTATTTCGAACGAACAGAGGGGTGAAGTGGAAGTGTTTTTTTTTTTTTTTTTGGATGATGCTGCATAAGCTTGCTTTCTTGCATCATATGCCTCTACTAATGCTAATCACAGATATAGCACAACTTGCCGTTTTCGTACGAGGTGTTAGTGATGAATTTGAAGTAATTGAGGAATTATTGGAAATAATTCCTATGAAAGGAAAAACTGGTGCACAGGATATTATAAAAAAAAATTCTGGCCCGTCAGCTGCTTTCAGATTGTGCATTCAGCCCGCATGCAATTTGAGTTTGAGTCCACTGCTTTATGGGATCCAAATTTTAATTCCTTCTAGGGCACTTGTCTCTTCAAACTCTCATAGATGCCCATCAGAATTCCGAGTTGGTGCCTAATTTCCTGACACCCTCTGCACCTAACACACACACACACACACACACACACACACACACTCTTGGCTAGTTCATGTCCTGTTCCATAAAGTCCACAAACATTTCACAAGTTGCACATTTTTTTAGGCTGTGATGCATACGAGAATCACCCCTTTCTTTTCTTCCTCAAGCCAGCCACAGCACTCCTGCTACTTTGTGCCCATTGCTTTGCTGCTCTAGAATTAATAATTTTAATTAATTAATTGTCAATACTACACTAACCTAATAGATTCCTAAATGCAGTGATATGCATTACGCTATCTAGCCTTACATCATACCTTGCACTAATAAGTTCGGAATATACGCTTCGCTATACCATAACGATCACAATATTAAATTAGTTATATCATTAGCTAAACAAAGATATGCCCAAAACGTGATTTGGAGTTATAAGCTAATTACAATATACAACAAAATTATCCAACTAATGCCAACCTAATTGATTCAAACTTTGGAGCTATCTATTTACCACAATTAAAAATTTGAATTCCCATACCACTCACTCTATACTATAAAAGGGACAGCAAGGTTTGAATGAAACGATGGTTCTACATTAAGTAGTAAACCTAAAAAATCTCTAGCTAAATTAGCATGACCAAGACTATAAAGCTACCTATAGAGTATGATTTAATATGACAGTTAAGTCAATAAAATAGTAAAATTCTTCAAAAACTTATCAATTTCCTGGAGCTGGAAATTCACTGCTTGCACTTTCATAATCTCATCACCAATATAATAAGCAATAATAATTATAATGATAAGCAATCACAAAATTCTTAACCACAAATAGTTTCAATTGCAAGACAATGCTTGTTAACAGGAGAGACTGTTTTTACAAGAATTGGATACACTTAAATAGAAGGATTGTAAGAATATTTGTTGATGTTATCAAAGCAGTGCAGTGATAGGTGGCTTGGAAACCACTAGCTTGGTGGGATACACACAAAATAATAGATTAACTAGAGCTGCAGGCATAGTGAAAAATGATTGTTGCACTGCTTCTACAGCAGCCTGGAAAGCAAATTGTCAGGCCTTTGTAGTAGGTAGACGGAACAAGCAAATACAGAGGCTTTATCAGAGTAACTAAGAGTAAGAACAGATGCATGTGTACTTGCATGCATACTAATGCTAGGAGCATTGTACATAAATTTGATGAATTTAAAATATTGATTAAGTAATCAAATGCAGACATTGTACGGATAACAGAGTGATGTATCACTCAGACATAAGTGATGCTGGATTTGAATATAGAGTATAGAGTAATCTATATAGGAAAGAGACAGGACAAGAGCAGGGGAGGGATTATATTCTTAGTTAAGAAGCATATTAAATCTAAGGCAGTGCATCCACGCGGCATTGGTGGCCAGTGCAATGTTGAGTCAGTTTGGTGTGAAATAAGCACTAAAAAAAAAAAAAAAAAGAAAAGAAAAAACAGAAAAGGTCTAATGGCTGTGATAAGTATACCAAACAACTGTACAGAGAAATCAAGTGAGCTGGTAAATCAGAAAGTCTTATATAGGACATGTTACTTTCCAGATGTTGACTGGAATTTCAGGTTGGGCACAAACACACTAACAAGACTTTTGTAGATTTACTGGATGACTGTTTTCTACAGCAGCATATCAGAGGCAACAAGAGGTAGCAATACCCTTGATGTGGTTAGCAGTGGAGATTCTTCATTCATTGAGAATCTGCAAGTAAAAGATCCACTGGGTGGCAGTGCAGGATGATCTTGGGGGAGCAGTAACTGAACCCTTTGGAGGTGAAAGGAGTGTAAGGAACCGTCGTGCCAGACACGCTGAACACTGCAACGAGACACTTGTATGCAGATCTTATGCAGTATTTTAATAAATCTGGGTATAACAGTTTTTTAAAAGTTGATTTATTAACAGGTAGATTGGGTCGAAACTTAAAACCGAGTGATAAAATATCTCTAAGCTCGGGATATGGAATTATATCTAAATCGCCAGTTATAATGTGGTTATGATTAGGATCTACATATCTAAGAAATGAAGGCTTGTGGCAAACACATATATCCTGTCCAATGTTAATATTGTGAAGGTTTGTAGCTATTATTTTATAGTTAAATGCTTTAAGACCAAATGGTTTAGCATATCTAAATCTGATATTAATATGTAAGTTATTAATAAGTAGCAAGTCGTTATGTAAATTAATAGTCCTACGTATATCCAAATTATCCATCATTTTATTTTGAAAATATAAGACAAGGATAGAGTTTTCTGGTTGCTTTTTAATATTCAAAATATTAATTCTGAATTTAAAAATGTCTAATATAATGTGCCTAAGGTGACAAGATCCAAAGACATAATTATTAGCTTTCCTGCTTAGGGCTTTGACTGCACTAAGTTTAATACTGAAGAGTGTATTATGTATTTTATCAATGTTTAGAGGATCAGTGTCCAAAATTTTAAATAAATCTATGAAATCCCCTAACTGTTCTCAGTCACTCTTAAATGTTTCAGATTTACTATATTTTCTTTTGCATTTAGATTTATGTAGTTTAGCAATTTGAAACATATTATAAATACAAATATCTTTGAAATTATTAGTCATGTATTTTTGATTAAATCTGTTATTCAGTCCATATGGATAGTGTTTTATATTGGAACATGCTAATTTCTTCTTGCAGTAATCTTTCATTTGTGTTAATAATTACATTAAGTACTGAAATGAAAATATTACCAAAAGTATGTTTTTGGAAATGTCCAAATTTCACTGTTTCTTATTTCTTAATTTATACCTTCATGGATTTTATGAATATGCACTTGGGTTGCTTATACGTTGACAATTGACATTAACTTTGTTCTTAATACATATGCAACTTAGAAACTCTTATAAAAACATGCTACATCGGCAGAGTAGACTAAATTTGACTGAGGAGACTATTTCTGCTCTGGATAGTGCTCCTAACTATGTTAATACACTGACACATACACAAATAACACACACTTCATAGAGCAGTCTAGCATATAATGCTTCTGGCTCTAATATATCCAAGATCCATTTCTTAAATTTCAACGTTGTAATAACAAATTACCGACCATACCTGCCCACACATTTATTGCAACGTGATGTTGTGCCGCATTGGGGCGCTACATTCTAGTTGTCCTTATATGCATCCAAATCATGCTACAATTAATATAAATGCACAAATATTTTGCAAAATGAATAATGTTATATATATATATATATATATATATATATGATCACTTGTCGTACTTGCAATGTTAAATATATTGGTCAAACCAGTAACAATTTATATATCAGAATGAATTTACATTGTTCAGACATTAATACTTACATAGTCTAGTAAGAAAACAGCACATACAAATACACACCATCTTCCCCCAATGTAATAATCAAAAAAACTAATAGCATTGTATAATAAATTAAAGTTAAACTACAATAACCTAAAATATTAGTTTATATATGGTATACCTAAATTTCATAAATCACCTATTGCATTTAGATTGATAACATCATGTAGCGACAGTTAGCTAAAATTCCAGGTAAACATTAGAGAAGTTACTTAAAACTATATTAAATAATGTAAATAAAACTATTACAATAAATAACTTACCAATTATAAATGCAATAAAAAATAACAATATTCAGCAAATACAAACACTTGACTTTAACCGTTTATCAATCTCAACAATTTAAAATATGTTCTCCAAAAGCTATATTTGGAACATAAAAATGCCATAAAGTTTGATTTAACCTACTGAGAAACTCTAATAAATTTATGTATTTTTAATAATTACATATATGACAGAACTTCGTTGTACTTACAAGTGAATGGCACCCCTATGGGAAGTCCAACATCTTGCATAACTGCAAACCTCTATCTATAATCTACAGAAAGAACATTCCAAGATAACCTACTTATGTTCAGATATGTAGATGATATATGTGTGTTTAATTTTTCACATTTCGTTCAGGATTACAGCAGATTATATCCAGAAGTACTTATATTGGGAAAAACTAATAGTTCTGATACTATAGAAAATTACCTGGATCTTCGTATAGAAATATTCCATAATAATATAGATGTAAACATATATAATAGAGATGCATTTAATTTCAACGTAGTCTGCCTTACAACCTGGAGATCTAATATATCGAAATCAGTGCATGCTAATATCATTTTATCCCAATGTGTGAGAATTGCTTCTATTTGCAATAAAAATACAACCTGTGCAGCAAACATAATAGCATTGTACAATAAGTTGATAAATATAATTAATTTCAAAAATTTATTTCCTGAACCCATTGCTGCAATATAATTACCATAATTACGGATTTAGAGCCATGTATATTATGTACATTGGATACGCTTTGCTTTCTCGGTGTCTTACTGCTTAGAAAACTTGTACCCACCAGCCTGCAAATTGTAGTGTATCATTTATTTTATTTTATGTTATTTTATCTTATTTTATAATAACACTGTATATACTTAAGTTCACGCTAAGGTGACATGCTTGTTGTTGCTCTGGAGGTTTAATGGCACATCAGCTGCTAAGGCTATAATGTGCCTATTCACTTATTATATTAAGACATGAGTTTTCTCTAAATCAAAAGAAAATCAGAAATAATTGAAAAGCCCAGTTTGCCTGAGAAAGTCAAAAAATTCAGAAATATTTGCCTTATCACCAATCAGGTTTTCAAGAGTAATTGGTTTATGTAGATTAACCAGTGAGATCAAGGATGAAGTTCTCGCTTGTTTATAATAGGGGCAGCCAATAAGAATATGTTTTACAGTCAAATTGTTAGAACAATGTGTACATTGTGGTGGATCATCTCCTCTCAGTAAATGAAGGTGGGTCAGATGTGTATGTCCTATTCTTGCCCTTGAGAGGACTACTTCTTCTCGTCTCGATGTACGGACACTGGAGCGCCAAATTTTTGGGTCTTGTTTAAACTGAAAGAGTTTATTATTAGTCTGGGAGTGCCACAGGGCTGTCCATTGTGATAGGCAAGCAGCATGAATGGTTAGTGCATAATCTGATGCTGGAACAGGGATGTTGGTTACATCTAAGGTAGTTGGATTTTTTGCAGCTTTATCGGCCAGTTCATTTCCTAAAATACCGGAATGTGCTGGAATCCAGCAAAAAGTGACCTGTTGATTGGGTTCTTTAATTTGCAGTAATAAGCTTCTGATTTCATCTAGAACAGGGTGAACTTTATCTGAGGAATTACATAACGACATGATTGAGCTGAGGGAATCAGTGTAAATGACAGATTTTAAGGAAGAGTTAAAATGAAGATTTTCTAAAGCTAGTTTTATTGCGTATAATTCAGCAGAAAATATACTAAATTCTGACGGAAGGGAAGCTGATACAATTGTATTTGGAAACACTGCAGCTGCTCCAACATTTGAATTAGATTTAGAGCCATCTGTATAAATTGGAGAGAAATCAGAATATCTTTCAATGTGAACTGCGTGAATTTGGTTGATATTTGCTGCTTGCAAGGAATTCTTTCTCCATTGACAGAGGTAAGTGTCACAGATTGGAAGAGGAGGAGGAGTCCATGGAGGTTGAGTATAAGTTGCTACCTGCTTTACGGAATGGATGGAAATATTCCAAACTTGCACAAGTTCAAGAAGGCGAAGACCAGCTGGTTTTACTATGCTAGGTTTGTTTCTGTATAGGGTTTCTAACGGTGGGTTAAAAAGGTATGACCGAATGGGATGAGAAGCACAGCTTTGTATCTTGACAGCATATTTGAGTAACAGTGTTTTCCTGCGTAAAGTTAGTGGGGGCTCATGAGCATCAATGTAGAGACTATGTGCTGGCGACGTTCTGAATGCACCAGTTGCAATTCTCAAAGCACTGTGCTGAATGGGATCAAGCCAGCGTAATGCACTCTTTCTGGCAGAATCATAGATTGGAGCACCGTAATCGAGACGAGATCTGATTAATGCCCTGTATAACCGAAGAAGTGTGGTACGATCTGCACCCCATGTTTGGGCAGATAAAGCTCTGAGTATGTTTAACTTTTTTAGACATGAAGTCCGTACATTTTTAATATGATCTAGGAAATTTAACTTATTGTCAAGGGTTAATCCTAGAAATCGGATGTTGCTGGTGACCGGGACAAAGATGTTAGAAATTTGAAGTTCAGGATCTGGATGAAGTTTGCGTTGTCTACAGAAATGGATGGCAACTGTTTTCTGTTGTGAGAGCCGATAGCCGTTGAGGCTCGCCCATTGTTGAATTTTATTAAGTGATATCTGAAGCTGTCTTTCAATAGACCTCATGTTTTGAGAATGACAAGAGATGGAAAGGTCATCTGCATAAAGGTAAGTCTCAACTGTATTTGGAAGCTGCTTAGTAATACAATCTATTCTCAGGGCAAAAAGTGTGGCACTCAGTACTGATCCCTGTGGAACACCTTCTTCCTGGATGAAAGTTGGGGAAAGGGCATGTTGATATCGAACTTGAAATGTTCTTGTATGTAGAAAGTTCTGAATGAATATAGGAAGATTGCCTCGTAGTCCGAGAAGGTAAAGATCACTAAGTATACCATACCGCCAGGTGGTATCAAAAGCCTTCTCTATGTCTATTGAAACCATTACTAGATGTTCATGTTTGACAAAAGCATTACGGATGGCAAATTCGGCCTTGACCATAAGATCTAAGCATGATCTGTTTTGGCGAAAGCCATATTGACAATGGCTCATTAGATGTTCCGACTCAATGATCCAGACGAGTCTTCTGTGGATAATTTTCTCAAGGATTTTACTGAGGCAGCTTGAGAGAGATATGGGTCTATAGCTATTTGGGTTTGATGGATCTTTTCCAGGCTTCAGGAATGCCAAAATTGTAGAGTGATGCCAAGATGCTGGATAAACATTTTCTAAAAATATGCGATTGTAAAAGACCAGGAGGCAACGCAGAGCTTTGTCATCAAGATGTTGTAGCATGACATAATAAATTCCATCTGGTCCAGCAGCACCATTGCGAGCTGTTCTAATGACATGTAAAAGTTCAGAATATTGCAGAGGTTTGTTATATGGGAGAGGACGGGTAGTTTGAAAATGAATAGCATGCTTTTCTTTAGTGATTTTAATTCTTTGGAAAGAGGTAGTATAGGCTGACGTTGCTGAGATTTCTGCAAAAGTATTGGCTAAAGCATTAGCTATATCTACAGGATTAGAGAGATCTTTTCCATTCCAGGAGAGGATTGGGGAAGGTATGGTAGGAAACTTACCAGACAGCTGTCTAATTTTTTTCCATATTATTTTGGGATCGGTATTTCTGTGAAAAGTGGATGCAAAACGGGTCCAGGATTCTTTCTTTGCCTGTTTTTGTATGAAGCGTGCTTTTGCCCTTAATTTCTTATAATTAATGAGATTGACTGTGCTCGGACATTTCCGAAACAAATTCCAGGCTTTATTTTTTGCTCTCTTTGCTGTGGTGCATTTGTCATTCCACCAGTAATTATAATGCTTTCGGCCCGGCGGATTTGATATTGGTATTGTGTCTTTAGCCACATTTAGAAGATGCGACGTGATGTAATCTGTCACATCATCAATGTGCTGGAGGCGGATTTTTTCCTCATCGAGGTCAATTGATGATTGAAATTTTGCCCAGTCTGCTCGGACAAATTTCCACTTTCTGCAGGGTTGAATTGAAGGAGTCTTTGCTTTTAGAAAGTTGCATACTATTGGGAAGTGGTCACTGCCCATGGGATCGTTTATTACATACCACTCTATGGCTGGGACTAGTACTGGTGAACAAATTGAGAGATCTATTGCTGAGGTGTGTCCTGTTGGAAGCTGTACGTGTGTCGGTGCACCTGTATTGAGTATAGTGAGATTTAGTGCATCCAAAAAACTGTCAATTAGTCGGCCTCGTCTATCCAATTTAGGAGAGCCCCATAATGGGTGGTGCCCGTTAAAGTCCCCTAATATACAGAGAGGTGGAGGTACCTGTATAAAGAGGTCTTCAAGATCTTTTAAAGAGTTAGTACAGTTTGGCGGTAGGTATATTGAGACTAGTGTTATTGCACTATGGAGAATTATACGAACAGCAACAGCTTCTATATTAGTTTGGAGTGGGATATGTTTAGTTGGGATCTTTGAATTTACTAAGATTGCCACACCACCATGGGCAGCGCTAGCGGTATTTCGATCTCTTCGATAAATGCAATAGTTCTTTATCGAAGGAGAAATTTGTGTGGTTAGGTAAGTTTCCTGTAAACAAAAGGCAACCGGAGAATATTGATTAATTAGGTATTGAATATCGTCTGTGTTTGAACGAAAGCCTCTGCAATTCCATTGTAAGATGCTGTGGTTCATTTTGGTTTAGATGAGGACGATTCATCTGACTGTTTTTTGTTTGAGGAGGATTTTTTTCGGTCTCTTTTCGGGAAGGTAGGGCGACCGGTATCCATAGTATCGTTTGCGTGAAGTTCTAGTATTGGTTCTTCATGATCTGGGTTTACATCTACTTCCATACTACCAGTGGATGATTCAGGTTTATTGTTGTGTTTAGTAGTTTTCAGTTTTTCTTTGTCATGCGGGACTGTCCGAGTCTCAACTGGGATACTGATTGGAGTGTTGGTCGATTCAGTGGTTTTAATTTGATGTGTGTCTTTGACAGGGCTTGATAATGTGTTTTTAACCCAGTTAGATAGAGATGTGCAGGGAGGTATGGATACATCTGTTTGAGCTGCTGTTGAATTAAAGCTTCGAGTGTGAGCTGCATATGAACGACTGGGCATGGTCGACATAACCTGTCTGCGTGCCTCAGGGTACGTGACTTTGTGCTCTATTTTATATTTTTGGATTTTCTTCCCCGTTTTCCACATTTCACAAGATTTGGAAAAGGCTGGGTGACTTTCTTTGCAGTTTGGACAAATGGGACTTGAGGCTGAACAGTCTGTTTGTGTATGCTCCTTGGAACCACAAATTGGACAAATGGCATCACCTCTACATGCTTGTTGCGAATGTCCATATTTTTGGCATTTAAAGCAACGTAGAGGATTAGGTATGTAAGGCCGTATTCGGCAGTTTAAATAGCCAGCTTTTACTGAGGATGGCAAATCTGGGGTGCTGAATGTTAAAATTATGGATCGGGTTGGAACAAGATTTCCATCTTTTTTGGTTTTTATACGTTTTGCACTAATTACTTTTTGATTGCCCAGTTCCTGTACTAGTTCCTCTTCAGATACTGTAATCAGGTCCCACTCTGTGATGACACCTTTTGACGAGTTTAACGTATTGTGGGGAGTTACAGATACGGGTAGCCCAGCAAAGGTTGTTGTTTTAAGCAGCCATTCTGAATGTTTTGAGGAAGCTGTTTCGATTAGTAGGTCTCCGGACTGCAGACGTTTAACCATTTTCGGCGTACCAGCAATGGATTCCAAAAATCTTTGGATGACAAATGGTGACAATTTGCCAACAGGCTGGTTGGAGAGCGAATGTATTACAAGGAAGTTTGGCATCTCATTGCTCTGCACTTCTCTTCGGAGCCTTTTTGGTTGGTTTAGGTCATCATCATTTGGTATGTCTGGCCTTGAATTTGAAGGCTCTAGTGGTGGATAGTCATTTATATCCATCGTTACTCCTTTTCGCCCTGGAGGATAACTTTTCCCCCAGGTTACCGGCCCCGCCACGGGGAGGCAGGAGCAGTGCCGCTCGGAGGCCAAGCGGTTGAAGTGTTAGTTAATTAGTAAAAATATAAATTGAGGAAAATGTAAAGAAAGGTGTATTTCCTTCCTGTGTTCTACTTGTTACTTTTCAAGTATAGAACTGTTTTTTAAAGTAAAACTGTTTATAGAAATGTGAACGTAAAATATAATTTCAATCACTTATCAAGAGCACTTTATAAATCGCAAGAATATAGCTTGGCCTCGAAATACGCTTGGCACCCGGGGCCAGGTGACATGCAAATTCAGCTCAGGGTCCTACTATAGGAAAGGGTTTGCAATCCCGGGCTTACCCGAGCTACAACTTATATCTTGCATTGTCTTTAAGCTGTCCTACACTCTTTGTTCTTATTTCTCCGAAATTATTAGGGTAATTCGAGGATGTAAGAGAAACTACTTATTTGTACTACTATATTTTTCCCTTTATGGAGTTCAGGTTCTATTATTCTTACTCTATTAGTTTTCACTCATCTTACTATCTGCATGTTTCTCTGCATTAATTTAATTTTAATTAATTAATTATTTTTACCATATCCATCACATAGAGGTCACCACATATGTATTAACTCACTAGAGGGATTGTTATTTCATGACGACCCTTGTTGTTATTACATTATGTCCTGGATACGGTAGAACTTGTCGTTTTTTGCCTTCAGTCTGGGTGGTTGGCCCCAGTTGAAGTCACCTAGATTGTGGGTATACAACGATAAGTTTTATGTATATATTTTAATTTTTTTGTATATATATCATACTTTATTAACCTTACTTCATCCCTTGCGTTTCTTTAAATCCATCTTGGTATTGCCTGCTTGAATTATCTTTAATATTATACAACATATTTTACACACACACACACACACACCAGTATCCCGCATAGCACTGATAATTGGTACCGAACCTGTTCAGTGTTATGTGAAACCATTCTGATTGAGGTATAATTATAATGAGTTTTAATGCATACCAGAGAAACAGTCTATAAACAAATTATAATAAATTTATAAACAATTTGCACTTGATGGCCAATTAAAAGGATTTGAAATAAAAGAATATTGCAAAAATTTTATTAATGAAAAGGTAACAACATGAGAGATGAGAACAGCTCTTTTTTTATTTAGGTATTTCAATAATGAAGTCTGATGAAGTCATCTCTTCTTTTTCTCGGCGTACAGGTCTTTGTAGCATCGAATCCCATCTTGTAATATTTGAGGTATCTTGATGCTACATTCAACATTTGGATCTCCATTCATAATCGCCTCGCAGGCCATGTCAACTACCCGAAAAACTTTCTCCAATTCTGCTGCTGAAAATTCTTTTGATGCCACTTCAGAATTGTTTTCCTCTTCTTCATATGCACTTTGCTCATCAATTTCAATGAGAGTTGCATCATCTAAGTCATTTGCATGTGAGTCAATGTAGTCATGTACATTGGCAGTGTCCAGGGTTTTTGAACCCCAAGCCTTTTCCGATCTTCACAATGTCTTCGACAATTGTCTGAACTTGCAATTCAAAACCAGTGAAATCATTTGCCAAATGGGGAAAAACATGCTGCCAAACAGAACGCATGTTGTTGGCAGTTATTTCTAGCCAAGATGCAGATATATTTTTGCTTTGATTCCTGATGTTATCAATTTTTCCAAAATGTTTGTAAAGATTGTTTGTTGTTTGGTTTTTAGGAGCATTAGCTACTAAGGCCATATTGCTCCGGGGATATGCGGTGGTCATTCTCTGACCTTTCCGCATCCTCCGTATTTGGTGGTCACTGGCTCGAACCCCGGTCTAATCAAGAAGCGTGTGCTATGCACTGTTGCTCCTACCCACCTGACTACGGAGGCGCCATTGTAAAGATGATGATCCCACTCTTGTTGAAGTTTCAATCGGTTGGGAAAAAGTTCACCACAGATAATACGCCTTGAATGTAGCAATTACACCTTAATCCATGGGTTATAAGAGAGACGTTGTGTTAGGTGGAGAAAAGCATATTTTTATATTTTCACTAAGATCAGAAATTTCAGGTGGATGACCTGGTGCATTGTCTAAAAGCAACAAAATTTTGAACTCCATCCCTTCATCTTTGCAGTAACGTTCAACCGTCGGACAAAAATAATTTGTGAACCATTCTGTAAACAATTTTCTTGTAATCCATGCTTTCTTATTGGATCGCCAAATTACGGGCAATGTGTTTTCATGCAAACCTTTAGAGCTCTTGGGTTTTCTGCTCTGAACATGAGTAGAGGCTTCAATTTAAAATCCCCAGATGAGTTTCCACCTAACAAAAGTGTTAAATGATCTTTTAATGCTTTATATCTAGGTTGGGCCTTTTCATTTACGGCTAAAAAAGTTCTTGAGGGCATTTTTTTCCAGAACAGTCCAGTTTCGTCGACGTTGAAAATTTGTTTGTCCTTGTAGCCACCTTCCTCAATGATGCCCTTCAATTCACCGGGAAATCTTGCAACAGCATCTTTTTTTGCACTTTCACCTGAGATAAATACTGTGAAGCCCAACACTGTTTTTAAATTGAAAAAGCCAACCACAACTGGCTGTAAATATTTCTTTAGCCTCTTCATTTTCTTCTTTTTCCTTCAACATGTTATAAAGGCTGATGGCTTTCACTTGAATGATATTTTGACTCAAAGGAATTCTCTTTTGATTACGATCTTCTATCCATATCAATAAAAGATGTTCCATATTAATCAATAGTGAACTTCTTTGCTTAGTTATCACTTTCGTCATGTAAGATGCTGTAAAAATTCCCTACTCTTTATACTGATCCTTCTTTCGGATAATCATTCACACTGATGTTTCATTCATTCCTTTTTCACCCGTGATTTTAGCATACGATGCACCATCTTCATGGCACTTGATAATATCAAGTTTTTTTTCTAATGTAAGTCATTAACGTTTAGTAGTTCCACAGCTTTCATTACTTTTCCTTTTTTGACTCATTGTTTCGTATTTAAAGGGGTAAAAAATAAATTGTGAAATAAAAAGTTTGAAAAGCTATTATATTGTCTCGTCAGGATGAAACACAGAACACTGTTGAATACTGTTGCCGTTGACTGCCTGAGGAGAGCTATTGGCACAAGTGCATGTGAGACAATAGAGTTGGCACCGCAGCATATATGCATGCATACCTAGGCTACAACAATACAGCACATATGTGGAGTATGTGTTAGGCTATTACTGTAAATTTGACTTAAACTTAGTCATAAAGTTTATTGCTTCCTCTGAAAACTGATAAATATATTATAAGTTAAAATACAAAAATATAAACAAACAGGAGATTTCGGGGCGATGGAACATTATAGTCACAAATAAATAAACTTTATAATTATTATGGAACCTGATACCAAAGGCCTTGTAGCAGACAAACTTAATTGAAAACAGTATTATAGCGAAACCCATGCTGTTTGAAGCCGTGCTAAGTGAGGTATTGCTGTGTATGTATATATATATATATATATAGCCATGCTAAGTGAGGTATTGCTGTATGTATGTATATATATATTTTTTTTTAGGTTAATTTTCGCTCTACAGTTTTTGCCATACTACTGGCTTATGTTTTATTTTATTTAATTTAAAATATATTTCAGCTTCATATGGAGGAATTGCAAGTCGCTGCCTCTAATGAATGCTCTATTTATTTATTTATTTATTTAAAATTTAACTTTTGTCAATATTTAATGGTAGTA